>NC_073378.1:74740989-75044322 GCF_028641065.1 Leucoraja erinaceus | reverse complement strand
GTAATTGTGAAACTATCTTTAATACGTTTCTACTTCCTGAGAAGATTGTGGATATTTGGTATGTCAGAGAGGACTCTCTTGAATTTCTACAGTTGTACAGCAGAGAGCATCTCTGGAGAAAAGGAATAGGTGACGTTTCAGGTCGAGACCCCCCTCAATAGACAATAGACAATAGGTTCAATTCGGCCCTTCGAGCCAGCACCGCCATTCAATGTGATCATGGCTGATCATCCACACTCAGTATCCAGTTCCTACCTTCTCCCCATATCCCCTGACTCTGCTATCTTTAAGAGCCCCATCTAGCTCTCTCCTGAAAGTATCCAGAGAACCGGCCTCCACTGCCCTCTGAGGCAGAGAATTCCACAGACTCACAACTCCGTGTGAAAAAGTGTTTCCTCATCTCCGTTCTAAATGACTTACCCATTATTCTTAAACTGTGGCCCCTGGTTCTGGGCTCCCCCAACATTGAGAACATGTTTCCTGCCGCTAGCATGTCCAAACCCTTAATAATCTTGAATGTTTCACAAATACCTCTCATCCTTCTGAATTCCAGAGTACACAAGCCCAGCCGCTCCATTCTCTCAGCATATGACAGTCCCGCCATCCCGGGAATTAACCTTGTAGACCTACGCTGCACTTCCTCAATAGCAAGAATGTCCTTCCTCAAATTAGGGGACTAAAACTGCACAAAATACTCCAGGTGTGTTCTCAGTCGGGCCCTATACAACTTCAGAAGGACCTCTTTGCTCCTATACTCCAGTCCTCCTGTTATGAAGGCCAACATGCCATTCGCTTTCTTCACTACCTGCTGTACCTGCATGCTTACTTTCATCAGGGCTGCCAACATTGGGTGAGAGTTGGGAGTGAGAAATTGCGAGAGACCGAGCCCGAGGGAGCGTAGCGACCGGGAAGGGGGGTGGCGGGAAGGCGGGAAGGTATCCCCCTCCCATTGGTATGGAACTTTTGCATTTTTCAGCTTGAAATTGTGCAATATGGTGCATACTGTAGTGAGGCTTTTAACTTGAATGCAATATATATGCTTTAAATTGGATTGGAGCGTTTTTGAAAGGGGGGAGGCTGTGCGATCACTGATCACTGGCCTTGGGGGTACCCGGTGAGGGAGTGGAGCAACCGAGTGGGGAGAGGGTGTGGAAGAAGGGTGTCCCCCCTCCCAGGGTAGGAACGTTTTGAAATTTGATGTATTAAAATCATGTTTTAGTGCACTGTAGAAGTATGATTTCAATGTTTTTTGTATGAAGTATTTTTAAGAGGTAACTTTTTAAGGGGTAACTTTATCCACACAAAGGGTGATGGGTGTATGGAACAAGCTGCCAGAGGAGGTAGTTGAGGCAGGGACCATCCCAACATTTAAGAAAAAGTTAGACTGATACATGGATAGGACAGGTTTGGAGGTATGGACCAAAAGCAGGTGGCGTAGCTGGGACATGTTGGCGGGTGTGGGCAAGTTGGGCCGAAGGGCCTGTTTTCACACTGTATCACTCTATGACTACATTATACCTCCACCATGCATGAATGCTTCAAAATCAAGTGATCGAATTTTATTGCCATATACTCAAGCATAAGAAACATAGAAAATAGGTGCAGGAATAGGCCATCGGCCCTTCAAGCCAGCACTGCCATTCAATATGATCATGGCTATTCATCTAAAATCAGTACCTCTTTCCTGTTTTTTCCCCATATCCCTTGATGTCGTTAGCCCCAAGAACTAAATGTAACTCTCATGAAAACATCCAGTGAATTCACCTGCATTGCTTTCTGTGGCAGAGAATTCCAGATTCACAACTCTCTGCGTGAAGAAAGTTTGTCCTCATCTCAGTCCGAACTGGCCCCCCCTTTATTCTTAAACTGTGACCCCTGGTTCTGAACTCTCCCAACATCAGGAACATTTTTCCTGCAGTTACAGTAAGTGAAAATTTAGCAGGCAAGCAGGATGCTTTCTCCAACCACCCCCATTTGAAGTCCACTATCTTCCACCGTTTATACCCAGTGCTTGGTACTTACTTCCAGCAGCCACTGGTTGTCCTCCAGGATAACCGAGCTGCAGCCTGAACCATGCCAGTCACCTGGGCGAATTCGACACAGAGACTCTCACGGCAGCGACGCAACGCTTCAACGCCTCCGATGGCCCAGGACTCTTGCACTGAGGCTGCTCCATGGCCGGAGCTGCAGTGAGCGACTTGCCAGCCCGGCAAACACTCGTCAGCCCCGCTCCCCATCCGAATCTGTCCCAGCCGCTGCTTCTGCTCCCAACACCCACGGCCCATGTAGTTGATACGAGTTTTGAAATTTTTGTTGATCACAGAATTTCTCACAACAGAGCGTGAGAAATTTCTGATCAGCATGAGGGCGTGAGAGTTTGCTTGACAGTTTAATTCTCACACTCAAAGCGTGAGAGTTGGCAGCCCTGCTTTCATTGACTGATGAACAAGGACCCCCCAGATCCCGTGTCGAGCCGAAACATCACCTATTACTTTTCTCCAGAGATGCTGTCTGACCCACTGGGTTACTCCAACATTTTGTGTCTATCTTCGGTTTAAACCAGTATCTGCAGTTCCTTCCAACACATGCAGTAGAGAGCATATTGACTGGTTGCATCACAGCCTGGTTCAGCAACTTAAATGCCCAGGAGCAGAGAACTGCAAAAAGTGGTGTACACTGCCCAGTCCATCACGGGTTCTGATCTCCCCACCATCGAAGGGATATACAGGAGTTGATGCCTCAAAAAGGGAGCTGGCATCATCAAGATCTTGTAGTAGATTGTTTTCTTAATGTTTCACTAAATTTGTTTCAATTCAACAAGTGGTTTTGCGAAGGTTAACTATAAGCCCTACAATTTGGAGCAACTTTCTTCTTTAACATTCTGATTTATGTAAACCCATTGTACAAATAAATGTCTATAACTCATTAAATCACAGTCACAAGCCCCTAAGCACTGAACAATTAGGCTAACACACCACTGTAGCACTGAGGGAGTGCTTCACTGTTGGAAATGAGATATAAAACAAAGCCCCTCCACTCTTTTGTAAAATATCCCAGCATTGTAAAACAAAATTGCAGGGAAGCTATGCCTTGGGTTTCTGAGCAATATTCATCTCTTAAACAAAAGCATGAAAGTGGACCATTTGAGAGTATAACATTGTTATTTGCAGGAACTTGCCTTGAATAATTTGACTGCTGTGTTTACACATTGAGAAATATTTCAGTGGCTGCGAAGTGCAATGGAACATTTGGAAAGGATTGTGAAAAACCTTCGATAAGTGCAAGCCTATCTTTCTTTCCAGTCCTCAGAGCTGGGAAAGTTGATGCAAATATTCTGTGCAATGGGATCAATATCCTGATGCTGAAATAGTTTTAATTTAGACGGTTGTGAATAGTTACCCCTGAGGAATGTAAATGCTTAGATTAATGGCTGTTTAATTGACTTTTGGATACTAAGGGAATCAAAAGATATAAAGCATTTGTCATGAAAGAAGATTGAGATAGAGGATATGTCACAAACATTTTGAACAGCAGAGCAGGCTCAATGTGCCAAATGCCATTTCCTGCTTGTATTCATTATGTCTCTATGAAAATAAAAGAATGCATCTAAATCAAGACTTACCTATCATGACCTCCCTTGGCAGGTACTTTGAAATGATCTTTATGTCACTAAGTGGAGTGATGACCCCAGCCATGTTTCCCAGCATGCTGCCAATTCCCAACATCAAGATCATCATAAAATATAATATTGCCCAGATCTGCGATGGTCCCGGCATGTGCACAATGGCTTCAGTGAAGACTATGAACGAAAGGCCAATGCCTTCAGCAGCCTGGTAAAAGATATGGTGCAATTCCATTAGAATACAGAACTTATGCAAGAATCAAGGAATCATAGAATTATACAGGAAGAGAATATTCCTGTATTTGCAAACAAGTATAGACATAGGAGGAGAGAACAAATGAATGCGTGGCTGGAGGAAATAATGCTGATGGGAGGGTGCTAGACCTCTGAGTGTTTCTGGGGCAGGGGAAATGTGCACAAATTGGATGGGTTTACACCTCAGCAGGACCATGACCAATATCCTCATGTTGGGACGTTGCTAGTGCTCTTGGGCAGGCTTTGCAGCAGTAATGGAACCAAAATGGGAAATCAGGAAGGAAAAAAACAAAACAGGAAATAGATGTTACAAAAGTAGTAAACTAGATTAGTCAGTTGAAACAAATGATAATATAAAAATGGGGTCAAAGTATGGAAACATGTTAAAATAGCATAATTTAAAGTGCACTTTCTAAATGTGTGTAGCATTTGCAATAAGGTAACTGTAACTGAATTAATGGCACAAATGGAAGTAAATGGGTACGATCTATTCCCTGTACCGAAATAAAGTTGTAGTTGATCAAAGAAAGGAACTGAATATTTCATGGATATTTTATAATTAGGAAGGAAAGACAAAAAGGAAAATGAGGTGGGGGTAACACCATTAATAAGGGATGAAGAAAAACCAGTGGTGAGAAATGGACTTAGGTCGCAAATCGTGATATGGTATTGCAATCCACTTGGGTCGTACCATTTACTGTTTAATTCCTGCCCTACTTTGACCAACACTTCAATCTTGCTAGTTCTTGACTCATATTCTCAATTAACTTTTTTGTAAATTTAGGTATCCTTCCTCACTACCAACTATACCAATTTTGCCATAATCTGTAAATTTACTAATAATGTTAACTACATTGTAATCCATATTGTATGCACCAAACTACAGTGGAATTAGCATTGACCCATGTGGCACTAGACTGGTCACAGGCTTCCAATCAGAAAAAGCATTCTTCCCTAACTACTCTTTGACTCCTTCTTATGCCCATTTAGAATCCGATTGGCTAGCTCACTTTGTATTTCATGCAATCTCATTTTCCAAATTATTCTACCATATGGGATTTTGTCAAAGACTTTGCAAAAATCCACATAGCTTTGTCCTCATCAGTCCTTCAAAAATGTGGCTGTCCTCAACGACCTTTCAACATCTATGGTAAGATGACATGATCTTAAACAATACACCCACCACAGATTCAATCCCTGTACACATGAGATCCGAGCATAGATGTATCGATGCTTTTCTCAATCTTCCCCTGTGCACCGACAAGATTTTTGCTGTGATGGAGTTAATCTATGCTGTTTGACCTTAAATAAAAATAGAAAATGCTGAAAACATTCAGTAGCACGGGCAACAAATGTGATTGGAGAAATAGTAAGGATTTTCTCTTTTTATTTCAGATTTCCAGCATTAAATATTCAACTTTACTTACATCCATTTCAAAATAAAGATGATCCCAACCTAAATAATTATGGTGTGGTTATGGTATGTATATGATGAGTTATGGTATGTATATGATGTATGTGAATGTGCACATTGGAGGCCAAACTTCAAGAAGCTGTTAACTCATTCACTAAAACATACAAGATCATTGGCCTTGCACTTAAAATCTGGAAAACAAAGATCCTCTATTAACTGCCTAATTACAAGGCAGTAAAAACATGGGACCATTCCAATTGCGAGGGCCACCTCTCACTGAAGGCAGACATTGATGAGAAAACATTGCTGCTGCTTCCAGTCTACTGCCATAGTCTTCAGCTGACAGTGGAAATGTAATCAAAGACCAAATCCTTCAGCATAGTAACAAGATCATGTGGGCTCCACCCTTCTGCATAGTTTGCCGACTCAAACAACTAACAGAAGGCAACTCAAAACATTGGACTAGTACCAACCATGTTGACTCCCCAGAATCCACGAAATCTGATGCCAGAATGGGTAAACTAATATCATCATTCCCTCCGGGGCCCACACTCCCAGTACTGAGGATCTAATCATGCTCCACAAGCTCACGGACACCAGACTTGTGAAACAGGCGATCTAGCTCTGAGTTCTGTAATGGCATTCGACTTTCAGATGATTAGGGAAAATACTTCAATACTTTTCTTTAAATCGCTTTGAAAATAATAAATATCCTCACTGATGAAAATCCTTGGATGCTTGAATGTAAAAGACAAATCTAGGAAGGCATCTAGCACATAGGTATATAAAATCATGAGGGGCGTTGGTGAGATGGATGGACAATCGTTTTTCCATTCAATTGCAGGAGAGTTGCAAATGGAATTGAACAGCCCTCATCTGACCTAATGATGTTAGGTTGATGTTAAGTCAGGTTGTGGATGGTTTGCATCGAGACTGTCTTACAGCTCTATATTGGGGTAAGGACAGAAGCCTCCCAACAACCACACCCATCTTCCTTTTTACAGAGTACAACTCCAACTATGGGAATGTTTTTGCACTACTGATCATTGAGTTTCACCAAAGCACCTTGATGTCAGACTCATGTCAAGAGTTCTCACCTCGACTCTGGAATTCAGCTCTTTGGCCTCTGATTAAACAAATGCTTGTGAGTTCCAGTGCCAAGCAGTTGTCACTCACATAAACTGTTGTTGGAAAGGAAAAATTGGATACCATTGAGATCATTGCATTTTGTGGGTAGCTGTCCAAGATCAGCAGTGAACATTGCTGCTTCACTATAAATCTTAGGTCAGGGGAACTAAATTTCAGAAGTGGTGAATATATAACTGTCACTACTTTGCAAAACTAGCCTGGTGACTAAGTAGGAATTTCTAAAAACCAGTCTCCTGGTGTTAGGACCTGACTTAAGAAAACATATTTAGTAACCAAAATCCCCACTCTGAAGGCTGTACCGAACATGGTGTGCATGTTTATTTGGAGAGGCATGATCGGCTCTTTATGGTTCAATATAGATATTCCATTAAGCTGAGAACTCCACTTTGCAAAAGAAAAGCTTTGGAAGTATAACACACTCATCAAACATGTCTGCCTTCATTACTGATTCCTCCAGGTCAAAGGTAGAAAAATCATCATCCTGCAATTAGAACACTATTTGGCAGTTCCAAGCTTAAGCAATGCAAATGGGTTTTTTTCTGAAATTAGAATAACAGTGAAAGGTCATAATTATGCAATGGCAATACACTGTAAATGCCAAGCCAGAGTTAATGGCTTTTAAAGGTGTGCATACTAAGGGCATTAAGGAATATAGAGTTAATGCAGCAAAATAGCACTGAGATATAAAAAAAGGCTATGATACTATTCAATGGTGAAGCCGGAGCAAAGGGCAGATAAGTCCACTCCTGTCCCTATTTCTTAGTTCTTGTCATTACCGTATCCAAGTGAGATTGCAGATCGCAGATTTCAATTTGCGTGGAAATGGTGGCAAACTTGTCTGGGGCTGTTGAATTCAGGTATATTTCCCACATGTTAAGTGTATCAGGCGTTATTGCGTTCTCCTTCAGGTCAAATGTGTTTGTTAGAAGAAGAATCATCCTGTGATAAGAACGACACTGTATAAGGTTCCAAAGTTAAGCATCCAAGCAAATTTTCAAAATGACTACAAGAATAAAACGATAACTAGGCATGATTACGCAACAGCAATGCCAGAGCTAATGATTTTTACAACAGTCCTTGAGTAGATTACTGCCTCGAAACAACATTGATAATAATGCTATAACTGATTTTATGATGCTGATGCACAACTTTACAATGAATTTATCACTCAGAATGATCTCATCTCGTCATTCTCTGGAGATTTTGCCTGCAGCTCAGTGAGAAGCAGTCTTGCCTTTGGGTGGATTCAACAGATAACACAAGTTCAGTGAGAGTCCTAGATTGTTGGAAATATCAGCTTTTAAATGAGACGTTCAGCAAAGTGCCTGTGTACACTCTCAGGTGTATAAAAGAAAGTCACATTATTCCAAGGAGAAGCATTATTTTCACAGGGCTGCCACTGCTGTCTTTGAATGAAAAAAAATCAAATATTTAACTGTACCGCTCCCCATTCCTACTTCCCAATCTCCCTCCTGATATTGCGGCAGCATCCATCTAACCATGGCCTTCTGATCAACCCCAGCGCCAGGCTCATCACCCAAGTTCCAAACTTGCAACACCCATCTGCCATCTCAAGAAGCTACCTTTCCATGCACTCCTCAAGGTACCAATCTTGACCCTAACACTGCCATTAAAGGCACACATGAGTTTTATTTCTTGACAGGATGCAGATACCACTGAAAATCATTAATTATTTCTGATCTGAAGAGGAAATTAAGAGTCACCCAGATTGGTGAGTTCATAGTTATATAGACGCAGCCCAAAGAGGAAAACTAGACATGCTTCCCTGAAGTAGATACATTTTTACGCCAATTCAGTCATTTCAAATTTGCCATGACTGAAACAAGATTTTTATCAAATTCCAGATTTTTATTTTAATTATTATGTGAATTTAAATTCCCAGTTGGTGAGATTTCAATGCATGTCTCTGGATCAATGTTCAAAGCTCCAATTTTGGTCCAGCAATCTGAACGGCTACATTTTGAAGCCATTACTTGATCGATGTTATACTCCTTTTGTGGGAAAATGTACAAATAGAAGCCTGAAGAAGTCATTTGCTGCGAGCCGCTTCCAACTTCCAATAAGATCCAGGCTAGTTTAGTACTTCAAGTCCGATTTCTCACCCATTTAACATATTCTTGAATTCTTTGCTCAAGAATCAATGGATATTGGCCTACTCCTGCACCTATTTTCTATGTTTCTATGTTTCTATGTAAATACACTTGGTTTTTAGACACCTGCAGCCTGCCAGGGAAGAAGCGCAAAATATACACAACATTCTGAAGATTTTTTTTCTTATCTTGGTCATAAACGGCCAAATTGTTATTTTGAGACTGTGCCCCATCACCACCACCGTCCCCCGCCTATACCCTTTGATTCATCAGCCAGGGGACACAGCCTTTCACCATCCAGCATGTTAATCCCCCTCAGAATATTATACGCTTCATAGCATTCACAAATCATTTAAAATTAGAATCAGTTTTAGTTAATATCACCTCATAGGATAAATCCTGCATTCCAGAAATCAGTCCGGTGAACTAATCTTGATGTGTGAATATTTACTGCCAAATTTCCTATATTACTACTGCAACTCTCTTCATAAATGCTTTGGAATAAGTTGAATTAAAAGGTGCTATACAAAGGCAGGTCTTTATTTTTTATTTTTTAATATATTGATGTCAAGATTGATCAATTACATTGGAATATACATTGTGATTCTTCCACCAGGCCTTCATATTTAACATAAACATTCCTTATTACTTTCTCTATCACGTAGGGAAGCTGATATTATTATTTGTTCACATATTAGCTTTGTCCTACCCCTCCCTACTTCCAGATTTCTTTCTCACTTCAATCAGTCTGAAGGAGGTTCCTGACTTGAAATGGCAATCCCTTATTACTACTCAGCTCAGATTTATGAACAAATATTGTGGAGTCTGACAAAAAGCCATATAATATGACATGGAATGTTCAGGAGATGGGTCAAATATTTGGATTCTGTGATGGGTTTCAATACCTTTGCTTTTGTCTTCCAGTTGCAACTGTTCAATACACTCAGAATATGCTCATTTCCCTTGATTCTTTCCATTTTCATCAGTAGAATATAAGACCCAGGGCAAATCATCCACGTTTTGCCCTCAGATTCTCCTTCCAATAAAAATAGAAAATGTGCATTCTTAGAGGGCCAGGATATTGCTTAAACCCCTTGGAATATGGATGACACTGGAAAGGTGCTATTTTCATTTCTATTCCTAACTCCTTGAGAGGGCAATAATGTAATTTGATATCAAGGCCCCAAATGGGCCGTGGCAGTTTGGCATGACTTTCTCTCCCCGCCATCAGTGAACATTTTGGGTTTTGATGTTATTGTTAGAGATTACAAATTGGATGTGCTGAATTATAGGACACTACAACCCCAAGATGATAATTTGACCCTTGAGTCAGTGATGACTTCTCAGCCCCTCCAGGTCCTCGCATTTACTTCTGTTTTGGGTATTTATCCTTCCTTTTTGAAGACCACTAGTGCATCTGTTTCCAACGCACTATAAGGAAACAACTGCTAAGACCTAACCAGTTAATTTTTTCCTGTAATGGTATTTGGATATGGCACATATCCACCCCTCTGTCCTGAGGTAACCTAAATGTGGACACTTGCAGCAGTTGTAAGGGAGCAAAATGAGCCAAGGCACTTCAATGCAATACTGTCAAACAAAAATAGTCACAAGAAAATGCACGAAAATATTAGGACAGATAATTAAAACCGTGGATAAATAACACCCGAAAGGAGACAAGAGGGTGAAATGTAAATAGACATGATTTGGAATTACCCCTCATTTATGTCACCTTACCCTTTGTGTTATGTGTATAAACAAAATGGTATTGTCAACAGGCAAAAGATAAGAAGACTGACATAAGCCAGGTTGGAATTGATGTGTCCTTTTACCTATTGGAATCTTCTGGAGCAAGCTCAGATGAACAGAATCACAATATTGTAGCAGAGGAAACAATTCAGCCCAATGATCTGCATGGTGTGTTCTTAGGGCAATATCATTAAGCCCATTCCCCTGTTTAGTTTAGTTTAGAGATACAGCATGGAAACAGGTCCTTCAGCCCACTGAGTCCATGCCGACCATCAATCATTGTTCACACTAGTTCTATATTATCCCACCTTCCCATCCATTCTCCACACACCAGGGGCGATTTTACAAAGGTCACTTAACCTACAAAGCTGCATGTCTTTGGGATGTGGGAGAAAACTGGAGCACCCAGAGGAGACCCACGTGGTCACAGGGCGAACGTGCAAACTCCACACCGACAGCACCTGAGATCAGGATTGAACTCTGGTTGCTGCCACTGTGTGATATAGTGAGACCTGGGTCTCTGGCACTGTGTATTTTCCACAACAATGCAATTTATATTAGATATTCTCAACATAGTAAAAAAATAACCCCTTTTCAAAAGGTTCATTTTCCTCAATTGTCATAAAAGCTCATTCTAGTGTCTACTCAAAGTCACTTGGTTCAACAGAATTAAAATGCCTATATTCTAATCAGTTTAATTGACTTGAATATCTTATTTTATATTTTATCTCACATAGCTGTTAAAAACAAAATAATATTATGTTTCTTAAAACAGTCAATTCATTGATTGCTATTAAACTACAAAGGTAATACTTAAAAAGAACAATGTAAGAAAGACACAAATTGTTGGAGTAATTCAGTTGGTCAGGCAGCACCTCTTCAGACTGAGAAGGATCCCGACACAAAACATTGCATGTCGATATTCTCCAGAGATGCAATCATTCCAGCACTTTGTGTCTTTTTTGTAAACCAGCATTTCCATTCCCACGATTCTCTCTTTCAAAACAATAAATGTACTCAATAAATTGTTTAAACAGCAGCCTTCTTCCTGTTTTTTTTTGCATGTGGCTGACATGGACAAGATGCTATTTATTGTCAGTGAGAAGAGTCCAGGGGGCTTTGTCCTGATGCCATTTCTGTGAACTACTTGGTATGACATTTTTAAGTAAGGATAATGTGGAGTTAGGATTGTGTGTAGATTAGATGGAATAGATAGAATTTTTTTGTAAATTTTAAAAGCAGTAACCTTGGATGGTTGATGGAATAAGTAAAGTTCTCTTGAATTTCTACACGTGTAAAGTAGAGAGCACATTGACTTGGTTGTTGGTAACTCAAACGCCCAGGAACGAACATGAATGCAAAAAGTGAAGAACACGGTTCAATCTATCACAGGTACTGACTTCCCCACCGTTGAAGGGATCACCAGCTGTCGCTGCCTCAAAAAAGCAGCCTGCATCATCAGAGATCCTCACCACCCTGGCCCCACTCTCATTTCACCCTTGCCATCGGGAAGAATGTATAGGAGCTTGAAAACTAACATGCAGGAGCAGATTTGACCCTATAACCATCAGGCAATTATACACTACAACCTCCAAATAAGGTCTGAACTTCATAGAGTTGGGGGGCACTGTTTTTGGCTTTGCACTATTACTGTTTTTTTTAAATATATATACTGAACTTTTTTCTTGTCTATTGTGTTTACAGAGTACTATGTCTGTATATATATATGTCTGTATATTAGTTGTGTTGCTGCAAGTAGGAATTTCATTGTTCTGTTTCAGGACATATGACAATAAAACACTCATGACCCACATTTCCATAGGTGTTACAAAGAACAATGAGTACTGTGATTCTATTGTAATTTTCACTGGGAGAGCTCACTGCATAAGCTCTCTATTGGATTAGAACATCAGGCTTGCTGCCTGCATGGCTCAGGAGAACCAGTCTAATATTGGAGCAGTACATTAAATAACATGGGATGACCTGCTCTTCAGAAGGTTGAAAGTGTGGCCTTTGGTTCTGGAGTTTATTCTGTGGAAGGGAGATTTATAAAAAGATATTCCTAAACCAACACCGGCCTAAGCAGCCTTTGTCTCCAGTGACAGGTAGAGATGCAGAGTGATTGCTGTTTTAACCGAATTAGCTTATTTCACTAAGGCAACAACTTGTCAATGAAGGCTTGAATTATTGGGATCAAATCACCATGATTTTTAATACCTGAGTTTCCAGCTAACTTTTGTATTCACAGAACAAAATTCATAGGTGTTATAGTTTGCAAAGCTCTGATATACTGGGGAAATTCATCCAACTGTTCCTTAATCAATGTTATTAAAATATATGACCTGGCCATTTCCAGTTTGATATTTGTGGGAGTCTGTTGTGAAAAACATGTCCAGTGCATTTACTACTTTGCAGGTGCAGCAATATTTCAAGATGTCCTTAATTGAGTCTAAACACCTTGGAGGGTGTTGAGGTTATGAAAGGTGCTCTATAAATAGATTAACATTTCTTATCAAGGAAATAAATAAGGAAGAGTGGTGCATGTCAGGAATCCATCATTGTTTTCCAGGACACATCATAATAATGCAGAATGTTTTTAAAACTGCAACATGCAGAATGCAAATCTGGAGTAAATGAAATGCAAAGCAAGTTCTCTAATATAGGGAAATAACCTGCACATACTAATATTATAAATGGGAAAGGACACAAAGAGCTAGAGTAACCAATGGGTCAAACAGCATGTCTGGCGAACATGGATACTATAGGTGATGTTTGTGGTAAGGACCCTTCTTTAGACTCAAGTGCTACTTGACCCATTGAGCTACTCCAGCACATGTGTCCTTTTGTGTAAACCAGCATCTGCAGTTCCTTGTTTCTAAATATTCTGAATGAACCTTATTGCGTGTATTTTATACGTTTGGGAAAAAATGTATTGTATCAAACAATGCCGTTTTTATTGAGTCATTTAATTTCATAAATTACTGGGCAATTTTTTGTATTTATTATTACTCCAAACTGACAGATGAAATCTTCCTGATGGTTTAGCAAGAAGGGGTCGTACTGGGGAAGAGAGAGAGAAAATCTATCTGTCCTTGTAGCTGCCACCTATTCCATCCAAGATAGACAAAAAATGCTGGAGAAACTCAGCAGGTGAGGCAGCATCTATGGAGAGAAGGAATAGGCGACATATAGGGTTGAGACCCTTCTTCTGAAGTGTCCAGTGACCCTTCTTCTGAATTGTTCTTCTGAGTCTGAAGAAGGGTCTCGACCCAAAACGTCACCTATTCCTTCTCTCCTTAGATGCTGCCTCACCCGCTGACTTACTCCAGCATTTTTTGTCTATCTTCAATTGTTCCAGCATCTGCAGTTCTTTCTTAACCTATTCAATCCAGACTGGCTGACACATAGGTGAAGTACTACTTCTACTTATGGTGAAAGTGGTTTCTTTCTATTACTCCTGCACAGCGAGGAAGGAAAGATAGTGAGAAAGTTTTAAAGAAAAAGCTGTTGAGAAAAAGCACAGCACACTTCAAGATGGTGAAAATGTAGGAACATTTTAGAGAAGAAAATAAATTAAGCTTTGAAACAGAATGAGAGAGAAGGAACTAGTGCACAAATTGAGATTCTCCCTATATAATACTCTTACCTTTCGACACAGCTTTCATAATTAAATGTAGCTTTGAAACCATATATGGCAAAAGTGACAACGCTGGCAAATATTGATGTCAGACTGTTAATTAAAGCAATGATTACTGCTTGTTTCTCACAGTTGTTGTTTTTCTGATTGTAACTGGCAAATGCAATCAGGCTCCCAAATCCCAGGCCGAGAGAGTAGAAGATCTGTGTGGCTGCATCAATCCAGGCCTTTGGGTCCATCAGGTGCTTAATCTGAGAATGAAGTGTAGTGAGGTTCAGTGAGGGGAAAACATCATAACATGATCGCACATTAAAGAAAACAAGTTGAACTTTACAGGTTACTTTGGAAACCAATAGTTTCAAGAAAAAATAAGCAGAAAATATTAACATCAATCTTAACTGGCATAGTTTTAATAAGTAAACCAAAAGCAAGAATAATCAGAGCCTAAAATGGAAAAAGGGACAGATGTTCCCTTGCTAGCGTTGCTCCAATGAACCAGTTTGATTCTGACCTCCTGCGCTGTATTTGTGGAGTTTACACCTTCTCTCTGTGACTATGTACATTTTCCTCCACATCCTAAAGATGAGTTTGTTGTTAGGATAATCAGCCATTGTATGTTATGGTGTTGGAGAGTGGCAAATGAATTGGATGGATTGGTGAGCATGTTTGAGAAAATAGGTTATAGGGACAAGTAAGGTAAGAAAAATCAGATTGCTGTGGTAGCAAGCATTGACTCAGTGAGCCAAATGGCCTTATTCGATGTTGCAAAGACAACGAAAATGAAAAAACACTACCCAAGAAAAATGAGTATCAAAAGACTCAAAAAACACACAAGGAAAACTTGGTTTAATCTAGGACTTGCAGAAAGCTTGATAACTTTATGAACCTTTGTTGTACTCCCTCTGACACAAATGTATCATTATTTAGGCAGGTAGACTGGACCTGTATACAATATTCCAGCATCAGTCTCACCAGGGGCATTTATATTTTCAGTAACACGTCTTTATCTTTGCACTTACAACCTCGTGCAATAAATGCTACAATGCAAGGAAGTCAAAGACTGCATAAAACTAAAAAAAGAAGGCATATAATATTTCAAAGATTATCGGAAGACTGGGAAGATTTTAATAGCTAACTGAAATAAACTAAAGAGGCAATAAGTGGAGAAGAGGTGAAACATGAAGGTAGACTAATCAATAATTTTAAAGAGATTACCAAAAGTTTCTTCAGATCCATAAAGAGTGAAAGTGAGGTAAGAGTGGCCATTGGACCACTGGAGAATGAGACGAGGTAGTAATGGGTAAGTATTCACAGTGGAAGACACCAGCAATGTGCCAGGAATTCAAGTGAGTCAGGGGGCAGAAGTTAGTGGAGTTGCTATTACTAAGGAGAAAGTGCTTGGGAAGCTGAAAGGTCTGAAGGTGGATGTCACCTGGACCAGATGAACAACACCTCAGGGTTCTGAAAGAGGTAGCTTTAAAGATTGTGAAGGCATTAATGGTGATCTTTCGTGAAGGCATTAGTGGTGATCTTTCAGGGATCACTAGGGTCAGGAGTGGTCCCAGAGGATTGGAAAACTGCAAATGTACTCCACTGTTCAAGAGGGGAGCAAAGCAAAAGAGGAAGGGTCTCAACATAAAACATCACCCATTCCTTCTCTCCAGAGATGCTGCCTGTCCCGTTGAGTTACTCCAGCTTTTTGTGTTTATCTAGGGGAAATTAAACGCCGGTTAGCCTGACCTCCGTGGTTGGTGAGACTTTAGAGTTCATTATTAAGGGTGAGGTTTCCAAGTACTGAGAAGCACGTGATAAAATTGGCTAAAGTCAGGATGGTTTTGTGAAAGGGAGATCTTGCCTGACGAATCTGTTGCAACATTAAATTAATTCATTTTCAAAGATTCTAAAAGATTTTACCTTTGGAGTGAACATGTATTTGATTCCACTTGTTGCTCCATGTAGCGTCACTCCGCGGATTAGATATATAAACAGCACTGCGTATGGAAAGCAGGCAGTCACATAGACAACCTGTACAAAGTAGTGCATCAAAACAGTCATTCGTCAAACATTTAGGAGTTGTATTTACCACTGTCTGTTACAAAATGGTTTAACCTTCCATTATTCCATTCTTCATAGAATCCAGGGATGTGAGTGGGAGGCCACTGCTGGCAAGGAGGTCAAATAATGTGGGAGGCCACTGCTGGCCAGGAGGTCAAATAAACAATTGGATAGCCATAAGGTCAAATAAACAATTGGATAGCCAACCAAGTTCCAACCAGTACACACCACGAGCCCCGTCGAGCACTGTATTGCCCAATTTTGCAACTTCACATTTCAGATGAAATCTGTTATTATTTATACAAATTATACAACGTTGTGGTTTTATGATTTATATTTATTGAAGAAATGTCAAAGAATGATAATATTCATAAACTTGTAACATGAAATAAGAAGGCTTATTTAATGCAGTACTATTTCTGGGTTAGAATGATAGATGTTAGCTAAAGAGTACATTGGAATTGTTGCAGTTGAAAGTAACAAAGGTACAGATGATGGTTTCTGCAGCAGATTAGCTCATTTAGCGACACAGATAGCCAATATGATAGAGATGGAAGTAAGCATTTTTAGTGATGGAGTGGAGAGAAGGTCCAAAACCCACAGTTCCTATATTACACTGAGCTTTTGAACAGTTATTTCAGACAATTAACAGGAGAGAAGGTTGGTCGCAGAAGATCAAAGATTATGACAATGACTAAAGATAATGACTACAAATTTCTCAATATTTAGTTGGAAGATATTTGTGGTCATCCAGCACTGAATGGTGAACAAGTAAATTATAGGTGGTGCAGTGGATATCAAGTTATTTTTATTGGTTAATTTTACTCAAATGTTGGATATTGAGGGTTACATCTTATTTCGCTGCCTGAGGTTTTGTGACATGATGATGGAAGATGGGGTTGGCTGGATTATCCTGTCCATGTTCCCTTCCACCTCTTCACTAAAGGGAAATCCCTTCCACCGCTTCACTAAAGGGAAATTCATCGCCTGATGTTTTGACAATATCATGGCAGTGGGTTGCGGATTGAGTGGGAGAAGGTAAGAACTTAAACCTTATCAATTTGTTGTGGTATGTTTCAAACATCACCATAACCACCAGTTTATGAGTAACGGTAGATTGTGATGTCTTGTGAGGAGTTTGCAGATTGCAATTGAGGGACCAGGGAGACACTGGTTAAAAAAAACAAACAGTTCAACCTCTCTCCCTGGAGGAATTTAAATTCAATTAAAAAATATCCACCTCTGACCGAGAAGACCAGGTCGGGAAGGATCAGGCTCGCTGGTCACTGCCACCGCTGCCCAGAAATGCCAACAAACAAGGTTGTGCTGTGGGAACCTACCCATGGAAGACATGACCTGGGACAGCCAATCAAGACGATGCTGAAGACGTTGATGGAAGACACATGTGTAGAGACAAAAGAGGAGTTTGCCAGCTGCATGGAGGAGCGATGTGTGGTGCGCCCGTTACCGTGCCCGTCGGAAACCAGTACCACCGCGTCGCTAATGTTTTCAACGATTGAATAATAATAATAATAATAATAATAATTTTAATATGTCCTTTATTCCTGCTATGATATTTATTCACTGTGAGGGGCCTCCACTTCATGGGGCAGAGACTCTGCAAATGTCTCTTCTACATTAAAAAACAAGATCCATTCTATAAAACTGTTGCAATCAGGGCAGGGTTAGAGGCAATGCAACCAGGGCAGGGTTAGAGGCAATGCAATCAGGGCAGGGTTAGAGGCAATGCAATCAGGGCAGGGTTAGAGGCAATGCAACCAACCTGCCAGGATTGTCATGGAGACTCTAGGAATTAAACAATAATCTCACAAAGGTTTGAAAATTGTTGTCACTGTCCGTTTGCTTCACAACTTTGGTTGTAAAGATATTGGGCATGAGGACAAATTATTCTAACATCCAGCTCAAGCATTTTTTCATTGAAAAACCTATGCATGTGTTCATTCAAAGTTTTGAGGCAAGCCAAAAGAATGGACACATATTATTCATGTATGATATATACTCACTACAAGGCCTATATCACCTATTCCTGAAAGTCCTTGAGGAGTAGGTGTTGAATTCCCTCCCGAAACTATTGTATATTGCATAGTAAAGTTATCCCTCTCAACAATGATTTTGATGCAGTATCAGTGAAGAAATGGTTAACTTCTCACAGGTCAGAATGGTGTATAATTTGGTTGGGAATTTGTATGTGATGGTCTTCCAATATACAGGTTGTCCCCAAGATATGGCAGAAATGTGGACGTTAACTAGTTCTCACGGAGCAAAATATCCAAAATATCCATAGCATCTGGCATCTCCATGCGGGTGGTCTCACCCTGCAGCCTTGTCCTTTCCAGTTATGGAGATTATAGATTTAAAAGATATTGCTGAACTAGCCAAATTTAGTAACTGCAATACATTTTGTAGGTGGACCATATTGTGGTCACAGTGTGAAAATGATGGTAGCAATAAATATTAAAAATAGAGGATAGAATGTTAATCAAGTAGCTTCCTATTTCCAAGATGATGCCAAGTCCTTTTTAGTATTTTTGGAGCTGAACTCATACAGATAAGCTGTGGGTATCAACAACTCTCCTAATTTGGCACCTACAACCTCTGACTTTGGAGTCAAAAGCTTGGACAGTTTACACATCGCATGATGTGTGGCTGGTCCGATTTCCATTTGGGGAATTTGAAGGAGGATATCAACAATGAAAGCATTGGAAAATAGTGCTTGGTGGGGTGAGAATTTAATTGAAGAATCAACGATAAAAAACAGGATCGATTTCTGCTACATTCTTGTAGGTTTACAGAATGAGAGAAATACTTTAAATATTCCAAATTCTTTACCTATCAGAGCACACACATTCAGCAATAGTTACCTTTCCAGTAGATTCTGTTCCTCGAATTATGCAGATATAGACTAAAAGCCATGAAAGTATAAGGCACAGAATCATACCCCAGTGGATATGACCAGTATCATCAATTGTTGGAGAGATATTTAATGTTTTTCTGTACCAGAAATATTCAGTGGGGGAGCTTTTTGCACATTCCTCAATAAATGCAGTGTTGTTTTGGTTTACTGGGCAGCTGGCCCATGGTATGGGATTCTGCAAAATGGAGAAATAAGAGTCAAATTCTAATTTTTAACTCAAATGAATGAACAAGTAACATAAGCAAAGCAAGTTTCCTGGACTTTAATTCCATTGATTCATATCTGTGCTTTTTGATTTAATATTATTGGAAAGGAAGCATCCATCCATCACAGATAATAAATTAATAATTAAAGATTGATCAAAAGACTTGCTCCGTTGTAAATATACCTGCAAACAGTTTAGTATTGCCCAAGGAGGGATGAGGGGGAATTCACTTCAAGATGTTGCAAGGTTTTGTGGTAATGGCAAATGCAATTTAATCTGGTTTTGGACTCCTTTACATTTGTGTCATGCAGGCCAACTCTGTTGGTGGATTGGCTCAAGTTGAATTGTCTTGGATGGTGTTAAGCTACTTGGGCGCTGCTGGAATTGAACTAATTTTGGCAATTGGAGAGCATTCCATCACACGTCTGTTGTGCTGCTTGTAATTGGTGGACAGGATGCGAAAGGTGTCAACCGAGTGACATGGGAAGCGGTTGTGCTTGGAAAGGATTCAACTAATATTTGGTTGCTTTTGGCATGTGGTTTCCTTTCTTCAAAGCTAATCTATGAAGAAGACCTCTTGAACCTGTTGAATCAACTTTTCTTTCTCTCACTAGTGCACTTTCTCTCACTAGAGGTGCAGGAAGTCGTAATATATCACAGTGGTGCAGTGGTAGAGTTGCTGCCTTACAACACTAGAGAACCGGCTTCAATCTTGACCATGGGTGCTGTCTGTATGGAGTTTGCACGTTCTCCCTGTGACTATGTGAATTTCCTCTGGATGCTCTCGGTTTCCTCCCATGCTTCAAAGATGTACAGGTTTGGAGGTTAATTGGCTTCAGAAAACAAAAGTTGTACATTGTCCCTAGTGTGTAGGATAGTGCTAATGTATGGGGGTGATTGATGGTCAGCGCAGACTATGAGGGCTGAAGGACATGTTTTCAAGCTGTATTTCTAAAGTCTAGTCTACATACCACCAGGGGCGCCGGGGAGATGGCTGCCCTGCCAGCAGTTTGTTCGTATTTTATTTATTTTGTTATTTTTCAGTTCATTAAAAGTTTGTTTTAATGTTCTTTAGTTTGTTATATGTAGGGGGAGGGGGGAGGGGATCGGGGGAAACTTTTTTTCAGATTCTTACCTTTCCGGAGATGTGATTAATTTTCGGATCACATACCCCGGGATCTGCGGCCTAACATTGATGGAGCTGGAGGCCTCCTCGGACTGTCGTGAGTCACCCCGCGGGGCGCGGTTTTAATATCGGAGCTGATCCCTTGCCTGGGATCGCTCCCACCGCGACCACCATGGAACCACCACCAAGGGCTCGCAGTCTCGGGTGAGGCCGAGGCGGGAGTTCCAACGTAGCGGAAGGTTCGACCAGCCCCAACGCGAGGTTCGATCGGCGGGCGCGGGGGAGCTGACATCCCCCCGATGCGGGAGCAGATCGCCTCGACGCGGAGGGCCTGAACGCCGCCGGCTACGGGAGTCAAGATTGTCCCGTGAACGGGGGCTCGAGGAAGAACAAAAGGAAAGGACTTGAACTTTATTTCGCCTTCCATCACAGTGAGGAATGTGTAGGAATCACTGTGGCGGATGTTCATGTTAACATTTTGAAGTGATCTGTTACTTTTAGTTGTATTACTGACCTGGCCAATGAAATTCCTTGTATGTTGCAAAACATACTTGTCAAATAAAGTGTGATTCTGATTCTGATTCTGATATGAAATACTGGATGTAAGATACCTGCCTTCTGATGTGCTCTTGCAGTCACAGTATTCATATGACTAGTTCAGTTTAAAATATGATTGGCAATTCAACTCTATTTTCACATACCTCAAATGAATGAAATAGATACCAAAGACTCCAGGAATTGATGATGTTGTAATACACAGAGACGAGGAATGATATAACAAGGCTTCCTGCACCTGTTTGTGGGAGAAAGAAAAGTTGACTCAATAGGTTCAGTAGGTCGTCCTCTTAGATGAACTTTCAGGAAAGGAAACCACATACCAACACCAATCAAATATGGGTTGACTGCTTTCCAAGCACCAATGCTTCCCTGTCTCATCAATTGTCCCAGAGAGAGCTCCATATAAAACAAAGGAAGTCCTTCCACAACTAACATGATGACATAAGGAATTAAAAATCCACCTGAAAGAGAAAAATGCAAAATTACTTGTGGAAAACATTGTAACCCAACTTCCAGCTTTACATGGCTCTGATTATCACCCAATACCTTGTTTCATTTTCCTTTTACTTTAAGAGTTTACTCTGTCCTAAGTATGTTCCCTTCTGGGAGGAAAAGCTGGATGTCTGGTCCAATACCTTTTCCAATGTTGCTCCATTATCAAGTGCTGGATTGAGTACGATACAAATGGGAATCAGCAAATATTAGCAGAGGATGCCACTCAGTCCATCGTGGCTAGATTACTTTTTCTCAAAGTGCCATCGAATGTCCCATTGCAACTCTCATTTCTCATAAAACTAACAAGCTAAAGCATGCAGATAGCAGGTCAACATGTACTAATTTCTCTCAGCCTGATGAACACACACACATCCCTCAGTGAAGGGGCAGGATCAAATCACAAAGCCCCAATTGATGTACAATCTATGACCAGTTCACATTACTAGAATGTAATGGACAGGTTCACCCTATCTCACCACTTAATCTTCAATAAGATTGATAAACCTCAAAGCAAATTAGTAAATTGTAACTGATCAATTTACTGATATCTCCTGCTTTTTTATTAATTGCTCAAGATACAGGATATCAGTGCAAATATGAATGACTCTTCCTGAGCAACTCCAGCTTCAAATTAACCAATAAACTAATTTTATTATTCTCATAATTGTTTTCAAAATACTTTCACAATCTCCTTCCCTTATAGTGGACTTATAGTTGTCCCATTATCCTCTGAGATGTCCTCACACTTTTGAGTATTACATTACATTATAACCGAGGTTGAGTGGTGCCATCTGCATTTTGCAGTTTTGCTGGGCGGATGAGCAGTCCTCTCCCAGTATCCTCAAATTTAATTGCCCCAAGTTAGGGGCAGTGTACACTGATGCCAAGACTGCACGTTTTCAAATGTATTCCCCAAATCTTTCTTTCCACTTTAATGATGTTTCATATTATGATCTATTAATGATCATTTGACCAACTATTGTTTCCTAACCTTGTTTGGGATGACCTCAATTTTTGGTTAATTGGGATGTTATTTTTATTAATGATGCAACAAAAATGAAAATGACTGTTATTTATACTTTGGGTGGCACAGCTGGTAGAGCCACAGGTTCAATTGTGACCTCCACTATTATTTGTGTGGAGTGTGCATGCTCTCCTTGTGACCATGTGAGTTTCCTTCTGGTGATCCAATTTCCTCCCACTATCCCAAAGATGTTCGATGTGGTGGTTTAATGGTTACTGTATGTTGCTCCAGGTGTATATGAGTGGTTGAATCTGGGGAATGTTGCTGGAAATGTGGGGGTGGGGTGGGGTGAGGGGAATAAAATAGAATTTGTAAAGGATAAATGTAAAAAAGGATAAATGTAAATAGGTTCCTGATCGTTGGCAAGGACTCAAGGGGGACAAATGGCCCTTTTCCTTGTTTGATAACTGATTAGATTATAACTAAAAAATTGATAATTTAATCTCCTTCACAGCAAAACATTTGATTGCCTTTGTGTGTTCAAACTGCAAATGTTAACTGTTCCGTTTCTTTAAAATAGATTCCATAGTCATGTGATCCTATCAAATCCTGAGGCAACGTTAAATTCAGACATAACTGAAAGACAGTATTCCCATGAAGTAAATTTAAATGTTAAGAAAATTTGAAATAGGAACAGATGTAGATGCCTTAGCAAATCTAGGCGATTATGCTATTGTACCGCTACTGATCCTCACATTCCTTCATTCCCTTAAAGCCCTGTCCCACGGTACGAGTTCATTCCATGAGTTCTCCCGAGTTTGCCCTGATTCGAACTCAGAGATTTACGATACTGGCCAATCGTCGGTCCTCGGGGCTCTCGTGGACATTTTTCATCATGTTGAAAAATCTTCACGAGTCTTCCCGTGCATTACCTGCCGTTAGCGAGTCTTCCTGAGTACCTGCCATTAGCGCTAAGATACGTCCCCGAGCTCCGACGTACCCGCTACGTTCATTCTCCGTGCTTACCATGAGTTTGATTTTTTTTTAACTCGGGAGAGCTCTTGGAATGAACTCGCACTGTGGGACAGGGCTATTAGTATTAAGAAATATGTGTCACCCTTGAGTATGCCCAATTAGTGACTATCCACAGCTTCCTAGATAGAGAATTTTAAAGTTCTCTTTATATTAAAGTGTCACCCTTGGGCATACTCAAGGGTAACACTCATATTTTTGAATTTTAAAGGAATGAGGGAAAGTGAGGGTCGGCAGTAACAGAATTGCCTAAAGGTGCTCAGATATTGAAATCAGTTTATATTCCAATATGTCTTGTGAGACTATGACCTGGTTATGGCCTTTTGAACTGAGATCCCCCCAACCTCAGCATTTATCCTGCAATTCTTCTATTTTATGATATAATGAGATTACTTCTCAATCATCTATTTCTCAATTTTCTCTTCACTTGGAGAAATGCCTTCAGTCCAAAGCTCAACACATGAAGTGTGTCAATAAGCTATATTTAAGCTCCATATTGTATACCAGTGAAGTAACTTTGATTTATATTTAAATTTTGATTTTTGATTTTGGCTGCATTCTCTTATAAATAAGTGTAATGACTCATCGAACATTTCATCTTATCTCCTCAAATTTGGGCTGGAGTATGCAAGATGTAGCTATTAAAAAAATTGTTTCTCCATCCTAGAAAAAAGCTACTCCCTACTTCTAACAATAAGACAGTAGCATTCTTAAGGCTTTTCAATATAAAAGGTTCAAATTTCTATAATTATTAAACCAGTTTAGAGAATTGTAAAATGTTATATTGCAAAGGATACAAACTACCCTATAAGCACTAAGAATTCATTTGGACTCACAATTACCATTTAGATAGTAATAAATCACCCATTACCTTGAGCCCATAACCAATTTATGTCTTATTAGTGATGCCTGACAGGAATAGTGGAGCCCTGAAGTAAATATTGTTCAGCTAATAGCTAATGTCTACAAATTAGTTTCTAAAGAAAAGCCCATTTGTAAAGGATTAACTTTTGAAATGTCCTAAAAAATATTCTTGAAATTTATAATGCAAACACCATTAATGTCATTTATACTTGAAGGAGAGGGATATATTTTGGGAAATTATATCTCCACAGCTCCAGGTTCCCATACTCTAATTTAAAGACCTTTACCTGTACTTCTGTGCAATCAAACATTCACAGAGGTGCAAAAGAGACGATGAAGGAAGTCAATATAATTTTCTTACTTCCAATCCTCTGGAGAAATAATAACAGATACTACTTATTTTCAACTTATATTGAAGACACTCTCTTTGGAAATTGTAATTGTCTGATAGCAAGTCATCTTTGGTCACCAGTGCCAAACATGTACAAGAGTATCAGTTGCTTGTGGTATTTCACTCCCACTGTAGCCAATGGGACTGAATGACACAAATAAAATTATTGGCTGATATTCTTTCACACAATTTGAACGACTGACCAATAACTCTAGCTTTACTCTTTCCTTCCCAGTATTCATATAGCTCACTTAGCATCTGGATCACAATGATAGGAAGAAAACAAAATACCAAACCAAAGAAATAAGGAAGAATCCTAAAAGCTTAGTCAAAGACTAGGCTTGTTTTTATAGAAAGGGAAGGAATAGGTGAGATCTTGTAATTTAAAGAATTAATTTCAGAGAATTTGAATGGAGTGTCTAAAACCTTTAATCCCAATAGTGGAATGAAGAGAAGGGAGTAAAAGATTTTGCAAGATTGAAATTAGAGAAATGGAGAAAGCTGTGAGATTTGATAGGACATAAATTAATCGAGGGAATTAAAGTAAAAGCTTTATATTTATGGAGTGGAGGACTGGAACCTTGACTTGATCTGCAGGAAGATTAATGTAGGATAGGATACAAGGAAAAAAAATGTTTTGACAAACTGCCGATTTTATGGTGATTGGAGATTAGAAGGGTAGTAGGAAATGCTAGAGGCAAAGATGAAAGCTCTGGCAGCAGATGGGCAATGGGAGAGTAGGTGATACTTCATGTTACCACCAGAATGCACTGCAGCAATCCCTACCAAAGCCTAATGAACAATCATGGCCTAAAAATCAATCGGGCGAGCTGGGACGTGCGGTCAGGGGAGGCAGAGCCTCACCTGTCATACTCCCAATGAAAATAACTGTTAAGAAAAGTAAAGAAAAATAATAATACAATAAAATGAATATAAAGATTTTTCCACTAATCTGTGTTATAAATGTCATTTCTATATGAATCTAATCATCTTTTATAGTCAAAATCGCAGCTCCGCTACAAATACAGGGAGAGATGAGAGGTGAGGCAGCGATGAGCTGAGCCTCCCCTCTGATTGCGCAACCCCTCAGAAACATCATGGAGCGTGGGCAATATGCGTGTGCCTGTTACTATCTCTATGTATGTTACCAATGTAATGTTTGTAGATCCCTTCATTACATGTCCTTACCTTCCATAGTTCAGGTAGCTTATTTCGCATATAAATATATTAAATTTAGGCTCGCTGGTCTCTTCATAAAACTGTAATAAAAAAGCACCAGGGGAGGCAGCAATCACGTCTGCCTCACAAGGGGGCGTGTCTTGAGCCCAGTGGAGGGAGAGCGAGCGTCAATTACGTAGGCTCACGTATTTGATGCTGCCTCACTCTCCCTCCATGTTAGCTAGCTTCAGCAGCGGCGGCGCAGACTGGTAGGTTGACTCGTTGATTTGTAGCGGCTGATTCGGAGGCTCTGGGTCGCAGAGAGCTCCCAATTGGGCCCCACGCTGGAGTAATCTAATCTCGGCTCGGGTCCCCAGCATCCACTCCCGCTGCCGGCCCTCTCCCTCCATTCTCTCCTTCCCTTCCCTCCCTACTTCCCTCCCTCCCTCCCTTCTCTCCTTCCCTTCCCTTCTCTCCTTCCCTCCCTTCTTTCTCTCCTTTCCTCCCTCCCTTCTTTCTCTACTTCCCTCCCTCCCTTCTCTCCTTCCTCCCTTCTCACTCTCCCTCCCTTCTCTCCTTTCCTCCCAGACACATCACGCACAGGCAACTAACACACACACACACAACTAACGCACACACACAACTAAGTCAGGATGGGGTAGAAGCCAGTGCCTTCCCAGCCATTGACTTCACCGCAAGTCACTGCAGGCGAGAATGAAATGCTCGGAGAAGGAGAAAGATGTGCACTGCACAGGCCTTGAACCTGGTGAGACGCAGGACTTGCCGCACAGAGCCCAGTCCCTCCACTGAGGATGCGTCCCAGCGCATCTAGAAGATGTATATTTTTCACACATAGGATAGAATACAGGGAAAAATAATGTTTTGATGAACTGGCGATTTTATGATTATTGGTGTTTAGAAGGGTAGTAGGAAATGCTAGAGGCAAAGACTTGGCAGCTGATGGACAGTGGGAGAGTAGGTGATACTTCATGTTAATACCAGATTTGATGTGGAATGCACGGCAGCCAATCCCTACCATGGGATTTAAATAGGGTAGACAAAAATGCTGGAGAAACTCAGCGGGTGAGGCAGCATCTATGGAGAGAAGGAAATAGGCAACTTTGAGACCCTTCTTCAGACTGATGTGAGGGTGAGGGGGAGAAGAAAGCAAGATGCGGAGACAGTGGGCTGAGGGAGAGCTGGGAAGGGGAGGAGAAAGCTGGGACTACCTGAAATTAGAGAAGTCAACATTCATACCGCTGGGATGTAAACTGCCCAAGCAAAATATGAGGTGCTGCTCCAATTTGCGGTAGGCCTCACTCTGGTATAATTCAATTATACCTGTTTCCTTAAGTGGCACAGTGGCACAGGGGTAGAGTTGCTGCCTTACAGCTCCAGAGACCCAGACTCGATCCTGACTATGAGTGCTGTCTGTACGCAGTTTGTACCTTCTCCCTATGACCTGCGTGGGTTTTTTCTGGGGTCTCCTGTTTCCTCCCATACTCCAAAGATTTACAGGTTTGTAGGTTAATTGGTTTTGTTTAATTGTAAATTGTCCCTAGTGTGTAGGATAGTGTTAGTGTGCGGGGATCGCTGGTCAGCGTGAACCTAGCGGGCAAAAGGGCCTATTTCGATGCTGTATCTCTAAACTAAATTAAAATGAGTGAAGAATCCTCTGTGGCTATACAGCTCTAATTTGACAAAAGGAAGCAACTGACAATTTTGTCAAAATTGAGTTATTACTTGTTTTAGGGTATTTGAGATATGCTCTACACAAAGTAAGTAAGTAAGTAAGTCAGTAAGTAAGTAAGTCAGTTAGTTAGTTAGTTAGTTAGTTAGTTAGTTAGTCAGTCAGTTAGTTAGTTAGTTAGTTAGTTAGTTAGTTAGTTAGTTAGTTAGTTAGTTAGTTAGTCAGTCAGTTAGTCAGTTAGTTAGTTAACTGGACAAGTATTCACATACAAGGAAGCTGTCGCTGCTCCAACCACAAGTAACAACATGACATACAGTGACAGTTACGAATGACTCAGAAAACACTAAACACTAATAGTAATAAAACATTAATGATAAAACACCATTGATCAAGCATGTGAACCAACAAAATACCAGATCAAAGGGAGGCTACAGTTTTTTTGGCTGTTGAGTAGAGCAACTACTCGAGGATAAAAAGTTTTTATGCCTGGCTGTGGCAGCTTTGACAGTCCGGAGTCGCCTTCCAGAGGGAAGTGGTTCAAAGAATTTGTGGCCAGGGTGAGAGGGGTCAGAGATGATCTTGCCCGCTCGCTTCCTGGCCCTTGCAGTGTGCAGTTCATCAATGGAGGGGAGGTTGCAGCCAATAACCTTCTCTGCTGACCGGACGATTCGATCCAGCCTCCAGGTGTCGTGCTTGGTGGCTGAGCCAAACCAGACCATGATGGAGATGGTGAGAACAGACTCTACGATGGCCGTGTAGAATTGGACCATCATTGCCTGTGGCACATTGTGCTTCCTCAGCTGCCATAGGAAGTACATCCTCTGTTGTGCCTTTTTGACTGTGGAGTCGATGGTAGCCCCCCACTTAAGGTCCTTGGAGATGATGGTTCCCAGGAACTTAAAATACTCCACAGATGTGACTGTGGTGTTGTTGATGGTGAGTGGGGTGAGGGGAAGGGGAGCTCTCCTAAAGTCTACAATTAATTCCACTGTCTTAAGAGCATCTGGCCCATCAATGGTGAAGAAAATAAGTCTTCCCTGAGTACAATTTGAAAATATTTATACCAGAGAAGTAAGAAATTCCATCACAGAGAGCTGAAAGAAAAACATATTTTCCTCATTTACAAGAAAACGCCTTTCTGTCAGTTGCTTACTTTTTTCAAAGTAGGGCAGTATAGTCTGAGGAGGTTATGTTGCAGTAGCAAACTGAGCAACGTTCCTCCAATCCACGTTATGTAACAGCATCTTCACTTAATGAGCCATGAGAACAAAGCGTCAGCTGCCTTGTTGGCCAAGCATTTGCTTCAGGCTCCACATTTACTTAGACAGTTTCTGACCTTTGCCAGCAAATTGAAAAAGTTGAAATGTAGAAAGGAAACATTTATAATTCAAAAGACAAAACGTCTACCTCCAGAATGAATAGAATGCTGATTTGTTAACAGGACGAAAGACCTGTATTTATGTGGCATCTTCTAAAACCTCGGGAAGTCAAAGAACATTTCATTGTATGTTAATTACTTCTGAAATTAAGTCACTGTTACATAGCAGTAAATGTTAGAACCTATCTATCATATGGTTCAATAATGGCTGAGATACCAGACGGCAATCTTGATGAACCTGAGAATCTCAAGAGCCCTGTGTTCAAATCACTATGTGTCTGCTGAGGAATCGAGAAATTAAATTAATCTGAAATGGGTGAAATGGAGAAATTAGAAACATGAAGTTTGTAGAGTGTTATAAAAACCAATATGATTCATTAAATTGAAAGGAAATCCGCCATCCTTACTTGGTCTCATGCGTGATTTACACTAGCCATACCGACATAGCTGCCCACCAAAACACCCAGCTAGATTGGTTGTTATGCCCCTGTCCCACTTAGGAAACCTAAACGGAAATCTCTGGAGACTTTGCGCCCCACCCAAGGTTTCCGTACGGTTCCCAAAGGTTTTTGTCAGTCTCCCTACCCGCTTCCAATACCTGCAACCTCTGGCAACCATCTGCAACCTCCGGGAACTGCACGGAAACCTTGGGTGGGGCGCAAAGTCTCCAGAGGTTTCCGTTCAGGTTTCCTAAGTGGGACAGGGGCATTACTGTGGGATTGTCCCTAGTGTGAAGGATAGTGTTAGTGTGTGGGGATCGCTGGTCGGCGATCATTTCCATTTCCCACCAATTACAAGAATACATTTGTTTTAATACAATGCACCTGGCATGATGCCAAAAATAGGTAACTGCCATGTAATGCCTTTTGCAGTTCCACTTTAACAAACAAATAGATAGAATTGTCCATCAGTTGTTTAATTGATATTCAATTAAAAAAAAAATCCCAGATTCAAACCACTTTTATGTGCCAGTATGGACGAAAGTTGAATACACCAGACTCCTTCCCTATTATAAACTAGCTGTACTTCATTTTTTTAAGTCATAGGAACAGAATTAGGCCATCTGGCCCATCAAAACTTACTCGCCATTCAATCATGGCTGATCTATCTTTCCCTCTCAACCCCATTCTCCTGCCTTCTGCCTGAAACATTTGACACCTATACTAATATTAAGGTCAAGGGAGTACTCGGGAGAACTCTTGAATTAATTCGTACAGTGAGACAGGCCCTTTAGGCTTCTTGTCCTAGACTCTCCCACTAGTGAAACATCCTCTCCTCATCGACACTATCCAGGCCTTTCACTATTCAGTAAGTTTCAATGAGGTACCCCTTCATCCTTCTAAACTCCAACGGGTACAGGCCCAAAGCCGTCATACGCAATTATCCCTGTGATCATTCACGTAAACCTCTGGACTCTCTCCAATATTAGCATATCCCTCGTCAGATATGGGGGCCAAATTTCAAAAAACTCCAAATGCGGTCGGACCAGTTCCTCACAAAGCCTCAGCGTTATATTCCTGCTGATTTAAAAATTCTAGTTCTCTCAAAATAAAGGCAAATACTGAATTTGCCTTCTTTACTCCCAATTAGTCTGCACCTTTATTCCTTCTACCAAAGTGCATGACTGCACACTTTGTTACCTGTCCAAAAACCTTAAACACACTCCCTACTTCCTCTGCACTACCTGTCCCTTCACCTATCTTATATCATCTGCAAACGTGGCCAAAAAGCCATCAATCCCATCAGCCAAAACATTGACATGCAACTGAAGTATAATGGTCCCAGCAAGACTCCGGCCGAATAGGGGACCCCCGCTGAACAATATTTTTTATCTGGAGAGAAGGACTGGGTTCTTGGGTCGAGATCCTTCTTCAGACTGAAAGTCACGGGAATGGGAAACGAGGGAAAGGGAAGCCCGTTACCCTTTACAGCAGCGTCGTAGATTACAAATTAATCTTTTGGTTTTGCCAGTACCAGATTTCAGGATTGAGCTTTAACAACTTTTCACCGGGTCAGTAACAAGTGTACTCGTTACCCTTTCGCTTTCCCGTGACTTCCAGTCTGAAGAAGTGGCTCGATCCAAAACATTTCCAAATATCCAAAGATCCAAAGTGTCTCGATCCTATTCCTTCTCTCCAGAGATGCTGCCTGCCCAGCTTTTTGTCTAGCTTCGGTTTAAACCTGCATCAGCAGTTCCTTCCTATACAATATTTTTTTATTGACAGCTGTGGAGAGTGGGTAGGATTGCAAATTTGAAAAAAGATTCTATTTGGAGAGTTTCCTCCCGACTGATCCCCTTCAATAAGAACAATCAATAGACTTTACCTGTTGATAAGGATGGACTGCGCACAAATAAACACGACATCAACTCACCTCCACCGTGCATCTGACACAGATAAGGGAAACGCCATACATTCCCCAGCCCGACTGCAAATGAAATGCAGGCGAACACAAACTGCATGGGATTGTCCCACGAAGGTCTGGGCTCTTCCATGTCTAAGAGTGTTCACTGTGGAATCTTTTCAGCTGCGAGATGTCGCACACTTGTTACTGACCCGGTGAAAAGTTGTTAAGGCTCTATCCAGAAATCTGGTACTGGCAAAGACAGATGATTAATTTTTAATCTACGACGCTGCTGTAAATAGTTAACAAGGAGGTGTGAGTCTTCTACGATTGTGCTGTGCAATATATCTGATTGTGCTATTATTCTCGCACAGTGCTTACAAGCGATTGGATGCGACGGAATTAGAGGGTGGGCAAGTTTTCGAAGTTTGTGAACGCATTCAGTGTGGATAGCGCAGATGCAGCCGTGGTGCCATAGAAAGTTGATGTCCAAAAAAAATGGATATCGTTTGTTCAGATCATGCTGCACAAAACAGCATCAACAATGCTCAATTGAAGGCAGTTGCAATGTACAATCGGATCAAAGTTTACGCTGACAGAGATTGAATTCAGAGGTAACCATCTGCAGAGAAACCTTCCTGCCACATTGTTAAGGGGGCGCAATACCAATCGCGGGTTCACGAGATCTGTTGAAACACTTTATGGAACGTCAAGATAAACAAACACAGTTTAATCCACGGCGTTACATCTGTTGCCTAATAAAGCATAGCAGCCGACTGTCCTCACAATGAAGAATAAAAAACTTTGTTTTCAAAAAGGGTAATTTGCAAGACATTTCTTATGACCGAAGAAATTATATTTTATAACCTGTACCTGTAAGCAAGCCTTACATGTAAACACAAACGAGATATGTAGGATTGTTATTAATTTATTTGTATGTTTCTATGATACTTTCTTTGTAAAACACACCATCCTCATGCGGATTTATGAATAACGGAACATTTGTAAGCATCATTTGTCCTGCTATTACCTGGAATGGTTGATTCGCATTGGAATGGACTTTATGTACATTGGATTTGTAAAATCCAGTTAATCTAGAAAGCTGCGTGTCTTGGAATGTGGAAGAAACCGGTGGATGCGATAACCCCCCTGTCATGTATAAATTACAGTTCAGTTAAATGTTATGACTTAAGTATTGGGCAATTACTTAAGTCGTGACATTTAACCGACACTGCAATTTCTCCCAAGTGTAAGGGGGTGGTAAAAGGTAATTTAGAGTGGTAGAAATTAATGGGCATATCAGGGAGAGTAGTTTCAGCAACAGAATGGCCTGTTTGTTATGTTCTTAAACCAATAATACTCCATCCCCATATTTAACTGATTTTCCAGCCCATTCTTTATAAGGCTTCTACCACTGTAATATCTGCCCAATCGTGCTATTCACTGGGTCCACAGCGGTTTTCTGCAATCCGACAGCCCTGGGTGGTTGGGTCTATTTACATCGATTACCTCTTTTAAACTACCTAAGTAAAACGCGTTACTTTATTTTTCAAAAAAGCTTCGCCATTGGAATATTTTGTATGGGATTTTATTTTTTATATGGAGTTTTGCAATTATTTACATGTTTCTAGTGTGTGTGTGTGTGTGTGTGTGTGTGTGTGTTTCAGTGCTTTATCTCATTCAACGGTGCTGAGTATTGAAGCCAAACCATGGCTGAACTTCTACGATTCCGCTCATGATGCTGATGCTCACCCGAAGGGGGCAAAGCAGCAGTCGTTTCATGCCCGGTCTGTGAGCCACTTCTCACCCGGTCTGGGAGCTGTAGCAGCCGCCCCGGTCTGAGAGGCGCCTCGAGCCCGGTCCCGGTCCCGGAGCCGCCTCCGCGCCCCGCACGAGGCAAATGTTGAGCTTATCGCATGAGGTTATTGCGTCAAGTGAGGTCACAGAGGCGATGAGGAGGTACGTCACAGCGGGCGGGGGCTGACTCGAGCCATTCCACCTGGCCAGGTAGAGTTGGAAGTCTCTCTGGGTCACCGCCGCCCTGTGATTCCTTCTGCAAACTGGGCTCGAGGACCAATACGATGTAACTTATAAGAGAATGACGATTCGGACAACATCACTCAACGATGAATATTTATATCAACTTACAACAACTTCACCCCATGGTGAATATTTAGAGGAGGCACTCAAAAGTGAAAGAGAAATTTGACAGATTCCTCTGAAGATGTCTCTCAACGTTGATTATTTTAAGTGTTTTTTTGTCAACCTTATTTTGCATGTTTGATTTTTGGGGGGAACTGGTTCATTGGTGTAATATACTAAATAGTTGTGTACTATTTATAAAATATAGTTATAAAATCCTTCTGAAGCTGGTATATTGGGACTTTTGTGTTCAAGCCATTGTGATTCACATGCTTGTCCAGTCACTTATTATCATCAGAGTTTTGTATCCACCACTGGCTCAGGCAATGTGTTCCAGATTTAAGGGGTAGGGGGTAATTAGACAGAAAATAAAGCCCCTCAGAAACCAAAGGGTCATCTTTGTGTGGAGTCGTAGAAAATAGGCAAGATCCTCACATGAATATTTCTTCTTTTTATGACAATGATTCGGGGTCCCTTTAAAATCCTGTTCAGATCTTCTTATCCATTACCATAGAACTATGTTATCTTGTTTTAGACACTTCTGTCAAGGAGAAAGGTTTCTAGTTTTCTTTCCCTGCCTCTCATTATTTTGCATACTTCTATTGTGACCCCTCAGCCTCCCCTGCTCCAAGGAAAACAAACCCTACCATTCGTTCTCTCCTTATAACTGAAAAGCTTCATCCCAAGAAATATCCTGGTGAACTTTTCCAAGATAATCACCTGCTTCCTGTGACATGACAACCCAAACTACACAGAACATTCCAGATGTATCTGAACCCCAGTGATTTATAAAGTTGTACAACAACATCCCCGCTCTTATATTCAACACTCTAGCTGAGGAAGGTAAGTATCCTGTATACTTTCTTCACAAACCTTTCTACTTGTGTTGCCACTTTAAGGGATCCTTGTATTTGTTCACCAATGACCATTCATTTCTCAAACACCTCTGTGTTCCACCATTAATTGAGCACCTTTTCCATTTGAGCCATTGCTCCTCTCATTTTACCAATTGATCAATGTCACCCTTTAGTTTACAAATATCTTGCTCACACTTAGCTGCATCACCAATTTTTATGTCATCTACCAATTTATGAATCATATTTTGTACATTAATTTCAAAATTGTTTATGCATGTTGCAAACAATAAGGAGACCAACACTGATCCCCGTGTTACACTGCTGTTACAAATGTTCATGTAGGACCTTTGTTCAAATAGACTACATCATCATGATGACACTGCCCTCATCAATACATTTTGTTAGCACTTCAAAAGTTCAATCAAATTGATCAGATAGGATCTCTCACATGCTGACTCTCTTTGCTTAATCCTGTTTTTCTAACTGTGGATTAATGATAGCCTCAGATTCTTTTTCCCATGAACTTGCCTATCCTCACTGTTATAGTCAATGGGACTGTGATTTCCTTACTTATCACTGTTGCTCTTCGTGAGTTAAGACACCACAGTTGAGAGCTGAATAAAATCATGAGAGGAATAGATTGGGTAGATGCACAGAGTCTCTTACCCTCCGAGGTGAATCGAGGACCAGAGGACATAGGTTTAAGGTGACGGGGAAAAGATTTAATAGGAATCTGAGGGGTAACTTTTTCACACAGGGGTGGTGGGTGTAAGGAACAAGCTGCCATGGGAGGTTGTTGAAGCTGGGACCATCCCAACATTTAAGAAGCAGTTAGACAGGTACATAGATACAGGTTTAGAGGGATATGGGCCAAACGTGTGGGACTAGTGTAGCTAGGACATGTTGGCTGGTGTGGGCAATGTGGACCAATACCTGTTTCCACACTGTGTCACTCTATGACTATTTACTGTCCTCCAATCACCTCAACCAATGGCTTAAAATATGGTGTCAGGGCTTCAACAACCTCCACGCTTGCCTCCCACAGCAGCATGTGATACATCTCATCAAGAGGAAGGGATTCATCCACCTTTATGCCTTCTAAGAAGTCTAATACCTCATTTTTAAGGATAGCATTTTCTAGAATGTGTTCATTCTTCTCAAACTATAATGTTCTTTTTTAGTGAATGTATATGAGAAGCATATTCATTTAGATTTAAGATTCATTTAGGTTATCCTATTTGGCTTAACCTAACTCTTCCCCTTACTATCCTTATAAAATTGATATTCTGGGCCTACACTTTTCCTTCACTTTCCTAATTTAATTTCTATATTCTACCTGCAATGAAGGGCTTCCTCTTTTTCCAGTTTGTTCTACTTGCCACAGGCTTCTTGCATTTTACCCAGTGTTTACATCCATAGTTCCTTGGATGTTAATGGGAACATGTTAACCCTGAGTGGTCTGCGTCGGTGTTATAGGGCTTCACACAGGTTAAAATTAATGAAAATAATCTATTAGCTTTGCTTGAAAAACATGAACATATTATCATGGTGTTACAATCCAGACACTTTTTAACTGCCAGAATGAAATCAGATTCCATCTGGAGAAAAGAAAGTCCCAGAATTCTTAATCAAAATTTAAATTTATTGCTCTAGAAATACTTGAATTGTTAAGGTAATTTTAGGATTGACTTGTTACTATATTGTACAGAAAGTCCAAAAAAGCCATCAAATGTCATTATTCTAAAGGTGCAAGAACAATTTAAGTTTCATTGAAACCCTGCATTTTAACCTTTTCAGTGTTACAGTTCTAGCTGAATCCTCACTTTCTTTGCTCAGAAATCCAGCATTAAGGAATGAATTGAAATCTCTAATAATTTTATTGGAACTGTTTTGAATGTAAATTTGGTTTGTCTTTTTATTGGCTAAAATTTGAGTTTGTGCAACATTGGGTGATAGAACATTTATAGCCTGCTGTCCGATGTGATTTGCCATAATTTGTCTTATTCTGTTCATACAGCCAAGGTCTTGAAAAGCATTGGTGATGTGAATGAAAAAAATGCTGTGATGAGAGTTACACTTTAGAATCCACTACCTGATAATGTGATGGATTCAGATTCGTTGATGGCCTTCAAATTTAAATTGGTTGAGTGGTTAAATTGGTTGAATTATAGGGAAAGAAATATGGGATTGAAATATATGTTTACGTGTAAGGTAGACAAACCCATTGTACATGTAACATCTTTTTGTCTCCTTTAGTCCTCTTTTATCACCCTTTTGGCTTCTTTGTATCTCCAGCCTTTATCCACCCACCTGCAAATTAAACCTTCATCTGTGCTCAACTATAACTTGTGTAGGAAGGAACTCCAGATGCTGCTTTACATGGAAGATCGACACAAAATGGTGGAGTAACTCAGCTAGACAGGTAGCATCTCTGGATAGAAGGAATGGGTGACGTTCTTCAATGTCATAGAGTTATTTAGTGTGGAAACAGGCCATTCGGCCCAACGTGCCCACACCGGCCAACATTAGTCCCACTATCCTCACCACTTTTCCAGCTTTCTCTCCCCACTACAATTAGACTAAAGGAGGGTTCCAACCTAAAATGTCATATATACGCTTGACTCTCTGAGTTAATCCAGCACTTTGTGTTTGAAACATGTATTATTGTTGATGAAATCTTGTGCAATCTCATTGGATTGCGTGGTTTAGTTCAGTCCCTTATTAATCTTTGATCCTTTGATTGTAGAGTTCAGTGGAAATGACTTCCAGGGCAGGAGAAGACACACAACTTAAAACTGCTGTTGGACAGAGTCAAGTTATCTGCATGCAGCCACTTGATACATTCATGAAGAAAAGCAAGAGTTTTGATAATATTTCTGAACTGATTGGTGTGAGATTCAAGCAACGTATCAACTGTGGTGCATATTGTTACCTCCAGGCTGAACAAGTCAGCTTTCTTCAGGCATTGCCACTGGTACCGCTTACAAAGAATGAGGCTCTGCTTTATGAGTTTGGGGAGGGAAAACTTGTACCATTGCACGAGTGGAACCCATGTAATGTGGATAGCTGCCCCCCAATTCTATGTGAACCAAGTAATCTTTCAGAACTTGAATTTGATTTTGCTTTTATGAAGAAAAAAGAAGGTAAGATACATTCTAATTGTTGGACATTAAACGGTGGGTAAAACTGGATCAAATTTTGGGAAGTGAGAATTTCTTGGATATTTTCTCTACTTCAACGTTCCTGCAACAATGCTTTTTTTAGTTTTAGTTTTAGTTTTAGAGATACAGCGAGGAAACAGGCCCTTCAGCCCACCGAGTCCACACCGAACAGTGATCCCTGCACATTAACACTACCCGACACACACTAGGGACAATTTACAATTATACCAAACCCATTAATTTACAAACCTTTGTAGGAAGGTACTACAGATACTGGTTTAAGCCAAAGATAGACACAAAAAGCTGGAGTAACTCAGCAGGACAGGCAGCATCTCTGGAGAGAAGGAATGGATGACGTTTTGGTTCGAGACTTTTCTTCTGAAGAGGGGTCTCAACCCAAAACGTCACCCATTCCTTCTCCAGAGATGCTGCCTGTCCTGCCGAGTTACTCCAGCTTTTTAAATGTACAGACCTGTATGTCTTTGGAGTGTGGGAGGAAACCGAAGATCTCGGAGAAAACTCATGCGGTCACGGGAGAACGTAAAAACTCTGTACAGACAGCAACCGTAGTCGGGATCGAACCCGGGTCTCTGGCGCTGTAAGGCAGCAACCTTACCGCTGCACCACTGAGCTGCTCATGATTGGAACCTCTTTAAATAATGGATGGTGGTGAAATATGCTGGAGATTTGAATAAATCAGTGGTAAGAGTGATTATTCCATTATTACATGAAACCTTTATTGAAAGACATGAATGAATATCTAGTTAGATTCAGGATCGCGGGTTATAGGCATTCGTAGAAATATTTAGAAAGTGGTTGGGATTAGAAAGGACTCCCTTTGATCATAATTGGGCCTTTGAGCTTTAAAGGTTTATGTTCAAACCACAAGATAAATTTGAGGAAATAATTGTTGTATTATTGGGCCCTTATTTTGGATGGAGAATCAAGCCAATCTTCCTGAAAAGTTTGACGTTCAAGATCCCATAACCTCATTTAGAGAAACAGGCAGGTTTTTGGCCAGTATGCCTTCCACATCCAATATCAGCCAATTTGTGATATAGCTGCTTTCAGTAGTGCTCAACGTGAATAGATATTAATCCAGAATACGAAGGTAAACTCTATTGCTGTTCTTTGGGATAATACCATGGAATCTTTAATACCTAACTGAGAAAGCAGATGGTACCTTGAGTTAAGTTTCCAGCAAGTGCAGACACTAAATTTGAAATTTGATTTTTGTGCTACAGTTGGCAATGTCAGCATTTAAGTTAACTAACTTGGGAGCCCCCTTGGGGTGCAAAGAAGCGTTCAGGTTCAATTACTGCATTAGCAACAAGGTGTAGCAAAATGTAAAATTTATATTTTGATTAAAGAATGGCAAAAATATGTAGAGAACGGATTTATTTCATATTTCATACAGTAGGAGAAGAAACCAACACTTCATCACCGGAACTCTTTTCTGATGAAAACATTACCAAGTAAGTAAAACTGATTTATAAAATGCTATGCATTCTTACCGTCCTATGGGCTCAGGGATGATTTGCTACCTTGATGATTTTGTGGGTTTTGATGAAGCCACTGACGAATTGTGCACTCTTCCACAGACAGGGCAGAGAGTGGCTAATAAGGCAAAATTTGTGAATGGGAGTTTTATGCAGGACTTCTAATGCATTAATTAGAGGTTCTCAGCACCAATCTGAATATTCCTTCTACAATCATGGGTCAGGGATTCCCACAAATCAAAGGGAATGTTGTATTATTTTCAAAAAGATTTTGCTCCGTCCTGGAATGCTTTCCTTTGACCTTTGACCTAGTTTACGTGCTCAAATCTCAGAGTTGGTCTGAAGCTATGACCCAATTTTCCTTAATATTCAAGAGAAGAGAACAAGAGGTAAAAATCTACACCAAGAGTTTGCCAGAGCAACTATATCAGAACTATATGAAGTTCTATATAGTTTGAAACGGCGACAGAGAACTGAGCAGGTCGGATAAGTAAAATGACAATGATGTATTGGAATTGATTATAACGTTGGATTTCACTGATTCTTATAATTTTGTTTTTAAGTCTAGGGGAGAACATTCAACAATACATCCTGGGAGCAGAGTTAAATAAAAGGAATAGAGTAGAGATAACTGAAAAGCTGTGCCTTGACCTTCTGCTGAATAACCAGAAGCTGGTGCGTTTCTATCACAATAGACTACTTATTGTTTCAACATTCTGTTATTTTGCATCACACATTTGACAAATCTCCTTGATTTTGTTTAATAGGAGGAAGAAAACAAAAGGCTGTTGTCTCTTGATGCCAACCTTGAGAAACGGGTCGGTTATCAACTTTCGTACTTTTTTTTCTGACAAAGATCTATCTATCCACGCAACATAAATGCAATGAATGTGGTTTAAGGTATATGGGAGCAAAAATAGTGCCAATAGAAAAGGCTGTACTTGCCAATGGTGCCAGATTTTTGGGAGACGAAAAGAATGGGCTTAAACCAAGTTTAATACCAGGTTCAAATTGGCTCAAATTTAGATACCAGGTACTTATTTGCTAGCTGTGCCATTCAGTATTTAGTATCCATTCTTCATTGTTATTGAGAAGGTGGTGAGCAATCTTATGAACCATTGTGAAGTGATTTCATACAATGCACAAATGGAATGGCTAGAAACATGTTGAGAGGATGTGTGACATTGGTTGATTCATTTATGAATTGAATTGCCAATTGAATTAAATATTGCACAGTCATATGTGAAATTTGTTGAATAAAGTAATGGTTGCATCGCACAACAGCCTCCTTTAATGTTGCACCTGCTTTTTTGAATTTTGAACAGACAACAATATTGAATAAACTAGCATCATCATCATAAATAATGGATTATTATCCCAGTACATGTGTCATCTCTGTGTTATTCAACTCATTTCATTTTTAATTATTGTGCATTGAGAGTGTCAAGATAAAGCCAGAGAAGTGTTTGTGCTGAGAAATCCTCAAAAGTTGACAATCGATGTGATTGCGTTCAACAACTTTATCTGGCAGCTCCTTCTATGTACACATCACCCTCTGCGTTTAAAAACAAAAGTTGTCACTCGGGTTCCTATTAAATCTTTCCCCTCTCACCTTAAACCTGTGCCCTCTAGTTCTTATTCCCCTTCCCTGGAGAGAAAACTCAGTAGTCACCCTGGTACTTTCTTGAACTGATGGTGTTGAATGCAGAGAGTTGCTGATGCATACACTTTCTTATTGTCCAAGTGCGTGGGTGCAGAGCGGAGTGTGGAATTCTCCACAGTAGATGTTACTCTGGAGAATGTTACATGTTATTGAAAAGGAGACTATTCTGGATGAATTTAATTATTTTCCTCCCTCACTCCTAAAGGAACAAAGGCTAATTGCAAGCACATATTTCTTCCTTGGTTGAGATCAGCATTTTCAAAGTTGGAAACCTTGGTTTTGTGGTAGCATTCTTGTATTTGAGTGATGGCATTGTGGGCTGAAGCCTCACTCCAGGGACTTCTATGTGCATTCTAAGATGACACCACACTTGATTTGAGTTTAGTTTATTGCCATGTGTACCAAGGTGTAGTGAAAAGCTTTTGTTGCGTACTAACCAGTCAGCGGAATGACAAATCAAGATTCCAATCGAGCCGTTCACAGTGTAAATCAATAATGGGAATTATTTTTAGTGTAAGGTAAAGCCAGTAATGTCCAATTAAAGATAGTCCAAGGGTCTAATAGTTCAGGACTGCTCTCTGGTTGTGGTTGGATGGTTCAGTTGCCTAATAACAGCTGTAAGGAAACTGTCCCTGAATCTGGAAGTACGCTTCACACTACACTTTTATACCTTTTGCCCGATGGGAGAATGGGGGTGGCCAGGGAGTGACCAGGGTGTGACTTGTCCTTGATTATGCTGCTGCCTTTGCCGAGGCAGTGTCAGGTATAAATTGAGTCAATGGAAGGGAGGTTGGTTTGTGTGATGGTCTAGGCTGTGTCCACAATTCTCTGCAATTTCTTGCGGCCTTGGTTCCCAAACCATGCTGTGATGCATCCAAATATCACTTCTACCACTGCCATTGATGGTGCTTTGTGGATGACAATTTAAACCATGTCATGTGTTCTTTTATATCCATTTGAAGGTTACGAGAGGAGTTAAATTCCCTACCCCTAGCCACAACTAATAAAGTTTAATTGTTCCCCATTAACTTGTCTATCATCACTGTTATATTCAATGGGACTGTGATTCCCTTACTTATCTCTGTTGCCCTTCTTGAATGAAGATACCACATTTGAGAGCTGTATAAAATCATGAGAAGAATAGATCAGGTAGATGAATAGAGGACCAGAGGACATAGGTTTAAGGTGAAGGGGGAAAGATTTAATAGGAGTCTGAGGGGCAACTTTTTCACATAAAGGGTGGTAGGTGTAAGGAACAAGCTGCCATAGGGGGTAGTTGAGGAAGGGACTATCCCAATGTTTAAGAAGCAGTTAGACAGGTACATAGATAGGACAGGTTTTGAGGGATATGGACCAAACCTGGGCAGGTGGGACTCGTGTAGCTGGGACAGATTGACCAGTGTGGGCAATTTGGACAGAAGGGCCAATACCTGTTTCCACACTGTATCACTCTATGACTCTATTTACTATCCTCCAATCACCTCACCTATGGCTTAAAAAATTGTGTCAGGGCTTCAACAATCTCTACCCTTGCCTCCCTAGTATTTTCTAGAATGTATTCATTCTTATTTAATTTATGAGAAGCATTCATTTAAGATTCATTTAGGTTATCCTATTTTGCTTAACCCAACTCTTCCCCTTATGCCCCTGTCCCACTTAGGAAACCTGAACGGAAACCTCTGTAGACTTTGCGCCACACCCAAGGTTTCCGTGCGGTTCCCGGAGGTTTTTGTCAGCCTCCCTACCTGCTTCCACTACCTGCAACCTCCGGCAACCACCTGCAACCTCCGGGAACCGCACGGAAACCTTGGGTGGGGCGCAAAGTCTCCAGAGAACTTGCTGAGCATTTGGTGATGTGAAGGAAAAAATGCTATGTGATGAGAGTTAACAGCATTGACAGCATTATCCCCATCCACAACTAATACTGTTTAATTATTTAAAGGTGGTAGATTGGTGCAGCAGTGAGCTTCTTCCTTACAGTGCCAGAGACCCAGCTTCAATCCAGACTATTGGTGCTGGCCGAAGGGAGTTTGTGCATTCTCCCAGTGACCACGTGAGATTTCTCCGGGTGCTCCGGTTTCCTCCCACATTTCAAAGACGTGTAGGTTTCTAGGTTAATTGGCTTCTGTAAATTGTCCCTAGTGTGTAGGATAGAACTAGTGTACGGGTGATCGCTGGTCGTCCTGGACTCAGTGGGCCGAAGGGCCTGCCTCCACACTGTATCTCTAAATTAAACTAAATTTATATTATTGGTGTGCGCGGGAGTTTGCTCCGTGCATTTGGTTTCCATGCATTTTCCATTACTGCATTACTTCCATTACAGCAGCTCAAAGATATTTAATTGATTTTACTTCAAATATACTTAGTTTATATTCTAAATTTGCTTTACACTGAGATAACGTGGAAGCTGTCACTTGTTGTCTCAGTGTAATTTTGCCTTAAAAACTGACTGTTTATGCTATGTCACAGGATACTGTTAGTGTAACTAGTGTGGCCGCAGATTAGCAACAACAGGATTAGGCAATTGAAAGCTTTGGCTGGGGCTAAACACGCTTGGAAATCTGGTCATTAAGGCTTGAAACACATTTTTAAAGTGAGAATGTAGGAGGATCTACTGAATCCTATGACAGAAAGTAAAGAGCAAACGACATTTAGCTGAGCCAGACATCTAGTGTCACGTTTATTCTAGAAGCCCCTTTTACCTACATTCTCACCAATCATAACTCGTGTGCGGATAAGGCCAATTAGTGCATCTGACCTTGGAGTTGTCATTGAGTTCTTGTGGCTGAACCTTCTCGTGAGGCTGCTGGTGAATCGTCAGGGGTGACAGGCTGTATGCAAAACCAACGTGGGCATGAAGGCGCCACAGGAAGTTTACAGAATGTTATCATGACTCCTGTGGGGGCACTTTTGAGGATTATTGAATCAACGATATTTCACTAGTTGGATTATTTTGGTTAAATTTCAGAAATAAATGTCAGCTTCCAATGTACTCCCACCTGTCCCAGAATTCTTTACATATCATAGGCAAGTCTAAATATAATTTGTAACTCCTTGCACTACAAATTATAAACAAGATTACTATTATGTAAATCGTTCACTTTTTTTCTTTTTAGATGTCTGAAATTAGCAAGAAGCTGTTCTTGTGGGAAAGTAATTATTCAAAACACCAAAATGATATAGCTAAAGTGGAGGTAAGTACACATTGTCTTTTGTGCACATATCATCCCATTCCTATATGCAGCAAGATTTGGTCAGCAGAGAAATAAGACCCTACAGATGCTGGAATCTTGAGTTTAAAAAGAAGCTCTATAGTGCTGGGGAGCTCAGCAGGCCAGACAGCATCTGTGGAGGGAATGAACAGCTGATGTTTTGGGTCTGAACTCCTTCAGTGATGGAGTAAAGTAGTGAATACTAGTAAAGATAGGTGGGGACAAATGGTGGGGCAAGAAATGGCAAGTGATTCAGATGGTGGATTCAGATGGGGAGAGATGATTGGCAGATGGGTGGAGAGAATATCAAAAGCTGGAGGTGAAGTGGAGAAAAACCTGTGTAAATGTGGAACCTGATAATGAACATGTGGAGAGAAGTGAAAAAGTAGCAGACATGGAGGCGGGTGCGAGAAGTAGCAGAGGTGGGTGGATGACTGTATGGAGGAAAGGATCTACAGTAGGTGACAGGCACAGGGGGAATAGAAAGATAGGTCTTGCATGTGGGGAAGTGGCAGGGTAGAAAAGTAAGGTGGTAGGAGAATTCAATATTTATGCCATCAGGTTTAGTTTAGAGATATAGCACAGAAACAGGCTCTTCGGCCCACTGAGTCCGTGCCGACCACTGTCTCCATTACTATCCTACACACTAGGGACATTTTACAGAAGCCAATTAACCTACAAACTTGCAGGACTTTGAACCACCCAGAAAAAACCCTTGTGGTCACAGAGAAAACATACAAACTCCACACAGTCAGCACCCACAGTCAGGATCGAACCCGAGTCCCTGGTGCTGTAAGGCAGCAACTCTACCGCTGCACCATTGTGCTACCCCGAGGCTCATTGCACTTGGTTTATCGGTTACCCTAGTGCAATATGAGGTCCTGTTCTTCCAGTTTGCGTGTGACTTCACTCTAGCAGAGAGGGAGGGCGAAGGTGAAAATGGGGATGAGAAGGGAAGGGAATGGCTCACAACTGGGAGTTCGAGGTGGGACTGTGGGGAAAAAATATAAATAAACATAAAATAAATACCATATTTTGTTCAATTTTTAACTCTAATTTCTTGACGCCTGTGTACATAATGTAATCTTAGCGCAGTAGGTTTATTATGCTCACTATCAGCTTTTTCAAGTTTTCCTTATTATTTGCACTCAAGATGTCTGAAAAAGGGACAACATATTTAAGCACAGTTGTAAACCTAAATGCCCATTGTAATTTGCTGTGATTGTAATTATTTGGTAAAACTATTATTCATATTTGATATGTATTTAAAAGTGTATGTCTCCATTCAAACTTAAGACTTGCAGGTGATAAGCATCTGCAATTGCTTATGTTTCCAAATGCAGCTTCTGGCCGCTTAAGTGTTTTGCTTTGGAAACTGACAAGGGAATCTCTTATTTTATTCTTTGTTGTGAATCAGCAGCTATGGTACTATCATAATTGTTGAGAGAAAAATCTCACATAGGAAAGCATCTCCAGTTATAACATGGGATTCAATGGGAAATTGGTTTTCATGTTATGAAAAATCACGATTTGTACGTTTTTCTAGCACAATCCTTCTGTAATGTGGGTGTCACCTGTAGCATCCACAACAATTAGCCCAATTGATGTGCACCCATCTAGCTCCATGAACATTCACTCTTTCAACCATGTTGCTAACCGTATGCTTTCATAAAATGCTTTCACTTACTCACCAAGGTTTCTTCAATGACATTTCCCAAATCTGTGACTTTTCCCACATGAAAAGAGATCAGTAGCAGGCTCATGGGGATGCCAGTACCCGTAAACTGCCCTTGAAACCCCTCATCATTGCTGTGTTTAAATTGTGATGCACCCAACCCAACAGTTCTGTGGTAACTCTTTTACCACAAAGGACTGCAATAGGCAGGAATATAACTTTTTTAAAAGGCCATTAAGGATGAGAACTCGATTTTCTATATATGAATGCAACTTGGAATCTAGTCTCAAGCATAACTCCAGTCCTCTTAATGTATGGAACCCTCTCTAAAATAAAATCATGGTCACAGCCATTCTCAATTAGGAGGATTAAAAGATACCAAATGCCATTTGACAACTGAAATCTTTATGTGTAGATGGAACTCCAGGATGTGGAACAAGACATTGAATCAAAGGATCACAGAATTGGGGAGGTAAGAGTATATAGTGACATTGTTAGAGTTTTGAGTAGTTTCACTTAACAGTAGAGCAGTCTCACTTATTCTCAGTAAGGGGGGATTAAGGTCTTTAAAATGATGAGAGGGATAGACAGAGTTGAATTTTCCCTTTGAGAATAGGGAAGATTCATATTTTCAGAATTAACAGAATTAGGGGTAACATGAGGGGGAACTTCTTTACTTAGAGAGTGGTAGCGGTGTGGAATGAGCTTCCAGTGGAAGTGGTGGAGGCAGGTTCGTTGGTATCATTTAAAAATAAATTGGATAGGCATATGGATGAGAAGGGAATGGAGGGTTATGGTAAGAGTGCAGGCAGGTGGGACTAAGGGAAAAAAAGTTGTTCGGCACGGACTTGTAGGGCCGAGATGGCCTGTTTCCGTGCTGTAATTGTTATATGTTATATGTTATTTATATTTAAAGCTAATAATTAAACTTTCCTGGTTTATAGTGATTCTTGAATCAATGTATGATTTATTATTATATTGTAGTTTAATAGAGGGATGGGAGATTGCAGCACTCACATGGTCCACCCTGTTTCGACTAATATAATCAATCTGACGTGCACAAACAAATAGATCAAATAGAACAAGTTGACCTACAACTTTAAGCTGTGCACGACATGTACAAGAAGAAGAAGTTTAATAGAGGTTACTGTGAATATCCTCTGCTCCTCTGCAAAGGCTGCTTTGATTCTTTACAACAATAACTACATTTCATAATGTTCTATGAATGTAAAGTGGTTTGACACCATAGAATTTCTCATCTTTATGTAGGTCAGTACGAGGTCAGTTTCAGTTTAGCTGAAAGCAGGAGAGCGGGGCAGTTAAAAAGGCAACAGTGAACAAGATCAGTTTTAGTTAAGCATCCTGGAGTGGGTACATAAAAAACAGGCAGGCCTGTTGGGAGCGACAGTGTTGGGAGCGACAGTGTTGGGAGCGACAGTGTTGGGAGTGACAGTGTTGGGAGTGACTGTGTTGGGAGTGACTGTGTTGAGGTGGTCATTTATGAAGAGAAGGGGCTGAGGGTTTGGCACAAAAGGCTTTGGCAAAGAGGGCGACAGCGAGATGAGGCATAATCTATTTTTCTTTCTTAAATCTTTCTTTGCTTAGTGCAGTAGAGATGGCAGCTAGGGCAATGGTATGCTCCTCCTGCAGGATGTGGGAAGCTGGTGAGACTTTGAGTGTCCCTGCGGATAACACCTGTTGGAGATGCATCCAACGGTAGTTCCCGATGTTTGGGGACAGTTTAAGAATAAGGAGTAAGCCATTTAGAAGGGAGATGAGGAAACACTTTTTCACACAGAGAGTTGTGAGTCTGTGAAATTCTCTGCCTCAGAGGGCGGTGGAGGCAGGTTCTCTGGATACTTTCAAGAGAGAGCTAGATAGGGCTCTTAAAGATAACGGAGTCAGGGGATATGGGGAGAAGGCAGGAATGGGGTACTGAGTGTGGATGAACAGCCATGATCACATTGAATGGCGGGTGCTGGCTCGAAGGGCCGAATGGCCTACTCCTGCACCTGTTGTCTATTGTCTTTTAAGACTGCCGGGGAACTGAAGCAGCAGCTGGATGACCAAGGGTTATCTGAGAGACTGAGGATGTCACAGATTGGAGTTGTGGAGATGGCAATGCCTAGGTTAAAGGCAGAAAGTGACCACCAGGAAATGGAATGGACAAAGAGTGTAACAGTCCACTGTGGCCATACTCCTCGCCAACAGTATGCCCCTTTGGATTGTATTGGAGGGGAGGGTTGCAACAGCATTCAGGTCAGTTGGGTTATGCCTGCCTCTGAGGCACAGCAGAGAAGGGTAAAGTTGGGCAGAGTGGAAGTGATATGAGATTCATTAGTTAGGACAGGGGTAGGCAACCTATGGCCTCCGCGTAGCCCAAAATCACCCGGCCCGCAGGCGTATTTTTTTTCCTGTAGTCTTCCGGCCCGCAGAGTTCCTTCATCTCTGGTACCTCCTGGGCCCGAGGCGCGGTGATGCAAAGAGGCCTGCGCTGGCAGCTGCAATTGCGGAGTAGGCAAGCGCCCGAATGGGGCTGAGCGCCCAAGCGGGGCCGAGTGGCGAGCTCTGGCTGCACCGCATCCTGCGCAAAGCAGCTGGCATGTGTCTGGGCTTCACTGTCAGGATCGGGTTGTCAATAGGCCGGGGACGAGTGAGTATGACAAAGACAAGGCAATGGTCCGTAGGTACGCCAAGCTCATGAGTGCCCTTAACTAGGGGCCAGAGCTCTGGGTGGCATCCTCGAAGGGGCGGGATCTATTTGAACACGTGGTAGATGTGGCCCGCCATCCGCTCACAAACATGCGTCCTGGCCCCTATGCAGAACAAAGTTGCTGAACCCTGAGTTAGGAGGACAGGCAGGAAATTCTGTGGCAGCAAATAAGACTTCAAGATGGCGTATTGCATTCCAGGGGGGCCAGGGTCAGGATGTCTCTGAGCGGCAACAGAATATTCTCAAGGAGGAGGGGAGAAGCCAGAAATGATTGTACATCTTGCCACAAATTATATGGGTAGGATAAAGGATGTGATCTTGCAGAGTGGATACAGGGAGTTAGGCAAAAGGTTAAAAAGCAGGACCTTGAGGGTAGCAATCTCCTAATTGCTCCCAGTACCAAGTGTTAGTGAGGGTAGGAACATGAAGATAGCACAAATGAATGCATGGCCGGGGAGTTGCTGCAGGGGACGGGGATTTGAATTTTTGAGCCATTGGGATCACTTATGAGACTGAAGTGACTTGCCCAAGAGGGATGGTCTGCACCTGAATTGGAAGGCAACCAATATCATAGTCAGCAGGTTTACTAGTGCTACTTGGGATGGTTTGAACCAGATCATGGTAAAGAGGCAGGATCCAATGCACGAGTAAGGTAGGTGAGAGGCTGGAAGGTGATGAAAGCAAGTTCAGTAGACAGGATGGGCAGAAGGACGGTTGGAGTAAATTGCATTTATTTTAATGTGAGAGGCCTGACGGACAAGGTAAATGAACTCTGGCTGTTTATAGATAAGTGCGACTGGGACATTTTTACGTGTTACGGAAACCTGGCTTAGGGTGGGATAGGACAGGCAGCTAACTGTTCCAGTGTACAGTTGCTTCAGGTGAGATAGAGGTGGGAGTCAAAGAGAAGACGGGAGTTGTTTTATTGATTGAGAAGAAATTCATAGCAGTAGTCCAAAATGACATAACTGATGGTTTGTCCAGTGTGGCTATATGGGTGGAGCTGAGAAATAAAAGTGGATGATCACCTTGATGGGAGTGTACTGTAAGCCCCAGAATGATCAACGGGACTTAGAAGAACAAATATACCAAGAGATTACAGACAGCTGGTAGATTACTAGGGTTAGACAGGATGAAATTTGTTAACTGCAATTTCCTGACCTAACCCATGTTGCCTTATTTGTATGGTATGAATCAAGGGGTTTGAGCTGAAGTATGGACACCTCGGTAAATACTAACTGTTTCAACAAATTCCTGTAGAAACTTTGGTGGAATGTGGGGAGAAGCAGAGAGTTGCTCTGTCAAAATTTGCAATAGTTAGTCATTGCACCCAAGTTCACACACTTGGAAACACAATGTGACATATTCTCCTGTCTGTGACACCACAGAAAGGGTATCAAGATCCACTTGCAACTTGAATGCAACATCTAAGACTCCAGTGCAGCGCTGATGAAGAATGTAGGGGATCCCAGTACATTATTTCAAAGAAGACCAAATGTTATTTATAGTGGCTGAAAAAAAAGCAAAGTTATTCCATGAAATTCCTGACCATTTCTATTTGTAAAATCTTACAACATGCAAATTTACTGCTATATTATCTATTTGCTATTGTGACTAAAATATTTCAAAAGTACATATTTGGCTATGACATTTTGATTCATACTAGTAGGGATGTGAAAGATATGATATTCTTTGAACTAATTTTTATTGTTTTAATCAACCTTCAATTTGTTAATCTTAAAGTTACAAAGTAAAATTATTAATGCAACATACTTAAAAAAACGTTGACTTTATAAATTGTAATCTGATTGTGCTGACTCAAGATAATTTGTTCTGGGATTGGCAAATGAGTTTAAGTCATCACAGGGGACCAAATATTTATAAAAACACTAGACTAAGTGGGACCCGTTGGGTCCCATGTTCACACGGGAGGGCGAGTCCCCCGACGCAATATTCCACTTCTCCACCAATTCCAATATTGGTGGCCAGTGGGGGGGCTTTCTGGAGTGCTGGTATGGGTTCGTGGGGTGGCAGCTCAGTCCCTCAAGCCTGATCTGCTGGCAGCTCACTCACGGCTGGTGGGCTGGCAGTTGACTCAAGACTATTCCTTGAAATTCCATTTCAAGCAGGGTGCAAGGCCACCAAATTCAAATCCATGTTCCTACCATTTCAAGCAGGGTGCAGGGCCACCAAATCCAAGTGCAGTTTCTTACCACTATGAGCAGGATGCAAGCCACTATTTGCAGTAAGTAGCGCTTTTCAACTTCAAGCCAAAGCACCCAAGCCATCATTTGCAGTAAGTAGTGCCTTTCAACTTCAAGCCAAAGCACCCAAGCCATCATTTGCAGTAAGTAGTGCCTTTCAACTTCAAGCCAAAGCACCCAAGCCACCATTTGCAGTAAGTAGTGCCATTCAACTTCAAGTCAAAGCACCCAAGACACCATTTGCAGTAAGTAGTGCCTTCAACTTCAACAATGCACCCGCCACCATTTGCAGTAAGTAATGCCTTTCAACTTCAAGCCAAAGCTCCCAAGCCACCATTTGCAGGCAGTGCCTTTTTACTTCAAACAAACCATATTTTCATTTTCAAACCACATTAAGGGGACTCACAGTCGTGAAGACATTTGTTCAGTGTTATTCAGAGCTTAGAGAGACGTGGCCCTTGGCTTCATCCATCTTTCAGAGACTGAATGAGGCACACCACTTCCTCATTTTATCGTCCCTCACCCTCCCTCCAGCAGGGGCAGCAGAGAAAAAGCACCGAAGCCACCATTTGCAGTAAGTAGTGCCTTTCAATTTCAAGCCAATACACCCACACCACCATTTGCAGTAAGTAGTGCCTTTCAAGCCAAAGCACCCAAGCCACCATTTGCAGTAAGTAGTGCCTGTCAACTTCAAGCCAAAGCACCCACCCCCATTTGCAGTAAGTAGTGCCTTTCAACTTCAACTTCCCAAGCCACCATTTGCAGTAAGTAGTGCCTTTCAACTTCAAGCCAAAGCTCCCAAGCCACCATTTGCAGTAAGTAGTGCTTTCAACTTCAAGCCAAAGCACCTAAGCCACCATTTGCAGTAAGTAGTGCCTTTCAACTTCAAGCAAAACACCCAAGCCACCATTTGCAGTAAGTAGTGCCTTTCAACTTCAAGCCAAAGCAGCCAAGCTACTATTTGCAGTAAGTAGTGCCTTTCAACGTCATGCAAAGTACCCAAACCACCATTTGCAGTAAGTAGTGCTTTTCAACTTCAAGCCAAAGCACCCAAGCCACCATTTGCAGTAAGTAGTGCCTTTCAACTTCAAGCAAAAGCACCCAAGCCACCATTTGCAGTAAGTAGTGCCTTTCAACTTCAAGCAAAAGGCAGCCAAGCCACCATTTGCAGTAAGTAGGGTCCTTTCAACTTCAAGCCAAAGCTCCCAAGCCACCATTTGCAGGCAGTAGTGCATTTCAACTTCAAACCAAAGCTCCCAAGCCATCATTTGCAGTAAGTAGTGCCTTTCAACTTCAAGCCAAAGCATCCAAACAACCATTTACAGGCAGTGCCTTTTTACTTCAAACAAACCACTAAGGGGACTCACAGTTGTGTAGACGTTTGTTCAGTGTTATTCAGAGCTCAGAGAGACAAGACTGTGTGCCTCATTCAGTCTTGCAGAGACTGAATGAGGCACACCACTTCCTGGTTTTATAGTCCATCCCCCTCCCTCCAGCAGGGGCAGCAGGGAGAATGGTGATTTTTTTAAAAACATTAATATCTCTCTGATTTGTCATTGATGGGAAAAATCCTCCGCACCTATAAGGCGGAGTGGGGCTCTAAGCGAGGTGGCCAAAAATGACAGCTGTAGGTGGCGGCGTTCTGTCAGAAATTGCAGCACATTAGGCCAAAAGCGGTCAAGATCAGAGTTTTAGTAATATAGATGGAGATTTTGCAAAATTTAGAAATTTGTGGATTTGTTTTCAGCTAAACCATACTATTGAAGCTTTGTGGATAACAGCAGATGAACTGGCAGATAGAAAAGTGGTAAGCATTTAAAAATTATGCTCATAAAATATGAGAATTATTGCATGAAAAATAATCCTTGTTGAGTGTGTATTGTGGTAAAGATAATAATTACTATTACAATCAAATGTTTGTGACTAAAGTTGAATCTGGCAATATGTGTTTGATTGAACCTGAGATATACCCAGAGAACTTCTTGATAGGATGAAATGCAATTGTGGTTTTCACTTCTTAATTTACTGTGACTGTGTTACCTGTTTTTTGAACTGAACAATAAAGCCTATTTTCTGTTAAATACGAATGCTAATAAACTGATAAGCCATATGTTATACAGTAGACATTAAAACAGCAATCAGCTCTATCTGCAAAGAGGAATTTCAGACTATCGGGTGAAACATTAACGTAAAAATGGTGTGATATGATCTCGGGGACCTGGGTTGGGTTCCTGTTCAAAAGTCTGCTGCTTTGCACTCACAATAGTTTAAGCAATGGTTATTGTACAACCCAGCTATTCTTTAACCTTGCATTTTACATCTTGCCCCTTACTCACAGTTTAGAATGGACCCAAAAGTGAGCAAGGTATAAATCACTTCTCTGAATGGCTGAAGGTGATCCTGAATTACTAAATAGTATTTCAAATATGTTAGAAATGAACAGGATAGGGTTCAGTAATTGGCAAGAATGGGACTAGGGAACTCCCTGACCTTTAAAGCTAGCCTTCATTTTGTATCCCAGACTTGCATTTCTCCAGGGAATTGGAGAAAGATGCCATATGGAAGAATGGTCTTCATTTTGGATGGCAAATTGGTTTTATAGATGTGATGTTGTGCTGTTCCATCATTGAGTAATTGCAAAAGGCCCAACCGTTTTTAATATCAGTGCCCATGGGTCAGGTTTGTGTCCCTGTGGGTATATCATTTCACTGCTAATTTAAATGCTGTGCTAATGCACAACAGCCAAATGATGATTTATTCAGTGGTGCAGCTGGCAGAGCTGATTCCTCATAACTCCTGCAACCCAGGTTCCGTGATAGGAGTCTGAAGTAGGGTCCCAACCAGAACCATTGCCTACCCATGTCATCTGGAGATACTGCCTGACCGGCTGAGTTACTCCATCATTTTGTGTTCAACCCAGGTTCAGTCTTGGCCTCCTATGTGTGGAGTGCATATATTTTCCCTGTGCCTGCATGGGTTCCCCCTGGATCCTCAAACTCCCTCCCATATCCCAAAGACACGCAATCGTTTAATTAGCCATGGCAAGTTGCCTCTAGTGTGTAGTTGAGTTGTGGGAGTGTGGGAAGTATATGTTACAGGGAAAACTAATGGGGGAATGGGCTTGTTCTCAGATGGCATAGATATGATGTACCAAATGGCTTCCTTCTATGTTGGAAGGAATGTGAAATATGAATATTAATATGAAATCCTTCCCCCTATTCCCCTCGCTGTAACTCCAGCAGTTTACATTAATTCATAGTCAATATTGCAAAACTATTCAAACTATCGGCCTTTTTCACATTTTTATTTGTATATACTGGCTTCTGGGAAGAAGGTAGCAGAGGCAGCTGTTTCTCTTTCCCTGCTACATTGACAAGTGCAGCAAGGCTGCCTTTAGACTTTAGAGATACACCGTGGAAACAGACCCTTTGCTCCAACGAGTCCTCGCGGGGAAAATTAAAATGAATGGTCAATGGAACCTTTAGTGACCATATGCCAATATGTAGTTGAGTTCCACAGGACTCAGTGCCAGGTTATTGGCTTTCTGTGATTATTTGTTAATGACTTGCTTTTTAAATATAGGGATTATGATGAAGACATTTGTTCATGATACCAAGATTGGCTACTTGTTGAATGTGAGGAAGAATGTTCGAGTAAATGTGAATATAATAATAGACTGATCAAATGGCGGGGACATTTGCAAAGGCTACTGGGGAGACTTTAAACTAGAATGGTTGGGGCAAGGGACTCAAATAGAGAAAGCTAGTAGACAGAATGGGAGGCAGGAAGCAGAAAAGGGAAGCACTCGGCCACAAGAGGAGAAAGAAGAAAAAGGAAATAAACAGAGAATAAGAGGTGGGAGGTTTCTTAAATGTGCATATTTTAATGCTAGGAGCATTGTAAGATAGGTGGATGAGCTTAGAGTCTGGATAGGCACCTAGAAGTATGATGTTGTGGCGATCAGTGAAACATGGTTGCAGGAGGGCTGTGATTGGAAACCAAATATTCCACTATTTCGTAGCTTCAGGTGTGATAGAATAGGAGGGGCAAGAGGTGGAGGTGTTGCATTGCTAGTCAGGGAAGATATTACAGCAGTGCTTTGGCAGGATAGATTGGAGGGCTCATCTAGGGAGGCTATTTGGATGGAACTGAGAAGTGGGAAAGGTGTAGCAACACTTATAGGGGTGTATTATAGACCGCCAAATGGGGATCGAGAATTGGAAGAGCAAATATGTAAGGAGATAGCAGATATTAGTAATAAGCACAAAGTAGTGATTGTGGGAGATTTCAATTTTCCACACATAGACTGGGAAACACATTCTGTAAATGGGTTGGATGGTTTGGAGTTTGTAAAACATGTGCAGGATAGTTTTTTGCAGCAATACATAGAGGTACCTACTAGAGGAGGGGCAGTGTTGGGCCTCCTGTTAGGAAATGAGATGGGACAGGTGGCGGAGGTATGCGTTGGGGAGCACTTCAGGTCCAGTGATCACAATACCATTAGTTTCAATATAATTATGGAGAGGGTCAGAACTGGACCTAGGGTTGAGATTTTTGATTGGAGAAAGGCTAACTTTGATGCGATGCGAGATGATTTAAAAGGAGTGAAATGGGACATTTTGTTTTATGGGAAAGATGTAGAAGAGAAATGGAGGACATTTAAAGGGGAAATTTTAAGAGTACAGAATCTTTATGTTCCTGTTCGGTTGAAGGGAAACAGTAAAAATTGGAAAGAGCCCTGGTTTTCAAGGGAAATTGGACATCTTGTTAGGAAAAAGAGGATCTACAATAATTATAGGCAGCATGAAGTAAATGAGGTGCTTGAGGAGTATAAGGAATGTAAAAAGAATCTTAAGAAATACATTAGAAAAGCTAAAAGAAGACATGAGGTTGCTTTGGCAAGTAAGGTGAAAGTAAATCCAAAGGGTTTCTACAGCTATATTAATAGCAAAAGGATAACGAGGGATAAAATTGGTCCATTGGAGAGACAGAGTGGACAGCTATCTGCAGAGCCAAAAGAGATGGGGGAGATATTGAACAATTTATTTTCTTCGGTATTCACCAAGGAGAAGGATATTAAATTATGTGAGGTAAGGGAAACTAGTAGAGTAGCTATGGATACTATGAATTTCAAAGTAAAAGAAGTACTGACACTTTTGAAAAATATAAAACTGGATAAGTCTCCAGGTCCTGACAGGATATTCCCTAGGACATTGAGGGAAGTTAGTGTAGAAATAGCCGGGGCTATGACAGAAATATTTCAAATGTCATTAGAAACGGGAATAGTCCCCGAGGATTGGCGTACTGCGCATGTTGTTCCATTGTTTAAAAAGGGTTCTAAGAGTAAACCTAGCAATTATAGACCTGTTAGTTTGACTTCAGTGGTGGGCAAATTAATGGAAAAGATACCTAGAGATAATATATATAAGCATCTGGATAAACAGGGTCTGATTAGGAACAGTCGACATGGATTTGTGCCTGGAAGGTCATGTTTGACTAATCTTCGTGAATTCTTTTGAAGAGGTTACTAGGGAAATTGACGAGCGGAAAGCAGTGGATGTTGTCTATATGGACTTTAGTAAGGCCTTTGACAAGGTTCCTCATGGAAGATTGGTTAAAAAGGTTCAACTGTTGGGTATAAATGCAGGAGTAGCAAGATGGATTCAACAGTGGCTGAATGGGAGACGCCAGAGGGTAATGGTGGATGGCTGTTTGTTAGGTTGGAGGCAGGTGACTAGTGGGGTGCCTCGGGGATCTGTGTTGGGTCCTTTGTTGTTTGTCATGTACATCAATGATCTGCATGATGGTGTGGTAAATTGGATTAGTAAGTATGCAGATGATACCAAGATAGGGGGTGTTGTGGATAATGAAGAGGATTTCCAAAGTCTACAGAGTGATTTAGGCCATTTGGAAGAATGGGCTGAAAGATGGCAGATGGAGTTTAATGCTGATAAATGTGAGGTGCTACCCCTTGGGAGGACAAATCAAAATAGGACGTACATGTTAAATGGTAGGGAATTGTAGAATACAGTTGAACATAGGGATCTGGGAATAACTGTGCATAGTTCCTTGAAGGTGGAATCTCATATAGATAGGGTGGTAAAGAAAGCTTTTGGTATGCTAGCCTTTATAAATCAGAGCATTGAGTATAGAAGCTGGGATGTAATGTTTAAATTGTACAAGGCATTGGTGAGACCAAATCTGGAGTATGGTGTACAATTTTGGTCGCCCAATTATAGGAAGGATGTCAACAAAATAGAGAGAGTACAGAGGAGATTTACAAGAATGTTGCCTGGGTTTCAACAACTAAGTTACAGAGAAAGGTTGAATAAGTTAGGTCTTTATTCTCTGGAGCGCAGAAGGTTGAGGGGGGGACTGGATAGAGGTCTTTAAAATGATGAGAGGGATAGACAGAGTTGATGTGGACAAGCTTTTCCCTTTGAGAATAGGGAAGATTCAAACAAGAGGACATGACTTCAGAATTAAGGGACAGAAGTTTAGGGGTAATATGAGGGGGAACTTCTTTACTCAGAGAGTGGTAGTGGTGTGGAATGAGCTTCCAGTGGAAGTGGTGGAGGCAGGTTCGTTGGTATCATTTAAAAATAAATTGGATAGGCATATGGATGAGAAGGGAATGGAGGGTTATGGTATGAGTGCAGACAGGTGGGACTAAGGGAAAATAATTGTTCGGCACGGACTTGTAGTGCTGAGATGGCCTGTTTCCGTGCTGTAATTGTTATATGGTTATATGTTATATGGTTAAATGGGTGCAAAAGTGGCAAAAATAATCCATCCACACAAATATATATAAATGGGGAGGCAAATAAGATGAGATAATGCGCCAAACATATTTGAATGGCAAGAAGTTTAAAGCAACATCAGGAAAACTAATCTCTGAAGGTAATTAAGATGCCAAATGTGATCCTTGTCTTTATTGGAAAGACCTAGAATAAAAGGGCAGGGAGATCCGTAAGTAAGTTTATTGGCCAAGTATTCACATACAAGGAATTTGCCTTGATGCTCCGCCCACAAGTAACAACATGACATACAGTGACAGTTACCAATGACTCAGAAAACACTAAACATTAATAATAATAAAACATTAATGATAAAACACCATTGATCAAGCATGTGAACCAACAAAATACCAGATCAAAGGGAGGCTACAGATTTTTGGTTGTTGAGTAGAGCAACTACTCGTGGATAAAAACTGTTTTTATGTCTGGCTGTGGCAGCTTTGACAGTCCGGAGTCGCCTTCCAGAGGGAAGTGATTCAAAGAGTTTGTGGCCAGGTTAAGAGGGGTCAGAGATGATCTTGCCCGCTCGCTTCCTGGCCCTTGCAGTGTACAGTTCATCAATGGAGGGAAGGTTGCAGCCAATAATCTTTTCTGCTGATCGAACGATTCGCTGCAGCCTCCAGGTGTCATGCTTGGTGGCTGAACCAAACCAGACCATGATGGAGAAGGTGAGAACACACTCCACGATGGCCGTGTAGAATTGGACCATCATTGCCTATGGCATATTGTGCTTCCTCAGCTGCCGCAGGAAGTACATCTTCTGTTGTGCCTTTTTGACTGTGGAGTCGATGGTAGCCCCCCACTTAAGGTCCTTGGAGATGATGGTTCCCAGGAACTTAAAAGACTCCACAGATGTGATTGTGGTGTTGTTGATGGTGAGTGGGGTGAGGGGAGGGGGAGCTCTCCTAAAGTCTACAATCAATTCCACTGTCTTAAGATCATTGAGCTTTAGATTGGTGCTATGGCACCAGGACGCCAGATGTGACACTTCCCGTCTGTAGGCAGATTCCTCCCCATCCTAGATCAGGCCAATCAGGGTTGTGTCGTCCGCAAACTTGAGAAGCTTGACAGAGGTGTCTGTGGAGGTGCAGTTGTTGGTGTAGAGATAGTAGAGGAGAGGAGAACTGAGTTAAAGAACTGTGTAAAACATTATTTTCATCAAAGCTACAGTGCTATGTATAGTTCTGGATGATATAACACGGGGGAAAGTGTTGGTTTTAGACACGATGCAGAGGATGTTGTTGTGAGGGATGGAGAATTTTAGTGCTGAGGTAGAAAATAGGGACTCATTTCTAGTAGCAGTAATGTCAGCAAATGGGCAGCATAGAATATTAATTAATTGGTGGAAGTATTGGGGGGGGGGAGAGTGTTTCGCAAACAATACTTGCAATGAGCAGTGGTTGCTAGGAACTTGCTGTTTGAGAAGATGGTGGTAGCTCAAACCTTCACCACATTTTATATGTATCTCAATAAGCACTTGATAATAGCCTTAACTTAGTCTGTGGTTTAAGAAGTGGAAATTGGGAATTAATCCAAATCCATTTTTTCTAGTGCAGATATGATGCACTGGATTGTTGCTTCCTGTGGTAAATTTCTGTAAATTCTGCAATTGACTTCTGGAACTCACTGCCTGAAAAGAGAGTGGAGTCAGAATCCTCCCACATTTTTAACAAGTACCTAGATGGCACTTGATGAATTGTAGCATTCGAGCCAACAGTGCAATGTTGGGAATTAGGATTAGCCAAAATAATGCCTTTATTTGGATGTTGTAGGACAAGTGGCTATCTATGTAGCAAGCTTCTACAATTCATTATTCGCTGAACCATAGTTGATTGAATCAGTTACATTGAAAACATACCATTCAGGAAGACAATGCTACGCAAGGGAAAGCTGCACCTGCAAAAACATTAGCAAAAGGAGGTCGCGACAGTACTTTAGGTAGACATACACGTTATCGTGGCACTCCTTTGAAGAAGGTTGGGGCACTTATCTGGCCAACACTCATTCTGCATTCAACGTCATTATAACAGATAATAAGCTAATTACCACATTGCAATTGGTGCTGTTTGCTATGTTAAAAATCATTGCAAGTGATCTCACCTGAAAGCTTTCTCATGGATTGTAGTGATTTAGGACATGCTGAAAGGGACAAAAAAGGTGCAATATGTAACTCGCTGCTTCTTGAAGAGCTTTTGATATCCTAAAATAATAAAGAAAAATTCTGGCCGTTGTATCCCTTCAGTAAAATGTATTTACTCATGGTGCTTTATTCAGGTGCAAACCCAGTGCAGGTGGCACAATAGCACAGCTGGTCGAACTGCTGGCTCCTAAATCCAGTGACAAGGCCAAATCCTGCACTCCGATGCTGCCTGTGAGCTTGGACGCTACCCCTGTGGCTTAGTAGATTTTCTCTTGGTGGTCTGGTTTCTTGCTACATCCCAAAAATGTGCAGATTGGTAGGTTAATTGTAAAGCAGGCCTAGTGTATATAAGAGCCTGGTAGTCATTGTGGACTTGGTGAGCCAAATGGTCTGTTTCTGTGCTGGAATTCTCCATAAGTATAGCAATTTAGCTAATTCCATCTCATGGTTACTTTGATAGATAAGTTAGTACTTGATATCATGCTTTTCACAACAAATAAATCTTTTATTTTGTTAAGGAATTAAACGTGAAGATTGAAAGTCTACAAAATCAGTTGAAAGGCATGAAAAATCAGTGTAAGGAAAGAGACGAACAATTAGCAAAGACAGACAAAGCTGAAATCCCACCGTGTGTGTCCTGAAAGGAGCTAAAGGATTTTCTACTAAATCTCCATCAAAATGTTGGACTACTAGATGACAAAATCCATACCAACTGGTCACTGAGTTTTTATCAGTTTACCGAAATGTCCCATATTCTGAGTTAACAATGGAATGTTTTTAAAAAAAAAACAACTCCTGTTCCTGACTATTTTGAGTGACAGCTTGTGATTGAGATCTCAAGATGTTGCGGTTTGTTGAGTGACCACTATTAAACCATGACAGTCTTGATATTTTTGTGTTCTGCGTTTCATTGTGTTGTCAATGTGCAGGATCAGTCCCCTATCTAATCTCCATGTTTGTTAGATTAGAATTTAGAGATATGGCGTGGAAACAGGCCGTCAGCGCACCCAGTCTATCGATCACCCGTACACTAGTTCCATGTTCCCTCTCTTTCACGTCCTACACACTAGGGGCTACTTACAGCAGGCCATTAACCTACAGATCTGTGTGTCTTTGGAATGTGGGGGGAAACCTGAGTACCCGGTGAAAACCCACACTATCACAGGGAGAACGTACAAATTCCGCACAGACTACACCCATAGTCGGGATCGAACCTAAGTCTCTGGCACTCTCTGCTCTACCAGCTGCGCCACTGTGGAAGGAAAGATTTATGGGAGATATATAAAAAATAAACCATTTGCTCAATTGGAAAGCAATAGACTGTAAATGCTGGAAAACTGAAGTAAAAAGAGAAAATGCTGTTAGTCTTCAACAGGTCAGACAGCATCTGAGGGAGAAAGACAGTTTCAATCAATGACCCTTCATGAGAACAGGACAAATGAGAAAACATTTGTGTTTTAAGTTGTATCGAGGGGAAGGGGTGGAGAAAACAAAGGGGTGCCTATTTTAGGGCAGGGAGTGAGGTTGTTTCGGTGACATAATTAGTTCAAGTGTTATCAGTTTGTTGATCCACCGGGGTGGGGGGATTGTAATAAGTGGGAATGCTAGAACTGGCGAGCATATCAGTGGAGCTAGCATTTGTGGAGTGACTGAAACTGAGCTTGTGTTATGGTTGAATGTCCTTGCATCAGAACCAATGAGCTCTCACACTAATGGCCAAAGCTGGTTGTCAAATGGTGTATTGTATCCTGAGAGTGGCAGAGTGCTTCTCCTTAAGCAGTAAGGAAGAAATCTATAACAATGCAATACAAGGAGACATTTGGAGCTTGATTTTAAGAATGTAGAGAATATTGGCAGAATAACTAGAACAAATGTAAGTAAGCAAATGGTAAGAATACATCAGATGAATTCCAAATGGATTAGAAGGCAAACGTGATTTTAGTTTTGCAGTTTAGTCTAGTATGGAATAAAAGTATAATTTTCCCATTGAACTTTGGAACAGGTCTGTATCTTGAACAGATCTTTGTTCAGGGCTTGCTACACACGCATACAAAAGTTATAAAACTTTCACTGTTCATTTATCAGAAATAAACCATTATTGAAGCATCTGCTTTTGTAGCCAGGTATTTTTTCCTCTATATTCCAGAATTAAATCTGCGAGCCTCAAACAGCTTTGTAATTTAAATCAAATAATATCTAAATCAGGGTCGCAAATTTAATTCTGGAATATAGAGGAAGTTCTTAATTGAATTGGGATTGCATTTAAATTCTCTACTCTGCTCAGTTCGGTATATTTGAGACAAGCCAATGTAATTTATGTGTCAAGGAATATGGAAAAGTGTGGGAAGGTGTGGAATTGAGTGGCTTATTGAATTATTGAACCTGGCGACAAAAGCAGATGCTTCAATAATGGTTTATTTCTGATAAATGAACAGTGAAAGTTTTATAACTTTTTTATCGCTTTACCTCCACCCTTGACTCAAGGACCCAAGCAGTCATTCCAGGTGCGACAGAGGTTCACCTGCATCTCCTCCAACCTCACCGATTGCATCCGCTGCTCGAGATGTCAGCTGATCTACATCGGTGAGACCAAGCGTAAGCTGGGCAATCGTTTCGCCGAACACCTCCGCTCGATCCGCATTAACTAACCTGATCTCCCTGTGGCTCAGCATTTCAACTCCCCCTCCCATTCCGAATCTGACCTTTCTGTTCTGGGCCTCCTCCATGACCAGAGAGAGCACCACCGTAAATTGGAGGAACAGCACCTCATATTCCGCTTGGGCAGTTTGCACCCTAGCGGTATAAACATTGACTTCTCCAAGAGATTCCATTGAGGTCTAGAGAGGGGCAGTTTTTGCATGAATTGTACACAATTCCAGGGGAGAATGATTAAAGGAGTACCTGATCTTTTCTACTTTTTATGTTCATGATTTAAGTACTGGGTAATCATTGAATGGTGAGTCCCTATGATGGTGATAGTTGATTGGGCAAGTTTATTTCCTGCAGCATCAGTTTCATTATGCACAATCAGGATCACTGTGTTCTGTGTTCATCAATCATTATGTGTAATCTATTTCTCAATATACATACAGTAAAGATGCTCTCTTCCTTCATTCTGAAAGCCATGATGCATCAAACAATGTAATTGAATTGATGTTTCCACAAATAGCTGCAATAAAGGGCAAAGAGTGAACAAAATAATGCTTTGAATTTAATTGTGTGTAATATCGTTATTATCTTTAATCACAGACTTCAGCCAATGATCATAAACAACTAAACCTTCACTTTATCATATGTGATGTTATCTGTTCCTCTTCAGCAGAGTTACTTCTTGTTAAACATTGACCCTAACTATAAACAGACATTGCTCTCCTGAGTTCATCCAATCCATATGCTGCTGAAGATTGACACATAATGCAGGAGAATAGGGTTGAGATGGAAAGATAGATCAGTCATGATTGAATGGCGGAGTAGACAGCTCCTAGAACTTATGAACTTAGTAACTCAGCGGGTCCGGCAGCATCTCTGGAGAAAAGGAATAGGTGGCGTTTCTAGTTGGAAGCCTTCTTTAGACTTTTTTTGAGGGGGGGAAATTAGAGTAGGTAAGGGGAGTCCAAAGGTTAAGACAGTTGATGTCCCACTGGCAGATGGAAATGAATAGGTCTAAAGAGAGTGGAGCTTTCGCAGTGGAGCTGGCAAAATATGTAGGAAGGAACTGCAGATGCTGGTTTATACCGAAAATAGACACAAAATGCTACAGTAACTCAACGGGTCAGGCAGCATCTCTGGCGAAAAGGAATAGATGACGTTTCGGGTCGAAATCCTTCTTCAGACTGCTACTGACATTTCCTTGCCATACTGCAACAGATGTTAACAAGTAATGCACTTAATATACAAAGAAGATCATTTCTATATATGAAATGGAAACCTTGGGTCGCGGGCAAGGTCACCAGAGGTTTCCGTTCAGGTTTCCTAAGTGGGACAGGGACTTTAGGATATAATAAAGTATCACAACCACCTCTGACATCAGCAAATCTGTTTATGCCTCGGCTCATCAGCTGCAGAAATACCCAACCATGCTATTAGTACAATAGTCAGCCTCTCTTCCACATTTAATAGACTTGAGCATGGATAAATATCTGTTTGCTGTATTCCAACTTGCGCCAGGTCCCATTTGCATATATGTACACTTACTGACAGGCATTTGCTCCTGCAATAGCAACATTAATTTTAAATCTCAATTTTTTAATTATCCAATTCTGATCACAGATATGTGTAAGAATTCTGTAGATGCTGGTTTAAACCGAAGATAGACACAAAAAGCTGGAGTAACTCAACGGGACTGAAGAACAGTCTCGACCCGAAACGTTACCCATTTCTTTTCTCCAGAGATGCTGCCCGTCCTGCTGAGTTATTCCAGCTTTTTGTGTCTATCTTCTGATTATAGTTATGGCAGGTTGTTGTGCAGAAATTGGTTGCTATATTTCTTACATTTAAGTGACTGCAATTCTAAAGTATTTTATTGATTGTAAATCACTTTAGAACATCTTGAATGAAAGACGTTATGCAAATAATGTTTTTTGTTTTAACATACTTCTGGTTGCTTGATATTAAACTAATTCACTTTTATTCTCCAACACTCCTTGGAGGAATTATAGGTTTTTGTTGTTGGAATGTGCATGTGTCACATTCTTTGTTTGAATGGAAAAAAACCCTGAATCAGAAGACAAGTGATGCTTGCTGCTCGTGTGACTTTCATTCCTACGATTTGCAGTTTGTTATTCTAATGAATTAATGCATGACGTTTGCCATCGTTGTGTCACAATGTCATGGCTGTGGGAGCAATTACAAGAGCTGTAACTTTCCACTCCTCGTTTCCCTTCCAGTGGGTTCAATCGGTTAAAAGAGCAGCAATTCCACAGCACAGCAATTCCAAACGCCCAGAAAATTCCCCCCAAAATGTTTGATTATTCAGTGAGCTTTACAAATTTAAAAACCTCCCAAGAAATGGAATTTCATGGTGGTAAAAAATTGCATTTAGTTACTCTGACTAAATTGGTGCAAGAACAACGACACAAAGCTGGTTGGCAGTGTGAACTGTGAGGAGGATGCTATTAGAATGCAGGGTGACTTGGACAGGTTGGGTGAGTGGGCAGATGCATGGCAGATTAAGTTTAATGTGGATAAATGTGAGGATATCCACTTCAGTAGCAAAAACAGGAAGGCAGATTATTATCTAAATGGTGTCAAATTGTGAAAAGGGGAAGTACAACGGTGTCTGGGGGTCCTTGTTCATCAGTCAATGAAAGTAAACATGCAGATACTACAGGCAATGAAGAAAGCAAATGGCATGTTCGCCTTCAGAACAAGAGGAATTGAATATAGGAGAAAAGAGATCCTTCTGCAGTTGTACAGGGCCCTAGTGAGACCACACCTGCCGTATTCCTGAATTTTCCAAATTCTCAGCACACCTGAATATTCTGCCTCAGAGGGCGGTGGAGGCCGGTTCTCTGGATAATTTAATGAGAGAGCTAGATAGGGCTCTTAAAGATAGCGGAGTCAGGGGATATGGGGAGAAGGTACGAACGGGGTATTGATTGGGGATGATCAGCCATGATCACATTGAATTGCGGTGCTGGCTCGAAGGGCCGAATGGCCTACTCCTACATCTATTGTCTATAGTCTGTTGATGTTTTCTTTTTGTTCCACTGACTTTAATAGAGGGAGATGGAATCAATGGCACCATTCTCCATTACAATTACCATTTTTATTTAACCTCAGCCTACTGTAATGCTATTCCTTTAAAAAAAATGTAATGCTTATTTTCTCTATAATGGAAGTACAGAGAGGAATGGATAAATTTTACTTGACACTTAGCATGTGCTGCCAATTGATGTATATGTATCATAATGCAGAACAAAGCACATGCTTACTCCACCTGAAACGTTTGCCTTCAGACGAATGCATTAGTGTAATTGTTATTTGTCCTTTTTGCATGAGTGCATCTCAAATCATAATCACAGTGTGGAAACTGGCCCTTTGGCTCAACTTGCCCACACCGGCCAACATGTCCCAGCTACACTGGTCCTACCTGCCCCCATTTGTTCAATATCCCTCCAAACCTGTCCTATCCATGTATCTGTCTAATGCTTCTTACATGTTGGGCCAGTCCCTGCCTCAACTACCTCCTCTGGCAGCTTGTTCCATACACCCACCACCCTTTTTATGAAAAAGTTGCCCCTCAGATTCCTATTAAATCTTTTCCCCCTTCATCTTAATCTATGTCCTCTGGTCCTCGAATTCACCAACTGGGCAAGAAACTCTGGGCATCTACCTGATCTATTTCTCTCATGATTTTGTACACCTCCATAAGATCACCCCTCATCCTCCTGTGCTCCAAGGAATAGAGTCCAAGTCCACTCAACCTCTCCCTATAGCTCAGACCCTCTAGTCCTGGCAACATCCTCATAAATCGTCTTGTACCCTTTCTAGCTTGATAACATCTTTCCTATAACATGGTGCCCAGATCTGAACACAATACTCTAAATGCGGCCTCACCAAAGTCTTATCAAGACAAATCGAGAGTCATGTGTCCCAGATAGGACAATTAAATTCTTGCATTGCTGCAGCACAACAGGATACTGTAATCAAAAATACAGATCGGTGTGTCGATATACCATAGAATATATATATATATATATCAGTAAACAGATGAAGTGCAATAAGTTGTTATAGTTCATAGTTTGTTTGAAGTTGTGTTTAATAGTCTGATGGCTGTGGGGAAGAAGCTGTTCCTGAATCTGGATGTTCAGGTTCCTGTACGTTCTACCCGATGGCAGCGGAGAGATGAGTGTGTGGCCAGGATGGTGTGGGTCCTTGATGATGCTTCCGGCCTTTTTGAGGCAGCAACTGCGATAGATCCCCTCGATGGTAGGGAGGTTTGAACAGATGATGGACTGGGCAGTGGTTACAAATTTTGCAGCCTTTTCTGCTCCTGGGCACTCAAGTTTCCGTACCAAGCCACGATGCAACCAGTCAGCATGCTCTCTACTGTGCATCTGTAGATGTTCGAGGGAGTCCTCCTTGACATACCGACTCTCCGTACTCTTCTCAGGAAGTAGAAGCGCTGATGTGCTTTCTTTATTATTGCATCCGTGTTCTGGGACCAGGAGAGATCTTCGGAAATTTGAACGCCCAGGAATTTGAAGTTCTTGACCCTTTCCACCATCGACCCGGTGATATAAACAGGACTGTGGGACCAACTGCAAAATGTCCTCCCAACTTCTATACTTAACTAGACCAAAGGCGACCCATTGGGTCCCGTCCCCTCAACACTAACTACCCCCCACACACAGGGAGGGGAGTGGGGAGGGGGGAGAGGGGAGGAGGGAGGGTGGGGAAAAGGAGGGGACGGGAGGTGGAGGGGGAGGGGGGGAGGAGAGGGGGGGGGGAGGCGGGGGGGGCGGAGGGGGATGGGGAGGGGGAGGGGTGGAGAGAGGGGGGAGAGAGGGGGAGTGGGAAAGGGAGGAAGAGTGAGAGAGGGGAGTGAGGGGAGAGGGGGAAGGAGAAGGAAGGTGGAGGGAGAGGGGGGGGGAGGGGAGAGGAGAGGGGGTGGTGGGGATAAAAGGGAGGGGAGTGGGGGAAGGGTAGAGGGGGAGAGAGGAGGGGGCGAGAGGGGGAGAGGAGAGGGAGGGAGATAGTGGAGGGGAGAGGGGTGGGGTGGGGTGGGGTGGAGGGGAGAGGGGGGGGGAGAGAGAGGGCGAGAGAGAGAGGGGGAGAGAGAGGGGGGAAGAGAGATGGGGGGAGAGAGAGGGGGAGGAGAGAGGGGGAGAGGGGAGAGAAGGGAAGAGACAGGGAGGAAGGGGAGGGGAGAGAGAAGAGGAGAGAGAGAGAGAGAGAGAGAGAAGGTGGGGGGGTGAGAGGGAGAGAGGGAGGGAGAGAGAGGGGGAGGGGGGAGGGGGAGAGAGGGGGAGGAGGGGGGCAAGAGAGGAGGAGGAAGTGGGGTGGATGGGGGGAGGGGAGGGAGGAAGAAGGTGAGGTGGAGGGTCAGGGTGTGAGGGTGAGGGAGGTCAGAAGGGTTGGAGGGGGGGAGAGAGAGGAGGGGGGAGTGAGGGGGGTCGCTTGAGCCGTACGGCCTCGCGGGGTAGGTCCCACTTCGATCGGCGGAACCGTATGGAATTGTGCGGAGCTGGTCCCGACATCGCGCGGGGCTCTGGAAAACTGACAGTGTTCAAATATTCCGCGCGGCAACGGCCTGCCGGCCTGCACCCGCATTGAGGCCGTACGCACCGCCTCGACGGGCATACGCAGTGTCTTGACGCCGCACTCAGCGTCTTGATGCCGTACGTCACGCGTGAACTTCCCGCGGACTTCGCTCGAACTTCACGTCACTCGCTCGAACTCCGCGCGGCCCCCGCTTCCAGTTTGGTTGCGCTTGCCGCATGCAGTCGCATTCTCATGGGACAGGACCTTCTCATCATTGGCTTCAATCCAGAGCCTGGATGGGAAGGGCGGCTGGGCCACGTAACTCGCAGCTCGGGGAAAACAGTGCCCCTGTGTCATGAAAATTCTGCGCAGCTTGCCGTGAAGAGCAAAGGCATTGTGACGTTATCAGCTCGCTTCAGCAGTTAGATTTTAAAAAGATCTCAGATTGGTGAACAATTTTAGTAAAAAAACTCGGGAAATAATGATGAGGGGATTTTCGACACCATGAGATAAATCTCTACCAGAATATGAAGAGAACAAAAGGGAGGTTTTTTGTATAGGATGGAAAGCATAAGAGATTAAGTGAAACAAAAATGATGAGACACTGAATTAGGATAGCAATGGGAACAAGTTAAGAAACAAAAGGCAGTCTGGTGATGATGTGAATGGAAGATAAATAATTACGTAGAATCATTAATGATAAAACTATAATACTGAAATACTATACATATGCTGGAAATCCCAAGAATTGAAATTGTTAAACTCATTCCTTCAACCTTCTGCCGATGATGGACTGCTCTGATTTCCCACCATTTAGGATAGGGAATCTTCTACCAGTGTTAATGGAAATAAATAACTGGGTAAATGACAAGCACAAGTTCATTATTTTTTTTATTTGGTTTAATTCAGTTAATTTATATTATTTTTACATGTGCTCTGGTGTTATTTAATTGTTTTAATTTTTTTTATAGCAGTATTTACATTTTTAACAGGACATTGATAATTTTAAATGTTTGTGAATTACAAAAATGTTCTTTTTCTTTAACTGATGACATTGAAAACTGGCAGGATTGAGGCAGGCTCTTCACAGCTGCCAAGGCAAGCCAGAGGGCAGTACCTGTCAATTGAACTTGTTCTGCATCGTGCCTCTCCAGTCAGCTGAAAACATAGCTCACAGCAGAAGAATGTGCCTAGGGACCCACGGCAAGGAAGAGTGCACTTGAGCAGATGCCATTCAGTGATAAGTCACCCCATTGCTATGTCTAGAATCAGTAATGTACCTAGTTGGAAGATGAGGTGTTATTCCTTGAGCTATCATTGACTTTACTCTCGGACCTGAGAATAACAAACAGAGTAGGAGTAGGATGGAGAAATTAAGTCTCAACTCATTTGAATTCGGCCTAGTTTTTGCCACAGAGCCATAATGATAAGATGTGCCCAAAGTCAAACTTCAGTGCCGTCAATGAGAAAGACTGCAGATTTAAATTCATCATTAAAAGAAGGCTCAGTGTATAAATACAGTATAGTATAAATGTACTGTATAGTGCCTCTCAATCCTTCATTCTTTCTCACTTTGGTATCCACTTTACTCTCATTCCCCATTAATATGCATGGCATTTCTCTCTTCCTTATTTATGTAATCTCCAACAACTCTTGGGTTGTCGCATCAAACAGCATGGAAAAAAGGCCCTTTGGCCCAACTTGCCCATGCTGACCAAGTTGCTGCATTTACAATACAATTCAATACTACTTTATTAGCCAAGTATGTTTTGCAACATATGAAGAATTTCATTTGCCAAGTCAGTCATACAAATAAAAAGCAACAGAACACACAAAATACATTTTAACATAAACATCCACCACAGTGACTCCTCCACATTTCCTCACTGTGATGGAAGGCGAAAAAAAAGTTAAATCTCTTCCCTTCTTTAAAATCCAACCTGACTGCATTTGGACCATATCCTGCTAAGCCTTTCATATCCATGTACCTGTCCAAATGTCTTTGGGATGTCTCACATACATCCTCTGGCAGCTTGTTCCATATATCTACCACCCTCTGTGTGGAAAAAGCAGTCGCAGGGAGAACGTACAAACTCTGTACAGACAACACCTGTAGCCAGGATTGAACCCAGGTCTCTGGCGCTGCAAGTATTATAGGCAACAATCTACTGCTGTGTCACCCTTGCCGCCCTTGCTGTGTCTGCTCTGGAGATCGTCCATCAGTTTCCACATTTAGAGTTTGTGAAATATGCCATGGCAAGTTGATGTCAATGTTCCCTCTTACAGTTAACGTGGGTTAGATGATGATTTCTGTTTCTTGTATTGTGTCCGTCACAGTGATGTGCTGTAATAGCTTGACATGAGCTGAATTCTCTCCATCAGTAAATTCAACCCAGTTGATTACCTGTGCTGGTTGATGCTGTCCTTGCAACAGATTTGACATGGCCAATCTTTCTAATACCTTTTTAAAAAAAAAAAAATCATTGTGCAGGACTATCTCAGTTGCGAGCCATAGACAGCATGTAGCCAACTTAGGTAATTTGGCCCTGAATGTGTATGCCTACCTTGTGTGGCATAGCTGCCTCTCATTAAAGGGTGATTTTATTAGTGTAATTCCATTATATTGTGAAAACGGCATTGCTGCAGTTAGGTTTTTGACATGGTGACAATAAAGTGAGCTAGTCACTAACCGCTCTATGAGTTAAGGAGCACAAAGCTCTTTAACTGTTCCAGTTTAAAGACATTGACCCCTTGCTTACCCCATGCAAATATTTACATTTTATGAAGTAACCTCACTCAATTTTATTGTAGGAAGGAACTGCAGATGCTGGTTTAAACTGAAGACAGATACAAAAAGCTGGAGTAAATCAACAGGACAGGCAGCATCTCTGGAGAGAAGGAATGGGTGATGTTTTGGGTCGAGACCCTTCTTCAAATTTTAGATTATCTACAAATAAATCTCTTTCATACAGAGACGTGTTTGTAGATAATCTAAAATTGAGTGAGATTGCATCTTAATATGAGACAAAAATATTGTATTATCTGGGTTCAAGGAGGTAATATTGACAAAAATATACTTTAACTTAATATTTTCAAGTATGAAGGTCTAATTTATTTTCAGTTCTTATCTACTATTTTGTCTTTCCAATGTTTCTTTTCCCAACTTGCTTTGCCAATCCTTTCTGATAGACCTTCCCCAGCTGCTTCTGTCCTCAAATCTCTACTTGGTGTGTCTGTGATAATGATTACCAAACAGTGTCGACTTGAATTTGATCACTCGTTCAGTGTCGTTTTCTTGAATAGTTCTAAGAACTATTAGCAAGAACCATCCCCTGTACTCTTACCCTGCCACTTTATTCAGCTATCCACCTTTCCCGGGTTCCCTTAAACCATTTGTGCATTTTGCACAGTGCTTTTCATAAGTTCATAAATCATAGGAGCAGAATTAGGCCATTCATCCCATCGAGCCAACTCCATCATTTTCTGATCTATTTTTCCCTCTCAGCCCCATTCTCCTGCCTTCTCCCCATAACCTTTGACACACCAATTAAGAATCTGTCAATTTCAGCTAAAAATACCCATGACTTGGCCTCTACACCCACCAGTGGCAATGAATTCCATAGGTCCATAGATTCACCATCCTCTGTCTAAAGAAACTCCTCATTTCCTTTCTAAAGATGTGTCCTTTTGTTCGGAGGCTCTGCCCGCTGGTCCTAGATTCTCCTACTAGTCTAAACATCCTCTCCACATCCACTATTCAGGCCTTTCAATATTCAGTAGGTTTCAATGAGGTCCTCCCCTCATCAATCTAAACTACTCACTCCAGAGAGTGCACGCTGAGTGCCGTCAAATGCTCATCATACATTAACCCAACCATACCCAGGATCATTCTCATCATATTTTTCTGTACAGTGATCAATTCCATTATTTTTTAAATAGATTGTTTGCAAAAAAATAACTCACTGGCAATTGTCATGTATTTTAGTGCATTTACATAGAGGCATTTTCAACATCAGTTCCTTTCAATGTGCTTTAGAACCAAAGAATTGATGTTGAAGGGCAGCCAGCTTGTGCAAGGCAAACAATGTGATGCCATTTGAAATCAGAAGCGATTATTTAATGATGATGAGTGAGGTAGAAATATAGGCCAGAATGCTGGAGTCAACTGTCTATATAACTAAAAGTCTCGTCTTGACCACTTCCTGTCTGTGCTGTATATTAATTTTAGAAATAATGCTACCATATATCCCTCTATGATTTTTAGCCATTTTACTCACAGTCTCACTCCGCTGAGGCAGCCATGAGGATTTTTCCCATCGATGAAAAATAAAAAAGTTATCAATGTTTAAAAAAAGCTTGAGATCAGCTGATTGGTCCTCTCGCCTGTCAATCACCATGATGAAGGTAACGCCCCTTCTGGGCGGCCAGGAGTATAAAGCCCCGGAGGCCGGACATGAGTCAGTCACCATGGGTGACTGAGTGAGAATTGAGTCCAGAACTGTGAGTCTACACCGTGAGTGAACTCAACTCTGCTTGAAATTAAATGAATTGGTAGCCTGCACTCTGCTTGAAATGGTATGAAATTGCATTTGAAATTGGTGGCCTGCACTTTCCCCGAAGATAATAGGCAGATATTTATGTTAATATATAACATCAAAGTATGCCATCACTGACAGTTTAGTACACTCTTGTTTTTTACTCAAGTCTCTGAAGTGCCATTGTACAATATACTTGGTGCCACCCTTGAAGAATCCAAACAAACCAAGTATCTTGACATCAAATTGCAGAATGATCTGCGTTGGAATGGTCAGACTCATCATGCAACGGTGAAAGCAACAAGTGTCCTAAATTTTCTGAGGCGCAACTTTCATCATTGTTCAACTTCTGTCAAGGAGAAGCTATACTTCACCCTCGTTAGACCTCATTTGGACTACGCAGTTGCAGCATGGGACCCATACACAAATAAAAACATTTCTTCCATCGAACAAGTCCAAAGACAGGCAGCTCGATTTGTTACTAACACCTATGAGAGAGAAGCGAGTGTCACCAAACTTCTGAATTCACTGTGGTGGAACCCTCTCCAAGACAGACGTGAAGCTCACCGTTTAACCTGTTTTTACAAAATGTTAAATGGTCAGCTCGACTGGTAATTTGTGATCCCAGCTACAAAGACAGATGTGTACAGCAATTCGTTCTTCCCCCGCACAATTAAAGCATGGAATAATCTTCACCCTACTATAGTTACCCAACCAGATGCAACTAAATTTAAAGTAGCTCTTTCTTCCCAATAACCCTTTCTGGCAAGTCCTCCCTCCACCACCTCCAGTTTAAATTCCATTTGGAATATTTTGGGGGACCAAGAAACCAAGCACCAAGAACCAAGAGCATTTTGACTCAGAGGAACATTTCTCATCCACTGAACCAAAGATATATCAATGCAGCAAGTGCTGAGTTGCTTTGTTCAATGATGTACAAATTAATAATTGTCAGGTAACCATATCTTTGGTCCACCTATCTGTTATCACTTCAACAACATTCTTTATACCTGGCTTTGTGGCCGACGGTCCTCTCAATCAATAGTTGCAATTCTGTGATCACTATCATGTTGCTCTTTGTGGTTAACTCTAAAAGAAATTGGCTGTCAGATTTCCAACAAAGATTGATCTTCAAAAAGTACTTCATTGACTGCAAAAGTCTTTGGGACATTCTGAAAAAGATGGGAAAAGCAAATTTATCTTGTTGAGTGTTCGGATGTACCTGCTACTTATCTTTCTCGATGGCAGACCCAACTGGTTTGAGGCTATGTAGGCAGTTAAAGGCTTTCTCAGGAATTCTGTTAACAGCTTTAGCATTTTGTTTGAGTGGTGAGCTGTCACTTCATGGTATATCACAGTAATTGAGAGACTGGTTCATGTTACACGGATTTATACCTTTAGCAAGTACAATACAAATTTCTGGTTAAAGGCACCAAGATGGTGTTGTGCGCGGCAGCCTCGCCAGCAGCCCGTGTGTTGTTGTTTGCAGCATGTCTGAATGTACGCCTCCCAGTGTGTCTTGTGTTGGGGGTGCTGGGGGGTAATAGGGGAAACTGTTCCCAGTCACTTACCTCGACGGAGATGCGACTGTTCTCCATGTCGCATTTTCGCCCCCCTCGTGGCCTACCAACCGGATTGGTGCGGCCTTTCCGACCAGAGACTGACCCAGAGCCCAGAGCTACAGCAGCGGGCGCAGCGTGGACTGTAACATAGCGGAGCTGCGATCCTTTGCCGGGGGTCGCCAGTGTTGGAGCTCCGACCGCTGGGGGCCTGCTGACTTTACCATCATGGAGATCAGTCTGTGGAGCTTCTAGCCACGGGGGCTGCGCGGACATTAACATCGATGAGCTGCCTGCGATCCTTTGCCAAGGATCGCGAGAAGAAGTGCTCCGACCGCGGGGCCTGTTCGCTTGGCATCATGAAGCCGCGGTTTCCGGTAGGAAGAGGTCGATTTGGGAATTCCACGTCTCAGAGTGTTCCGATCCGTCCCCATGTCGGAGTTTCGATCACCCTGGCGAGAGGGCTTGTACATCGGGCCATCCGTAGCGGCGACTGCAGAGGGTTCACAACCCCGACCACAGGTGAACGGAGGGGGAAGATTGACTGTGCCTTCCACCACAGCGGGTGCTGGTTCTGCTGTGGTGGATGTTTATGTTTTATGTTGAATTCTGTTATGTATTGTGTTATTTCTTTCTTGCTAGGAGAGGACTGCTCATCCGCCTAGCTTACTTATAAGTGAAACTGCATCATGATGAATGGCTAACACAGCACCAGGACATCATGAAGCAGATGACACCACTCAACCCCGAGTTGGAGTGAACGCCATAGATAGAGAAAGATAGATAGGTTGCTACAGAAATTTTGGAATGTAGCAAACAACATGTTTTGACATGGAATTCAATCATTTTTGTTATTAACCTAAAGAAAAACGAGGAGGTGCAACCAATAGGTAAAGAAACATCTGCAGAATTATCAAATAAATTACGGCATTTGGAGAAGCCAGTGTGAATCTTTTCAATTTCAAGAACAAGAGTAAATATGAAATTGAAATCAAATGTAGAAAATTTATAAAGATAAAACATTTTATTTATAATACTAAAATCTTCTGCCGCATCATCCATCGATCTTCACAGCTTCAACAAATGAAGCCATAACAGTTTAAATTATATTTACCGGTAACTGTCTCTGCTGTGGGAAAATCCTACGGACAACATTACACATTTTCAATTTACGTTATTTTGCTTTTTCATCGTGAAAACACCATTTTAAATTTATGTTAATGGATGTTGGGGTCATTGGCATTGTCAGCATTTTAGATACACCTTTAATGGCATTGGAAAACTGGATTTGAACCATTCTTTTTTAAATACTGTGATCTGTAAAGCAATGATATTCCAGGAGGATTGAAGGAAAGATATTGAAGGACAAAGAGGATTGAAGGATGGGCCACTTTCCATACACCCCATTGTACTATGTGGCAGAAGTTGTGTTTTTTGAAGATGCCATTACAGTCTTAGTGAGAAATGATGGTGCATATTCAAAAGAAAATAGAACAGTGCAGCAACAGGCCTCTTTAGCCTACAAAGTATGTGCCAAACATGATGCCAAAACCCACTCCTATCTGCTTGCAGACAATCCATATCCCTCCATTCCCTTCCTATCCATGTGCCTATCCAAAAGTCTCACCAAAGCCACTGTCATATCTATCTCACCTTGCAGCCATCACACACCACAAATACATGTTCTTAAGGGGTTGGACAGGCTAGATGCAGGAAGATTGCTCCCGATGTTGGAGAAGTCCAGGACAAGGGGTCACAGCTTAAGGATAAGGGGGAAACCCTTTAAAACCGAGATGAGAAGAACTTTTTCTCACACAGAGAGTGGTGAATCTCTGGAACTCTCTGCCGCAGAGGGTAGTCGAGACCAGTTCATTGGCTATATTTAAGAAGGAGTTAGATGTGACCCTTGTGGCTAAGGGGATCAGAGGGTATGGAGAGAAGGCAGGTACGGGATACTGAGTTGGATGATCAGCCATGATCATATTGAATGGCGGTGCAGGCTCGAAGGGCCGAATGGCCTACACCTGCACCTAATTTCTATGTTTCTATGTGTCTATGTATCGGGTGAAAGATGGGTTTCAAGCAATCGGAATGTTTTGCTCTGCATTCTGAAAATAATATACCTCTGACAAGCTAAATTAATATTTGGCATCAAATAAATCCTTTGTTTTACATTCCAGATACAAAAATAATTACTTTACTTTACGGATACAGCGTGGAAACAGGCTCTTCGGCCCACCAAGTCCCCACCAACCAGCGATCACCCTGTACACTTCATACTGGGGACAATTTACAATTTATACTGAAGCCAATTAACCTACAAACCTGCATGTCTTTGGAATATGGGAGGAAACTGGAGCACCTGGAGAAAACCCACGCGATAACAGGAAGAACGTACAAACTTGATACAGACAACACCTATAGTCAGGATCGAACCCGGGTCTGTGGAGCAGTAAGGCGGCAACCCGAGCGCTGCGCCACTGTGCCGCCCAACAATTACCTTATTGGCAAATTTTAATGGCAATGCAGTTGCAGTGCATTGTAGTCAGGCATTGTACGCTACTCTGACTGCACCTTCCAAACCTTGAGTCTCTACCATGGAGGAGGCCAATGGTAGCAGGTGCACTGGAACTCCATCACCAGCAGGTTCCTCTCCAGATCATACATCATCCTGATGTGGAAGTATATTGTCAGCCTCATCATCACTGGATCTAAATGCAGTACTGTGGGAATGTCTTCATCAATTTACAAAGTTGACTCATCACCACATTCTCATGGCAATTAATGCGTAATTAATGCTGGTCTTGCCAGGAATGCCCAGATCCTGAGAGTGATTTCTGTTTAAAACGAGGCTACAGTAGTGTATGTGGTTCCTCTAGTGTGTTTCATGGTTTAAGTAAATAAACACTGTCAGTATTCCAATTCTGTTTTGTTGCATATCCCTACCCAAGTCACATATATTTATCTCAGTTATGGAATTTTCAGTTGATGCCTCCCACAGCGTCTTTTTATGATGGAACTGAGTCAGATTTCCCCAATCCCTGGAAAATGAATTGACAACATCCATGAATGGACTGGACCACTCAGGTCATGGAGAGAACGTACAAACTCCACACATACTAGATCGAACCCGGGCCTCCAGCGCTGCCACCCAAGGTTTCCGTGCGGTTCCCGGAGGTTGCAGGTGGTTGCCGGAGGTTGCCAGAGGTTGCCGGAGGTTGCAGGTAGTCTTGGGTGGGGCGCAAAGTCTCCAGAGATTTCCGTTCAGGTTTCCTAAGTGGATAGGGGCATAAGACAGCAACTCTACCGCTGCGCCACTGTGTGCCTTTGTAAGGAGAAAACTAGATTCAGTTAATAAGGAGGCATTATTAGGGTACATAGAAAATCATAATAACATTGGACTAAACAAATGTGAATTAATGAAAAGGATATCAAGTTTGACGTCCATTAAGGCTTCTTGAGGTTGTGCCTAACATAATAAATCAAGAGCAACCAATAGATGTGGTGTATTTGGATTGATAGATGGCATTCAATATGGTGCCATATAAAAGATTATTAAAGCCAATTAGAGCATATGGGACTAGAAGCAATTTAGTGACATAGATTGACTATGAGTCAATGGACAGGGAGCAGGTGTAAATTTTAAATATGGAGACTACGATTAGTGGGGCACCAGAAGGATGCTGGAACATTCTTCGGTCGAAATGTTTACCAGTGATTTGGAGGAGGGATCAGGTGCAATATATCTATGTTTGCTGATGATACTAAACTGGATGGCAGTGTGCATTGTGTGGAGGGTAGAAGGAGGCTTTAAAGGGAAATATATAGGCTAAATTAATAAACAAGACCTAGGAGGTGGAATATAACGTGGAAAAATATGATGTCACCCACTTTGGTAGAAAAAGTAGAAAGTAAAAAGTAGAAAGTAGAAAAAGTGGAAACGCTGGGTACTTCTTAAATTAGGAGAGAATTAAATATGTGGAGAGTGCCCTGGATATTCTAGTAATCATTGAAATGTATCATTCATTTTCAGCAAATAATAGAAAAGCAGATTATTTTATTGGCTTTTATTGCAGGGAGATTTGAGCAAAGGAGTAGAGAACTTTGACTACAATTATATAGGACCTTAGGGAGAGCAGACCAACAATACTGTGTACAGGGCAAAACATAAAATGCTGGAGCAACTCAGTGGTTCAGGCAGCATCGGCAGAGGGAATGGATAGGCGATGTTTTGGGTTGGGATCCTTCTTCAGACTTATCTATTCCCACAATAGAACATTGTGTCTTGCTCAAGATTCCAGCGTCTGCAGTTTCTTGTGTAACAATATTGTGTTTAGGTCTTGGCAAAGAAGGATGCATTTGAGTGGAGAGACAAATATTCATTGGATTGATTCTACTGGTGGAGGTGGCAGGAGTTTGGGTGGGGGATTGTCTTCTGAGGAGACATTAAACAGAGTGGGCCAATATATAAGTAATGGTGACTTTCATTGAATGGTAGAAGTTGTGGATTTGTGAATAACTGTTACAGTAAGCAAAGCATTTGATTGTAACACTGCAGCTAGTGGAGCAGAGAGTGAATGTCTTGGGTGGTGTATGAGATGTGAATGAAGCGGGCTGCTTTGTTGTGGATGGTTTGGGGTTTCTTGAGAGTTGATGGTACTGAAACCTCCCAGTAATTATAACTGGACTGAACCAAAGATGTATCAATGCAGCAAGTGCTGAGTTGCTATCTTCAATGATGTACAAATTAATAATAAATACAGGCAGCAAATGAAGAGCGCACCCCCAGGGGTGAGGACTGCACAGAGCTGGTCGGGGGAGGCAGAGGAAGAACTCCAGGACTGCTTGGAGTCTGTAGACTGGGCAATGTTCAAGGACTCGGTAACAAACCTGAATGAATACGCCACAGTCGTTACAGACTTCATAAGGAAATGTGCGGAGGACTGCATCCCAGCAAAAACCTTCCCAGTGTTTCCTAACCAGAAATCTTGGATGAACCATGAGATCCGCATTCTTCTGAAGACCAGATCCCGGGCATTCAGGTCTGGAGATACACCAGAAGTCCAGATACGAACTTGGTAAGGCCATCAAAAAGGCCAAAAGGGACTTCTGCTTGTAGCTGGAGGATGAGACGGATGTTCAGCAACTGTGTCAGGGCTTGAATGCCATCACCTCCTACAAGGCGAAATCAGGAGGCAACTCAAATGACAGTGAAGCATTACTCCCTGACGAGCTCAATGCGTTCTATGCTCGCTTTGATGGGGAGAATACTGATGTGCCTTCCCGAGCCCCCATTCGCCATGATGGTATTTCGGTCACAGTCACAGAGGCCGACGTCAGAAGATCCTTCAAAAGGATGAGCTCACGGAAAGCGCCTGGACCTGATGGTATACCCGGTCGTGTTCTCAAAACTTGTGCAGACCAACTGGCTGGAGTTTTTGCGGACATTTTCAACCTCTCACTTCTGAGGTCTGAGGTTCCCACCTGCTTTAAAAGGGCTTCAATAATCCCGGTGCCCAAGAAGAGCAAGGTGACGTGCCTCAATGACTATCAACCAGTGGCACTAACGTCTGTGGTGATGAAGTGCTTTGAGAGGTTGATTATGGCGCATATCAACGTCTACCTCGACAATCAATCAATCAACCTTTATTGTCATCTTGCAAAGCATTGTACAGTGCAAAATGAGAAGACGTTTCTCAGGGAATACCGGAGCATCGCACATAAAACTTAAACATTTCACACATAATAAAAACAATAAAAACAATCCAGTCCCTGATAAAACAGTACGAATAGTTAATAAGTGCAGGTAAAAACAGCAACATTAAATACAGTAAAAACAGTCATAAAATGTCCAGGGCAGCTGATTTAGTGGCCAGTGCCAGAGTTCCAGACAAGAACCTCGGTGCCAGACAAGAACCTCGACCCACTGCAGTTCACTTACTGCCACAAGAGGCAACAATAGATGCAATCTCACTGGCTCTCCACTCCGCTCTGGACCACTTGGACAACAAAAACACGTATGTCAGGCTGTTGTTCATAGACGGTACACAAAAATGCTGGAGAAACTCAGCGGGTGCAGCAGCATCTATGGAGCGAAGGAAATAGGCAACGTTTCGGGCCGAAACCCTTCTTCAGACTGATAGGGGGTGGCGGGGAGAAGGAAGGAAAAAGGAGGAGGAGGAGCCCGGGGGCTGAGGGATGGGAGGAGACAGCAAGGGCTAACAAAATTGGGAGAATTCAATGTTCATGCCCGCAGGATGCAGACTCCCCAAGCGGAATATGAGGTGCTGTTCCTCCAATTTCCGGTGTTGCTCACTCTGGCCATGGAGGAGACCCAGGACAGAGATGTCATCTGGGGAGTGGGAGGGGGCGTTGAAGTGCTGAGCAACCGGGAGGTCAGGTTAGTTAATGCGGACTGAGCGGAGGTGTTCGGCGAAACGATCGCCCAACCTCCACTTAGTCTCACCGATGTAGATCAGCTGACATCTAGAGCAGCGGATGCAGTAGATGAGGTTGGAGGAGATACAGGTGAATCTCTGTCGCACCTGGAACGACTGCTTGGGTCCTTGAATGGAGTCGAGGGGGGAGGTAAAGGGACAGGTGTTGCATATCTTGCGGTTGCAATGGAAAGTGCCCGGGGAAGGGGTGGTACGGGAGGGAAGGGAAGAATTGACAAGGGAGTTGCGGAGGGAGCGGTCTTTGCGGAAGGCAGACATCGGGGGTGATGGGAAGATGTGGCGAGTGGTGGGGTCACGTTGGAGGTGGCGGAAATGGCGGAGGATTACTTGTTGTATGTGACGGCTGGTGGGATGAAAGGTGAGGACTAGGGGGACTCTGCCCTTGTTGCGAGTGCGGGGATGGGGAGAGAGAGCTGTGTTGCGGGGTATGGAAGAGACCCTGGTGCGAGCCTCATCTATGGTGGAGGAGGGGAACCCCCCCCATTCCCTGAAGAATTAGGACATTTCAGATGTCCTGGTGTGGAACGCCTCATCCTGGGAGCAGATGCGGCGTAGACGGAGGAATTGGGAGTAGGGGATGGAGTCCTTACAGGAGGCAGGGTGGGAAGAAGTGTAGTCCAGATAGCCATGGGAGTCAGTGGGTTTGTAGTGGATGTCGGTCAGGAGTCTATCACCTGCGATGGAGATAGTGAGGTCAAGGAATGGTAGGGGAGTGTCGGAAATAGTCCAGGTGTATTTGAGTGCCGGATGGAAGTTGATGGTGAAGTGGATGAAGTCAGTCAGTTGTGTGTGGGTGCAGGAGGTGGCACCAAAGCAGTCGTCGATGTAACGGAGGTAGAGGTCGGGGATGGGGCCCTGGTACGTATTGAACACGGATTGTTCGACGTACCCGAAAAAGAGGCAGGCGTAGCTGGGGCCCATGCGTGTGCCCATAGCTACGCCTTGTGTTTGGAGGAAATGGGAGGAGTCAAACGTGAAGTTATTGAGGGTAAGGACCAGCTCCGCTAGGCGGAGGAGAGTGTCAGTGGCTGGGTATAGGTTACTCCTCTGGTCGAGGAAGAACCGGAGGGCTTTGAGGCCAACCTGGTGGGGGATGGAGATGTAGAGTGACTGGACGTCCATGGTGAAGATGAAGGGGTGAGGGCCTAGAGAATGGAATACGCGGAGGCGGCGGAGTTGTTCATAGACTACAGCTCGGCGTTTAATACCATCATCCCCTCCAAGCTGGTTACCAAGGTCACGGATCTGGGTCTCTGCGCACCCTCTGCAATTGGATCCACGACTTTCTCATGTACAGGCCACAGTCTGTCCGTATTGGTGGAAATATGTAATCAGCACCTCTACTTCCTGAGAAGATTACGGAGAGTCGGTATGTCAAGGAGGAATCTCCCGAACTTCTACAGGTGCACAGTAGAGAGCATGCTGACTGGTTGCATCGTGGCCTGGTTCGGCAACTTGAACGTCCAGGAGCAGAAAAGAATGCAGAAAGTTGTGACCACTGCCCAGCCCATCACTGGTTCTGACCTCCCCACCATCGGAGGGAACTATCGCAGTTGCTGCCTCAAAAAGACTGCCAGCATCATCAAAGACCCACACCATCATGGCCACACACTCATCTCTCCGTTGCGATCAGGAAGAAGGTACAGGAGCCTGAAATCTGTAACATCCAGGTTCAGGAACAGCTTCTTTCCCACAGCCATCAGGCTATTAAACATTACATCAAATAAACTGAACAATGTCTATTACTACTATTGCACTTTATCTGTTTGTTTATTATGTATATATATGGTCTACGGTCTATAGACACACTGAACTTTATCTCCCGCACTGTATTATGTTTACATATTCTGTTGTGCTGCAGCAAGTAAGAATTTATTTGTGCTATCTGGGCCACATGACAATAAAACTCTCATGACTCTTGACTCTAATTGTCAGGTAACCATATCTTTGGTCCACCTATCTGTTATCACTTCAACAACATTCTTTATACCTGGCTTTGTGGCCGATATTTATCTCTCAATCAATAGTTGCAATTCTGTGATCACTATCATGTTGCTCTTTGTGGTTAACTCCATAAGGAAGTTGGCTGTTAGATTTCCTACAACAAAGACTGATCTTCAAAAAGTACTTAATTGGCTGCAAAAGTCTTTGGGACATTCTGAAAAAGATGGGAAAAGCAAATTTATCTTGTTGAGTGTTCGGATGTACCTGCTACTTATCTTTCTCGATGGCAGACCCAACTGGTTTGAGGCTATGTAGGCAGTTAAAGGCTTTCTCAGGAATTCTGTTAACAGCAAAGGGAGATTTAGCATTTTGTTTGAGTGGTGAGCTGTCACTTCATGGTATATCACAGTAATTGAGAGACTGGTTCATGTTACACAGATTTATACCTTTAGCAAATACAATACAAACATTTGGTTAAAGGCACCAATGGTTACTTCAGAAATGTTGGAATGTGGCAAACAATATGTTTTGACAGGGGATTCAATCATTTTCGGTGTTGACCAAAAGAAAAGAAGAGTGAATGTAACCAATAGATGAAGAAACATCCGCAGAATTATCAAATAGATTACGGCATTTGGAGAAGCCAGTGTGTAATGCCCCTGTCCCACTTAGGAAACCTGAACGGAAACCTCTGGAGACTTTGTGCCCCACCCAAGGTTTCCGAGCGGTTCCCGGAGGTTCCCGGAGGTTTTTGTCAGTCTCCCTACCCGCTTCCACTACCTTCAACCTCCGGAGAAAGAGAAAGAAAAAAAGGGAGGGATGGAGGCAAAGAGAGACAGGGGGAGTGAATGTAGAAAGGGGATGAAGGAAGGGAAGGAGAAAGGGGAGGAAGAGGAAGCGTGAGGAAAAAGAGGGAGGAAGCATGAGGAAAAAGAGGGAGGAAGCGTGAGGGAAAAGAGGGAGGGTGAGGAAAGAGAGGGAGGGGGACGAAAGAGAGGGAGGGGGAGGAAAGAGCGAGGAAGAGAAGGAGGAAGGGGAGGGGAAAGGAGGGAGGGAAAGGGGAGGATGGAGGGGGGGGAAGGAAAGGTGTGTGTGTGTCTGTCTCCCTGTGTGTGGCTCCTTGTGTGTGTGTAATGTGTGTGTCTCCCCGTGTGTGTCTCTGTGTCTCCCTGTGTGTGTGTGTTTGTCTCCCCGTGTGTGTGTCTGTCTGTGTCCCTGTGTGTGTCTCTGTGTCTCCCTGTGTGTGTGTGTGTGTGTGTGTCTCCCCCCCGTGTGTGTGTCTGTCTGTGTCCCTGTGTGTGTGTGTCTGTCTCCTTATGTGTGTGTGTGTGTGTGTCTGTGTGTCTGTCTCCCTGTGTGTGTGTGTGTGTCTGTGTGTGTGTGTGTGTGTGTGTGTGTGTCTCCGTATGTGTGTGTGTCTGTCTGTCTCCGTGTGTGTGTGTGTGTGTGTGTGTGTCTGTGTGTCTGTCTCTCTGTGTGTGTGTGTGTGTCTGTCTCTCTGTGTGTGTGTGTGTGTGTCTGTCTGTGTCCCTGTGTGTGTGTGTCTGTCTCCGTATGTGTGTGTGTCTGTCTGTCTCCGTGTGTGTGTGTGTGTGTGTGTGTGTGTGTGTATGTGTGTGTGTGTGTCTTCCTTTGTGTATGTGTCTCCCTGTGTGTCTGTTTCACATCCTGGCCTTAGACAGGACTGCCAACTCTAACGCTTTGAGTGTGAGAGTCACGCGTTTCAGCCAATTCTCGCGCTGATGACAGAATTCTCACGCTGTCTTCAGTCCCTGCACAGTCTGTCTCTTTGCGCCACAACACAGCGATCTGTGCGGTCTGTGGAGGCGCATCAGTCGGCGGCTTTGAGTGACGTCGCATCTCTTCTCTTCTTTCTTGGTTCGATGTGCAGCCGCTGACAACATGAAGCAGCCGGAGATAAAACTAACCAGGTGAATCGGTTGTAAAACAATGGGGGGGACCACAATGAGGCCAGGACAGGGTTCGGCAACCTATGGCACACGGGCTGAATCCTGACCTTAACCCGAAAAAAAACGCGTTTTTTTTAAAATTCGTTTTTGCAGTGTCAGGGCAGGCGAGCCGACCTGAGAACTGCAGCCAGTTCCTGGGACGCGAGTGGATCTGGGAACGGCAGCCAGTCCCTGGGCACGCAGAATGCCAACTTGATCATTATGGACAAATTGGGCCAGCCATGTACATGTTGTATAACTCTGACTCTATGAAGATCTGAATGGGCTTAGAATGACCATTTAAGCAAAATTGCCCCCACTTTCCCCATTTTGATTCTTGAGATTAATATCCCTTTGCTCTGTTAACAGCGTTAAAGTACTTATGAGGTCGTCAGGAAAGGGAACATTTCTTTTTAGTTTGCTTTAATTTGTTAGTTGATTGTTTGTTGAGTGTCATCATTTCTGAAATGGTCTTAAAGTAACTTAACTGTTATAAAGTAGTAATAAGTGATTTTTGTCCAAACAATTGGAACTTGCATAAAATGTTTGCATTATTAGCAGGGCTGCCAACTCTCATGCATTGAGCGTGAGACTCACGCATTTCACAAAATTCTCATGCTCTCACTCTGATCACAAAATTTCTCATGCTCAAAAATCTGTGGGTGCTGAAAGTTAAAAATAAAGCAAAAATTGTTTTAGAGGTGAGTAAAAACCATGAGGGGAATATCAGGTGAATGCATAGTCTTTTTCCCAGGATATGTGATTGATTTAAAGCAGGGCTATCAAACTACCGGCCTGCGGGATGATTTTGGGGGAAAAAAAGTAGTTTAGTTTCTCCCATGCAGATGGTGTGATAGGTGAGACACGACGGTGGTGGTCCCAGCACCAACCCCCCTCCCCCTTCCCCCCTGAGGCACGGCACACACCTCCAACCCTCACCTCCGGCGGCTCTATATCCGTTGGCCGCTCTGTCCACATCCCATGGAGTTTTAACCCCGGCCCGGAGCTAGGAGCGGACCGGAGCCTACTATGGGAGGGGCAACACCCCCTCCCACACCCTCCCCCCCCCCCCCTCGGTCGCTACGTTCCCTCGCAATTTCTCACTCTCAACTCTCACCCAATGTTGGCAGCCCTGGGATTCAATGATAGTCATTCTCATAGAAACATAGAAACATAGAAATTAGGTGCAGGAGTAGGCCATTCGGCCCTTCGAGCCTGCACCGCCATTCAATATGATCATGGCTGATCATCCAACTCAGTATCCCGTACCTGCCTTCTCTCCATACCCTCTGATCCCCTTAGCCACAAGGGCCACATCTAACTCCCTCTTAAATATAGCCAATGAACTAACCTCAACTACCCTCTGTGGCAGAGAGTTCCAGAGATTCACCACTCTCTGCGTGAAAAAAGTTCTTCTCATCTCGGTTTTAAAGGATTTCCCCTTTATCCTTAAGCTGTGACCCCTTGTCCTGGACTTCCCCAACATCGGGAACAATCTTCCTGCATCTAGCCTGTCCAACCCCTTAAGAATTGTAAGTTTCTATAAGATCCCCTCTCAATCTTCTAAATTCTAGAGAGTATAAACCAAGTCTATCCAGTCTTTCTTCATAAGACAGTCCTGACATCCCAGGAATCAGTCTGGTGAACCGTCTCTGCACTCCCTCTATGGCAATAATGTCCTTCCTCAGATTTGGAGACCAAAACTGTACGCAATACTCCAGGTGTGGTCTCACCAAGACCCTGTACAACTGCAGTAGAACCTCTCTGCTCCTATACTCAAATCCTTAATGTCAAGGTTCTCTCATTAGTGTTTGTCATTGTCTGAAACAAATGTGACTTAGACATTGGAAAACACAAAACTATAAGTGATTTTTAAACGGATCCACTTTTACTATCATTGTGAATGTGCCATCTTTCAGTCTGATGATTAAAATATGAATTACAAATCATTAGGAATCACTTTGAATTGAGAAATGGATTTAGATTTTTCAGTGAGATTACATTGTACCAAATGTTCAAGGCTACACATCCATTGAGTTCATTGAACAATGCTGTGCATTCAGGGGAGAAATTCCTTGATAATGGAACCAGAAGCAAATGAACCTTGCCTGAATCATTCTAACTCATCTGATCAAATACCATTATCCAACTACATTTAGACATATTTCAATATCATGTACAACTAAAAAAAGTTTTAAATCATTTTTCAAAACAGTCATGTATTTGATAACCTACATCTGCATGAAATATTGCGTATTATTTCTCCATATCTTGATTTCTAATTCAAATAATTTGTATTTATTGTATCCTTTGTACATTATAACGATTTACATAATTATTCTGTCAATATCCTATGAATCAAATTGTCTTTGGAGGCTGGGATAATATTTTATATTGCTGCAGAAAATGGTTATGTTACATGTAAAAAAAAGATCATTCATACTGAATTGCAAATGAGAAAATATTTTTGGATTTTAAAATAACGTTATTCTTCTATGAAACAAGATAAAACAATTTTGGGGGGATCTGGAACAGGCTAACATGCTGTCAATGTGATGAATGGACTTGAGCATAAAACTGATGCTGAGGGGATACTGGAGTATCGGAGGTGCCATCTTTAGGATGAGATATTAAATAGTGGCCTCATTTGCTCTTTGGGTGAAAGGAAAAGCCTGAGGCTACAAGTATAGAAGAATTACTTCCGATATTCTGTACAATATTAATCCCTTAATCAACGTCACTAAAAATAGGTTATCTGGTTGTTACCGTGTCACAGTGTGTGGTGGTTTGCTGTGTGTAGTGTGACAGCGCCCCCTGCCTTGGATGCCGCTCTGATCCATAGCACTGGCTGATAGGCCAGGAGAGGTCAATCCCCAGCATCACTGGTACCAGCTGGGTCCAATTAGCTGACATTGGTTTGGCCACCTGAACCTCCTCATCCTCCTCGTTATAAAACTCAGGTTTTCCAGCTGGTGAGGCATGGAACAGGGTGAAGAAAAACAAAAAGTGGGGGTGGGGTGCATGTTTGTTAGCGCTAGCTGTGTTCCCCAGTCACAGGTTAGAGGAAGACTGGTCCACTCGGCAAACTTGAGACCACCAGCATCATTGTGGTCTGCAGGGAAGAAGCCCAAGCTGACCTCTACTGAGGCTAACACTTAGTGGCAGTGACAAGCCTGATATGACAGTGCTGTTATCAGCCCAGTGACAGTGAGGGTCTGTGGCCACATGCACGGACTTAGTAAAGTCTGAGGCAAACACTTAGTAGCCAGGATAATCCAGAGACAACCAGTGCTGCCTCTTCAAGACCAGAAGCTGAGCTGCAGGATAAACCTGAGACTGCCAGTGTCTCCTCTTGAGGCAAGAGTGAACTGTAGGCCTGAGATTGCCTTGCCTCATCCTTTGAGGACCAGGATTGAGCTGCTGGGACAGGCCCGAGATTACAAGCATCACTGTACATGAGCCCTAATGGTGAGGATCAGCACCCTATATGGTCCTAGACCATCTAACATTGTAAGAAATGTATATGCACATGAGTTTGCCCTACTGCGAGTGTTGCTGTGGTCACTAGTGAACTGGCGTCATCCCTTATGACACAATAGTCACCTGCCCTGGTAACTACATTTTATTATCTGCCAAATGCTTTGAGATGTAAGGGCTGCAATCTTTATTTCTAATTAGTGTGCTGGTTTTTATTCTTTCATTCAAACCATCATGAATGAAAGCTGTTTTACTACAAATACAGGGACTTGGAGACTGCAACTTATTTTGAATCTGCATTATGCATGCAGCCATATATGGTTAAGGCCTAAAGTCGATAATTTACCTTCAAGGCCCGACCACAGGTGAACAGGTGCAGTGGGGGGGGGGGGGATCTCTCGCCTGTATCTGCCTATCGTTTGTTAGGATTTCACACACGCCCCCACAGCCACACTGCCTCCCCACACGCACACCCCCTCCCCTCCTCCTACCCTTTCCAGCTTTCTCCCCTCAACAGTCGAATTAGCTTTCTCCCCTCAATTAGTCGAAGAATGGTCCTGAACCAAAATGAACCAAAATGTGACTTTTTTTGTAAACCAATGTCTGGAGTTCCTTGTGTCTAAATTTCAGAAATAATGCATAGGATTTTCAGGACTAAAATAAGACGACATTTCTTCATGCAGAGAGTGGTGAATCTTTGAAATACTTTACTCAAGAGTATTTGAGAGGTTTGTTTGTTGGGATCATTCAAAACGAACCAAGAGATTAACGGATGTGGGGCCAGTGCATGAAAATGGAGTTGAGATAAAATATCAGCTGCGATCTTGAACATTTTTCACACAGAGAGTGGTGAATCGGTGGAATTCGGGAAATGCTACGAGGAAAAGGGGAAATGCTACGAGACCTGGGGGTCATGGTACACCAGTCATTGAAAGTAGGCATGCAGGTGCAACAGGCAGTGAAGAAAGCGAATGGTATGTTAGCATTCATAGCAAAAGGATTTGAGTATAGGAGCAGGGGGGTTCTACTGCAGTTCAAGTTCAAGTGAGTTTATTGTCATGTGTCCCTGTATAGGACAATGAAATTCTTGCTTTGCTTAAGCACACAGAAAATAGTAGGCATTTACTACAAAACAGATAAATATGTCCATATACCCTGATATAAATATATACACACATGAATAAATAAACTGGTAAAGTGCAAATAACAGAAAGTGGTTATTAATAATCAGAGTTTTGTCCGAGCCAGGTTTAATAGCCTGATGGCTGTGGGGAAGCAGCTATTCCTGAACCTGTTTGTTGCAGTCTTCAGGCTCCTGTACCTTCTACCTGAAGGTAGCAGGGAGATGAGTGTGTGGCCAGGATGGTGTGGGTCTTTGATGATACTACCAGCCTTTTTGAGGCCGCGACTGCGATAAATCCCCTCGATGGAAGGAAGGTCAGAGCCGATGATGGACTGGGCAGTGTTTACTACTTTTTGGAGTCTTTTCCTCTCCAGGGCGCTCAAATTGCCAAACCAAGCCACGATGCAACCGGTCAGTATGCTCTCGACTGTGCACCTGTAGAAGTTAGAGAGAGTCTTCCTTGACAATCCGACTCTCCGTAATCTTCTCAGGAAGTAGAGGCGCTGATGAGCTTTTTTGATAATTACATTAGTGTTCTCGGACCAGGAAAGATCTTCAGAGATATGCACGCCCAGAAATTTGAAGTTCTTGACCCTTTCAACCCGTTGATATAAATGGGGCTGTGGGTCCCCCTCCTACTCCTTCCAAAGTCCACAATCAGTTCCTTGGTTTTGCTGGTGTTGGCGGCGCGACTCACCCGTTGCAGCGGCCCCTACAGCCTGTCTGTCTTTTTTTTTATTTTTTCTAGTTAAAAACAGTGCTTGGTGTTTTTTAATAGTATTTTAAATGTGTAAACATGTGGGGGGGCGGGGGGGGGGGGGGGGAAAACTATTTAAATCTCTTCCCTGTCCGGGAGACCCGACTTTTTCCCTGTCGGGTCTCGGCTGTCGTTGGGGCCTAGCACCGTGGAGCGGCCTCCAGCCTGAACGACCCGGGGGCTCCAGTCCCAGAGACTGCGGAGCTGTGGAGCTGCGGACTCACCATCGCCGGGGGTGGCCGGCCTCGGAGCGTGGGGAGCGGCGGTGACTGGCTGCTGCGACTCGACTCCGGGGGCTCGGAGGCCCCAGCAACGCAGCCGCAGGTCCGGTGGACTGGGACATCGGGAGCTCGCGGGTCTGGGAGGAGAGAGAGAGACCGCTTCCCGGAGCTCCCGCAACGCGACTTCTCCAGCCGGTGTCACGGGGTTGGAACAACCCGGACCGGGACAGTACATCACCCGGCACGGCTTCATGGCCGTGGGACTCACCATCGCCCGTGGGGGTTCCAACCTTGGACTTTCAGACCGGGAGCGGGGCCGTAAATCGCCCCGCGCGGCCTAAAATGGCCGTGGGACTCATCATCGCCCGCCTGGGGCTTGGACATCGGGAGAGACACGGAGAACAGGGGAGAGAAAAGACTTGCCTTCCATCACAGTGGCTTCACTGTGATGGATGTTTGTGTGAATTTAATTATGTGTATGTCTGTAAGACAGTGTCTTTGTTTGTATGGCTGTGGAAACAACATTTCGTTTGAGTCTCACTGGGGCTCAAATGATAATAAATTTGTATTGTATTGTGTTGAGGGCCAGTTTATTGCGCTGGCACCATATGGACAGTTGCTCGATCTCTCTTCTATATTCTGACATCCCCATCAGTGATACGCAAGGGCCTTGTACAGGGCCATGGTGAGACCACACCTGGAGTATTGTGTACAATTTTGGTCTCCTAATCTGAGGAAAGACATTCTTGCCATAGAGGGAGTACAGAGAAGGTTCACCAGACTGATTCCTGGGATGGCAGGACTTTCATATAAAGAAAGACTGGATAGACTCTGCTTGTACTCGCTAGAATTTAGACGATTAAGGGGGGATCTTATTGAAACTTACAAAATTCTTAAGGGGTTGGACAGGCTAGATGCAGGAAGATTGTTCCCGATGTTGGGGAAGTCCAGAACAAGGGGTCACAGTTTAAGGATAAGGGGGAAGTCTTTTAGGACCGAGAATTTTTTTTTTTTTTTTCACACAGAGAGTGGTGAATCTGTGGAATTCTCTGCCACAGAAGGTAGTTGAGGCCGGTTCATTGGCTATATTTAAGAGGGAGTTAGATGTGGCACTTGTGGCAAAAGGGATCAGGGGGTATTGAGAGAAGGTAGGTACAGAACACTGAGTTGGATGATCAGCCATGATCATATTGAATGACGGTGCAGGCTCAAAGGGCCAAATGGCCTACTCCTGCACCTATTTTCTATGTTCTGCATTTTGCAGCTTCATTAATGAAAATTTAGATTAGTTACAGTTGCAGCATCTGGAAACCAAACTTGTCTGTTGTAAGTTACAGTAGGTAAGGAAGAAAAGATTATTACAGTTCCCAAGTTACTTGATGTTTTGGGATGAAACTTTGATTTTATTAATGTGTGTATGATTAGGCATATGAATAATGCCTGGTTTTCATCAGTGGAAATTATTTTAAAAAAACATGAACAAGATATCTCGTTCATACGGTCGCATGTTTAAATTATTGCAAAGATCAAATTTGTCATAGTGCTAACAATGTCTGTGCTATATTTATTAACTAATTAAGTTTGAATCAAATATGTCTTTCAAGGAAAGAGATGGTTTCAAATGTTCCTTACTGCAGGATCTTAGATGGATAAAGTAACCAGTTCTTTGTGACTTTGCTTTGCACTATTTTAGATTTTTTTCCCTCATTCACCTTTAACTCCATCTTGACAAATATATATAAGTTTTCTCTACAAGGACTTTGAATTTGTAATCATGTCATTTATGAGAATGTTTGACGGACACAGCGAATAAGGAATTGATAGTCCATAGCATTCACGATTGCTCTAAAATGTCATGGTCAGTTTAGAACGTGGGACAGGACAATCTCATTGCATGGAAGCAGAGGCAGGTACAGAAGGTGACATGTGGTGTGTTTGTAGTTGTTGCAGGTCATGGTATTGGTGTAGCCACTACAGATCCTAGAATAATCGGGTAAATGAGCATCAAATGCAGCCTTGTTCAGCTCCCTGGTGAAAAGAATCAACAGCATTGTGCCGGGTCAGGCTGACCTCAGGATGAAGGTACAGGAGCCTGAAAACTGTAACGTCCAGGTTCAGGAACAACTGAAGAAGGGTTTTGGCCCGAAACGTTGCCTATTTCCTTCGCTCCATAGATGCTGCTGCACCTGCTGAGTTTCTCCAGCATTTTTGTGTACCTTCAGGAACAGCTTCTTCCCTACAGCCATCAGACTATTAAACACAACAATGAATTAGTTCTGAGCTCTGACCTCTGAAATGCAAAAGACTATATTATTATTGCACTATATTTGTTATTTATTGATTTTTCTTTTTTTCTCTTCCCCCATTATGTACTATGTTTATACATTCACATATTCTGTTGTACTGCAGCAAATAAGAATTTCATTGTCCCATTCGGGACATATGACAATAAAAACACTCTTGACTCTCTTAACTCATTGATCTTGTGCCACCACGACAACGGGCCTTAAAGTGAGAAAATATGGAATCAAATGAAGCTTAATTTAAAGATTAGGTTCAGCATCATGTCTTTCATTAGAAATTTAGAACCTTCTGGAGTAAGTAAGTAAGTTTATTGGCCAAGTATTCACATACAAGGAAGCTGTCTTGGTGCTCCACCCACAAGTAACAACATGACACACAGTGACAGTTACGAATGACTCAGAAAACACTAAACATTAATAAATAGTAAAACATTAATGATAAAACACCATTGATCAAGCATGTGAACCAACAAAATACCAGATCGCCATCGCCAGCCGGGGGCTTTGACTTTGACTCTGACATCGGGGGGGGAGAGTGCAGTGGAGAGATAAGTTTATTAGGCCTTCCATCACAGCGATGTGATGGATGTTTATGTAAATTATGTTGTGTCTTGGGTCTATGTGTTTGTAATGTATGGCTGCAGAAATGGCATTTCGTTTGGACCTCAAGGGGTCCAAATGACAATTAAATGTATCTTGTATCTTGTATCAAAGGGAGGTTACAGGTTTTTGGCTGTTGAGTAGAGCAACTACTCGTGGATAAAAACTGTTTTTATGTCTGGCTGTGGCAGCTTTGACAGTCCGGAGTTGTCTTCCAGAGGGAAGTGATTCAAAGAGTTTGTGGCCAGGGTGAGAGGGGTCAGAGATGATCTTGCCCGCTCGCTTCCTGGCCCTTGCAGTGTTCACTTCATCAATGGAGGGAAGGTTGCAGCCAATAATCTTCTCTGCTGATCGGATGATTCGCTGCAGCCTCCAAGTGTCGTGCTTGGTGGCTGAGCCAAACCAGACCATGATTGAGAAGGTGAGAACAGTCTCCACGATGGCCGTGTAGAATTGGACCATCATTGCCTATGTCAGATTGTGCTTCCTCAGCTGCCACAGGAAGTACATCCTCTGTTGTGCCTTTTTGACTGTAGAGTTGATGGTATCCCCCCACTTATGGTCCTTGGAGATGATGGTTCCCAGGAACTTAAAAGACTCCACAGATGTGACTGTGGTGTTGTTGATGGTGAGTGGGCTGAGGGGAAGGGGAGCTCTCCTAAAGTCTACAATTAGTTCCACTGTCTTAAGAGCATTGAGCTTGAGGTTGTTGCTATGGCACCAGGACGCCAGCTGTGGCACTTCCTGTCCGTTGAGTAGGATGGGACTTGGGAGGATAAGGGGTGATCTTATAGAGGTGTATAAAATCATGAGAGAAATAGATCGGGTAAATGCACAGAGTCTCTTGCCCAGAGTAGGTGAATCGAGGACCAGAGGACATAGATGTAGGGGAAAAGATTTAATTGGAATCTAAGGGGCAATTTGTTTCCCCACAAAAGGTGGTGGATATATGGAACAAGTTGCCAGTTGAGGCTGGGCTATCTCAATGTTTAAGAAACAGTTAGATAGGTACATGGATAGGACAGGTTTGGAGGGATATGGACCAAACACGGGCAGGTGGGGCTATTGTAGCTGGGATATGTTGGCGAATGTGTGGGCAGGTTGGGCCGAAGGGCCTGTTTCCACACTAATCACTCTATGACTCGAGGTCCTGAAGGTTGTAAAGTGCTTGGTTTGGAAGATGAGATGCTGCTCCTTTTTAAAAGTTTATTTTTGACCAGTGTAACAGTCTAAGTAGCCAAGGACTGGGAGATTTTTGATTTTTCTTTTTTTAATTGTTTTTCTTTAAGCAATTTTCATCAACAGATTAATCCTTTCAAAAAACACTTTCCGTCAATCTAAATGACTTGTTTCCAAGATTGTTGTCACACACACTAACTCACAAATATAATAGACAATTGGGCTGTTTTTCTCTGTCTCAGCAGAAAATGGTTAAGATAGACAGATTCTCTAAGGTATCAATGACCGTTTTTCTAATGCTTCTTCCATCAAAAATGTGTACATGCCCAACTCCTTGGAATAGATATGGTTAAGCATTTCCATTTCACCTCCAGATTATCCGATTCTACCACGTCCTAGTGGAATTGTTACAGAAACTAACACTTTCGCATCGTTCCATGAATCCACTGGATGTTGTTGTTGTGTAGAAGCTAATTAAAATAGGAATGGAAGCCCTCCATGCAGAATATCATTTTACCATTAGTCTAATATTTATCAGTGCCTTACGCAATGTCTGGGGATTGTGGTTTTAGTTGTCTCCTTGAAAATTCGGGAATATGTGATTTAAAAAAAATAAGCACCACTTTCCTGTTTATGGCCTTGTTTGGCTATCATTAGGTACCATGAAATGCTTCGTTTTGCATTAACCTAGGCAGTTCACAAGTGTTGCCACGTGTTGGCACTGACAAAGGTACAAAAGTACCGAACAGTTCTACCTACTGCCTGCCGCTGCATGTGGCAGCAGGATCCCCTTTCCCCCTCCATGCCAGTTTCCCCTTTGTTCTTGCCAGCCGCAGGCTGGGTCCCCCCTTTGTTCTTGACAGCTCTCTGCCGGGTCCCCCATTGCTCTTGCAATTCCTCCTTGCTCTCGGTCTCCCCTCGCACTTGGTGACATGGTTCTCATCGATGATGGTGGCCTGTTCAGTGTAGATACTTTGAACTAGCAGTTAATATATGACACAATGTATACCAATGTATTTCTGCAACTCTGATTTCGCATTTGACAATAATGAAATTCTGAGACTGTATTTTGGAGTGGCATTAATCCATTTATTTTTTAAATGTAAGTTATTATTTCTATTTGCAGGCTGGTGAACCTAACACCAGTGATGGGATAATTCCCTGTAAACACAAGAAACTGCAAATGCTGGTTCTTGAGCAAAACACAAAGATGAACTCAGCAGGTCAGGCAGCATCCATGGAGACAGATGGGATTTCAGGTTCAGTCTGATGGTAGGCTAGTCCAGAAGGTGTGATCACATGGAATCTAAAGTAAACTAGACAATTGGATTCAAAATTGGCTTGGAGGAAGGTGTCAAACGGTAGCTCTGGAGAGGTGTTCTTCTGACTCTGTTTTTCTGGTCTATGACCAGCTGTGTGCCACTAAGGTTGGTGGTGGGTCCACTGTAGTTAAAATTCTAAATTTGCTCATGATACCAACATCGGTGGTATAGCTTACAACAAGATCTCTAGATCATAATAATGATCATTTGAGATTCTGCACTGTTTGGCGGGGTGCAAATAACCCTTTTAAAAACAAAAAAATGGAATTTGTGTGTAACAATCTGCAAGACTGTAAATGTTCACATTTTATACCCAGATGTAATTGCACAGTGGAAAGTTCAGCTTTTCATAGCTCCATTCCAATCTCTCATTCACTACCTTTATTCCAGCTAATGGAATCCCATTAAACATTTAGCTAATAGCAAAGTGAAGCAGAATAATTCTTCTTTAACCAGCTTCCTTTCAGCCTCTAGCTTTGCATTTATTCATTACTGTTCCCACAACGCAATTATTCTCTGATAGATGTTTATGCAATTCTAATGAAAGAGATATATTTTCAGCACCTTTTCACATTGTTCATTTATTCACAGACCATGGCTATCACTGACAAGGCCAATATTTGCTGGCCAGCTTTGACTGTCTTCAAGCTATTTGTGTCTGCAGTATGTTTGATGAAGATACCACTAAGGAGTATTTTATAATGAGTAGTTTGCTGCCTTATTTCACATATAGTGCAGTTACAGTGCAGTTACAGTATGTGGCAGCCAATTTGCTGTTGTCTAGGGATCACATATAGGCCACACTAGTAGATTCACTACCCATAATGAGGTTTGGGCTTCAGATTGTCTTTTATGACTGTGGCAAGTGTTCATTTTCCATAACGGTATCAGCTTTTTATTCAAGGCACATAAAATTACTGATTTATTTAATTTTGCGTTCCTATTTGTTGTAGTTTGAATTAATGTCTGAATCTCATTCCAGCCACAGAATGTTTTGTTTTTTATAAGATACAATGTGCTGCAGTAACTCAGTGGGTCAGGTAGCATAACTGGAGAACATAGATGGGTGACGTGTTGGGTTGGGACCCTATTTCAGAGTGAATGTGGGAGGTGGGGGGAGCTGGAGGACAGGAGGGGCTGGACAAAGTCTGGCAAGTAATGGGTTGCTATAGGTGAGGTAAGGCTTAATAAGCAGATGGCTAGACAAAGGCCAGAGTGGAAATACGGAAGGTGTGCGTGTGTGTCATGATTGAATGGCGGAGTGGACTTGATGGGCCAAATGGTCTAATTCTGCTCCTATCACATGAACATAACCTTGTAGACTGTGGAACCAGATTCATGGACTTGCCTACGTCTGAATTCACCATGGAGAAGAACTAGGGGGTAGTAAGATCAGTGCGGGGTATAATAATAGGCTAGGAACCTTCAGAGATGAAGAAAGAGGTGGTGGTGGTGGGTCTCTTGAGAGCATTAATATTGTTTGGATAGCCCTAGATAAGATCTATCCCAGGTTAACAAGAGAGGCACGATTGGACATTGGTGGCAACTTGACGAAGATCTTTGTATCCTGTCTGCCACAAGTGAAATCCTGGAGAATTGGAAGATAACCAACGTGGTTCCTTTTTTTAAAGAAAGGTAAATGGGGATAATCCAGGAAATAATAAGCCTGTGAGTCTCATGTCCGTGGTAGGGAAGCTGTTAAAGTCAATTCTTAGATAGAGGATATGGTCAACATCCGGAAGAGAATATGTTCAAGAAGGAGCTGCAGATGCTGGAAAATCGAAGATACAAAAAAATGCTGGAGAAACTGAGCGGGTGCAGCAGCATCTATGGAGCGAAGGAAATAGATAATATTTCGGGCCGAAACCCTTCTTCAGACTGATAGGGGGTGGCGGGGAGAAGGAGGAGCCCGAGGGCTGGGAGGTGGGAGGAGACAGCTCGAGGGCTAAGGAAGGGGAGGAGACAGTAAGGGCTAACAAAATTGGGAGAATTCAATGTTCATGCCCGCCGGATGCAGGCTCCCCAGGCGGAATAAGAGGTGCTGTTCCTGCAATTTCATGTGTTGCTCACTCTGGCAATGGAGGAGACCCAGGAAAGAGAGGTCGGATTGGGAATGGGAGGGGGAGTTGAAGTGCTGAGCCACCGGGAGGTCAGGTAGGTTCTTGCGGACTGAGCGGAGGTGTTCGGCGAAACGATCGCCCAACCTCTGCTTAGTCTCACTGATGTAGATCAGCTGACATCTAGAGCAGCGGATGCAGGAAGAGAATAGGTCTCTTGGGGACTGTCAGCATGGCTTTTGTGTAGGGCAAGGTGTCTTATGAATTTGAGTTTTTAGAGAAGCTAGCAATTGTACTTGGAGTGGGAGTGGAGTGGATGCAGTCTACATGGAGTTTAGTAAGGTATTTGAGAAGGTGCCTCATGGTAGGCTGATGGAGAAGATTAAGATGAATGGGACCACAGTGACTTGTAGTTTGGATTCAGAATGGGTTTACTCGTAAAAGAGTAAGAGTAGAAGTGTGTTATTCTGGCTGGAAGTCTGTGACCAGTCTGCAGAGATCAATGCTGGGACCTCTATTGTTTATGATTTACATAAATGACGGATGAAAATGTCTTGAATGTCATTTTCTCACACCAGCAATAAATCCTAACTGAAGAATTCATTACAGTAGATGGAATAAAAAGAAAGTGAATTCCTCAGTTAATGAGTTCTTTCTGCTGACCTTTATGACCTCTTCCACAGTCATGAATCCTGGCATTCAGCATTAACTAACAATTTAGAAATAAATTACTCGACTCACAGCAACTAACACACAGGATGTTATTATTTTATGGGATTATCACCACAATTAAGACTGGTCTTATAAGAAATAAATGTCATTAAACGATCAATATGAGTGACAAAGGTTTGCCCAAGGCACTCCTTTCAACTCTAGTACTCTCATCAGTGCTGTGCAATAATAATGTTAAATGGTCATTTTGAAATGACTATTGCCTATTGAAAATGCTAACTATGTTATATCTCGTTAAAAGGCTCTGGTTGCTGTGTGTTTCATGGTTTGCCAATTTATCATTGCGTCAGGCAAGTGTCTCATCATTTTTCATTGTCCTCTTAGGCACTCCCTTGGGATCAAGGGTAGGTTGGTCCTTTTCTGCTTTTGTGGGTTCTAATGTGACTAATGAGGTAAATGTCGGCACTGCAGACTCCTGCCATATTGGGCACCATGTGCCCCATTTGTGGGGGTGGTGCAGTACTTCTCTTCCTTGTCAAGCCCCTCTGTGTGCTGCTATTACACGGAGCTGAGGTTCATCATGCCATCTCGAATGTTCTTTCTCCAGTTTGAGTCGCTATGCGCAATATATTCCCGGAGGTTAGTGGGGACGTTGCATTTTTCAAAGGGGCTTTCAGCAATTCTTTGAATTTTTTCCTCTATCCACCTGTTAATCTCTTCACCGGAGTTGGGCACGGAAACTGTCTGCCCAACATAGCCAACTGAGATGAACGAGCCTCAATGTTGGGAGTTGTGACCTAGGGGAGGACACTATCATTTTGCTTAGTTTTCTCATAGATTAATACCATCATCCCTTCCAAGCTGGTTACCAAGCTCGGAACTGGGTCTCTGCGCATCCCTCTGCAATTGGATCCTCGACTTCCTCATCCACAGACCACAGTCTGTTCGAATTGGTGGAACCACTTCATCCTCAGTAATAATTAGTATGGGAGCACCTCAGGGCTCCGTGCTCAGCCCCCCTGCTGTACTCACTCTATACTCATGACTGCGTAGCCGGTCATGGTGCGAACTCCATCATCAAGTTTGCCGAAGACACCACAGTGGTTGGACAAATCAAAGATGGGGATGAGTCAGATTATAGAAGTGAGATCGAACGACTGACCAAATGGTGCCAGCACAACAACCTGGCTGTCCCAGACTTCATAAGGAAGTGTAGAGAAGTATATGTACCAAAGAAGAAGATATGTCTAACAAGAGCAGGACCTACACAATGAATAGTAGGCTTCTGGGGAGTATTGTAGAGCAGAGTGATCTAGGAGTGCAGGTGCACGGTTCCTTGAAGGTCGAGTCACAGGTAGATAAGGTGCTCAAAAAGGCTGTTGGCACATTGGCCTTCATCAGTCAGAGTATAAAGTATAGAAATTGGGAGGTCATGTTGCAGTTGTATAAGACGTTGGTGAGACCAAATTTAGAATATTGTGTTCATTTCTGGGCACCGTGTTATAGGAAAAATATTATCATGCTTGAAATGGTTCAGGGCAGATTTACGAGGATGTTGCCAGAACTAGAGGGTGTGAGCTATAGAGAGAGGTTGAGTAGGCTGGGTCTGTATTCCTTGAGGAGTGCAGGAGTATGAAGGGTGATCTTATAGAGGTGTACAAAATTATGAGAGAAATGGATTGGGTAGATTTACAGAATCTCTTGCCCAGAGTAGGGGAATTGAGGACCAGAGAACATGCAGTAGGTTCAAGGTGAAGGGGAAAAAATTTAATAGGAATCTGAGGGGTCACTTTTTCACACAAAGGGTGGTGGGTGTATGGAACAAGCTGCCAGATGAGGTAGTTGAGACTGGGACTATCCCAATGTTTAAGAAACAGTTACGCAGGTACATGGATAGGACAGGTTTGGAGGCATATAAACCAAGCACAGGCAGGTGGGACTAGTGCAGCTGGGACGTTCCAAAACCAGAAATCAAGGATGAACCGTGAGGTCCACTCCCAGATGAAATTGAAGTCCACAGCGTTCAAGTGAAAGGACACAGAGCAGAGCAATAAATCTATCTATGACCTTTCCAGAGCCATTAAGAGAGCCAAGAGGGAATTCTCTTTTGGCAATGATATGGACACCAGTATATTGGCAAGATATAGACACTAAATGAGCTGCAAAGAAAAGGCAGGCAGTATTTCTGGCACAATGGATCCCTTTCCACTGAGCTCCTTTGGCCCCTTTGAACAGAAGGTCAGTGGAGGAATATCACCTGGCTCAACAGTCTTGGTAGATGAAAGATCAGCCTTCTAGAGGGTGAATACACAGAAAGCAACAGGCCTGGTTGGAGTTCCTGGTCGCATCCTTGAGACCTGTGCAGATCAACTAGCAGAGATTTACAGACATCCAGTGCTTCCTCTTTCCCCATGAGAAATCCGTCAACTCCTTTTGTATCTTGGAAGCAAAGATGGCATGAGATTTTGAAAACTGCCCAAATGTCAGCCTCCTCCTTTTGTTAACATGTAATATTAACAAAGTTGGATAAGTGTCTGGAAGAATTTTTCTACCCTGCTAGTTGGATTGCTTGGACATGAACTCAATAAGCCAAATGTCCTCCTTGCATGCTGCAACCTATCTGTCACAACCTGAAGTGCTAATTCTAATTTTCGCTCCACGGATGTTTTTGCTGAATATTTCCAACATTGCTGTTTCAGGTGGGTAGAAGATGGTGTTTGTGGAATGAGGGGGGGGGGGAGAAGACCGCAGGTGTCAGTCAGGGGTGTGGTAATAAAAGCGTGATATGAAATAGTTGAACTCTGAGATCAGTTCAGAATTCTGAACTATTTATAACAGTAAAGCAGTGCAGAAAATTGAATTATGACAGAAGCCACGTTTCAGATGCAGCAATATCACATCACAAAGTTACAAGGTATGAACATGAATTGCTTCCTTCAGCCATCTCTTCACAGTTGTTAAATATCCTCTATGCAAATAAATACTTCCATCTATTGCAAACTCGCCTATCATCACAATGAACTATTCAGCTCCAGGCTGTTGCACTGGTGTATGTTGTATCACATTGTAACTTCATTTTTAAGACTTTTTTTTTAAGTGAAAGAATTTGAAATCATCCTGCTGTTCCTCACAGCTCATCTCTCAAAGGACAGCAATTAGCGTTGTTCCTTTCCAATTTATCGCTTGTAGGATTTTGAAGACTTCATAACATGCTGGCGAGTAGAAGATCTCCAATTTTTCAGATTGTTAGACCAGATAATATTACAGCTTTGTCTTATTCTCAGGAGGGTGAAATGGTGTTGGTAAAAATAGCGCTGTGCTGATTTATTTTTATAGATGTGGCATGTGGATGCAACAAGCAAGAAGTCATGGAGGTAGAAATTTACTGTACACTAGGAGGCTATACAGCCTACTGTGTCCACACTGCTTTAGACTTTAAAGATACAGTGTGGAAACGGCTCCTTTGGCCCACAGAGTCTGAGCCAACCAGTGCTCACCCCTTGCATTAACACTATCCTACAAATTAGGGGCAGTTTTACAGGTTAATTAACCTACAAACCTGTACGTCTTTGGGTGTGGGAAGAAACCGGAGAACCTAGAGAAAATCCACACAGGCAAATGGAGAAAGTACAAACTCCATACATACAGCACCCATAGTTGGGATTGAACCCAGCTCTCTGACACTGTAATGCAGCAACTCTACTATTGCGCCACTGTGCCGCATAAGGACTTTTCAATAATTCTACTTCTCTTTGATCTTTGCAGGACCATCTACAGTTCGTTAAGTGTTCATCCATTGACTGAGAAGTAGTGCTATTTTTTTCCTATATTGTGCAAACAGATCATTGCTTTGGGGGAATGCATTAAAATCCAGGCACAAAAGGATAATTGGAGCCAGCTGTGATCTCTGGCTTGACTTTCAGAGATACCTCTGTAGTTTGTGGAGGTCAGCGTTGGGGTTGTTTCCTTTCCACGAATGGTCCTCTTACAAATACAAGGCATGTGAATGTCCACCAATATGGGTCATATGATTGGGGATGGTCAAGGCACTGAAAGGAGCACAGATACCTCTGAGGTTTGGAGGAGATAAGAGAAAGTCAAAGCCATGTTTTCTTGCAAACAAGGATGAAACTTTTCAAATTGAAACATTGTGTTTTGAAAGTTGATGTAAGGCAGCACACGCAGGGTGATACATGAACAAATCCATGGATGGGATGAGCTGAGGCACTGTGGAGACCTTGCCATGTCTGTTAATACTGTGGCTACCTTACATGTCTGTTAATAGTTGTGATAGCCAGTTATGATGTGTACTACTAGAGCATAGACAACATTATTACATTACATGCTGTATGATAACCATGGTTCTATTTCAGTCATGGCCTCGATGCTTTAGTTGAAAGTCAGATTAACACAGCAGTATACAATGGTTCAACAGGGATTTCTGCTGGCACATGTTGCCAGCAACATGGGTTTAATGCTGATCTTTAATTACATGTGTCTGGAGGCATCACTGTCACAATGTGACTGTTTGGTGAAAGCCATATCATCTGGTTTCATGCTGCATCCCAAAGACATATGGATGTAGTTTCATTGGCTGTTATAAATTTCCCCCCTAGTATGGGTGGGTGGTAGGAGAATCTGCTTGGCTGCTGGGCATGCCAGAAAGAGTGAAGTAATTAGGCTGCAATTTGTCAAATCTTGTGTTGGGTCATATCTTTGAGAGTGCAGTGCCACCTGAGTAATATACTAGAATGCCAGTGCATATTTATTTTGGTTAACTCTCAACAGTAGATCTTCAAACCCAGAGCTTTCGAACTCAAGAGGAAGTGATCATCACTGAGTCTTTGTCAACACTGTTGGATGAGTGGCTCGTGGATATCGTCTCAACTAAAACATAAAAGTGCAAGTTGAAATGCACATTGCAATTGATTAAATATGTTTGATATCTCTATTTGCAGCATTTCCTAAAATTAAAATAATATTAGTAATGATATTAGCTGGTATTAGTTAATGATTGAAGATGTCGAGAGGCACCCTCTCTCCAGAGTGCTTCGTTACAAACACTGCAGGGCTCACAATCTGCTGAAATTCATTGTACTTATTCACTCTGGTTACAATATCTGAGATAATTCATTGTTGTGCTTTGTTCTCATTTTAATAAACTAAACCTAATCTATTCTAAGGTACTAAATCCATATCCATAGATTTGGGTAAGTTTAATATCATACACACTAGGGTGCAATGAAATTCTATGAAATGTCATCCATTGTGCCTGGGATTACAATCTGGTCATAGATGGGGACCATTTATGAGAGGGTTCTGGTTCACACACATGATTCAACAGTGTTCAATGAAACAAAGAAAACTTCAAAAGTTAGTCTCCGTTTGTTAACATGGTATAAAGAAACTGGATAGGAACCTGGAAGGAACCTTCTAACCTGTGAGGAGTGAACTAGTTTGATTGTGTGCACACACATCAGCTCAATTGGCCAAATGGCCACCTCCTGCCATTCTGAACTGATCAATTGAAATGTTTATCCTGACTCTCGCTCCATGTTTTTGCTGAGTATTTCCAACATTGTTGATTCATTGCAAAGGATGGGTGTGAAAGGTTTATGTGGGAGGGGGCAGGGGGCAGTCAGGGGTGTGAAAATAGAATCATGACCTGAAATGTTTTAACTTTATGTTCAGTACAGAAACTTGTCAGAACATGTCAAAACTATTTATAACTAAAGTGAGCACAATTTAAATATGATAGAAACGGCAATAAGCCCACATTTTAGGAAGCAACAATGTCACATCAAAGTTACAAAGTATGCTGATGAATTACTTCCTTCAGCTAACTCTTCACAATTGTTAAATACCCTCTATGCAAATAAATACTTCCTTACATCTATTGCAAACCCATCTATTATCACCATGAATTATTCAGCTCCAGGCTGCTACTCTGGTGTATTTTGTATCACATTACAAGATCGTTTTCAAGACATCATTTTAGTGAAAGAATTTGAAATAATTGTGCTGTTCCCCACAGCTCATCTCTCCAAGGACAGCAGTTGGGTTTGTTTCCTTCCAATGTATCGTCTATGGGATTTGATGACTTCATTACATGCTAGCGAGTAGAAGATCTCCAATTTGTCAGATTGTTAGACCAGATAATATTGCAGCTTTGTCATATTTTCTGGAGAGTGAAACGGTGTTGGTAAAAATAGCTCTGTGCTGAATGTGAATGTGTGGTCCTGAATCCTAAAATACAATAGGTTTAGTTTATTTAAAAGAGCACAACAAAGTGAGGTGATTAACTATTTCATATCTTATAACCAGAGTAAATAAGTGCATCAATGAAATTCAGCAGATTTTGAGGTGTGCAGTGTTTGTAATTAAACACTCTGGAGAGAAGGTGCATCTCTAAATCTTTAATCAAAAGCTATTGCCAGCAGCATTTAAATTTTAGGATATGCTGCATGTAGAGATCAACCATATTTAATCAATGCTGATTTTTAAAGATGTGTGGCTGGAGGCATTACTGTCTCCAAGCAGTCTGGTTTCCCCCCACATCCCAAAGGCCTGCTGATTTGTAGGTTAAATGGCTGATGTAAATTTCCCCCCTAATATGGGCGGAGAATCAGTGTAACTGTGGAGCACAGCAGTGGGTTGATGAGGCTTCAATTTGACATATCATCTGTTGGGTCATACCTCTTGAGAGTGCAAAACCACCTGAGTGTTATACTGGAGTGCCAGAGCATATTTTAATGTCTAATTAACTCTTAAAAAGCAGATCTTGAAACCAGAGCTTTAAAACTAGAAATAAAGTGTTCATAACTGAGCTTTCGCCACCTCTGTTGGATGCGTGGATCGTGGAAATTGTCTCAACTGATAAATAAAAGTGCAAATCGATATGCATAATTGCAATTGATTAAATATGTTTGACAACACTATTTGCAACAATTCTAAACATTAATATAATGCTGGTTATAGTTATTGATTGAAGATGTAGAGAAGCTCTCTAGCTCCAGAATGCAGATATCGCAAAGCTTAAAATTCTGCTGAAATTCGTTGATGTTTACTCTGGTTTACAAGATTTGAAATGGTTTGCTGTGCTCAATGTTTGCGGTGCTTTTTTAAGCCTCCTATATTCCAAGGTATAAAATCCATGTCGACACATTCAAATTCAGATTAATTTATTGTCATGGGGTAATTTGTCAATAGGGTGCAAAGAAATTCCTTGTTTGCATGAAGCTCGCAGAGTAAGTATACACTCGGTAATGCTATATACCATAATGGCTGCTTACTGAAACTACCTACCTTCTATCTAGTAATAATGATACTTTCTACATTTTCTACATAGCCCTCTTCGCATAAATGACAAACCTGGATGGACACTTATCGGCAGTGCAACCGATGAACAATAGAGAACTGTCGTTACTCTGATCTACTCTCTTTATGGCTGCATGTCACAAATTGGGCTGAATGGCCTAATTCCACTCAATAAATCATTCTGATTGTCTAAGATGTAGGTCATGGCTCATCATTGTTGAATTGGTAGGAAATGATATGCAAGTGTAATTGATGTCTTTCCATATATATTTAATCTCCAGATGAGAATTGTTTTTTTTTAAAAATAGCACGGATGTATCCTATATACGTAGGTGAGAGGTAAAGTGTTTCTATTTATAAGGCACAGCATCACATTCAGCACAGCACATGACATTTGCTATAATGATAAACTAACCAGTGATGCTGATCTGAGGATGATGTACAATCTTAGCATTTGGTTTTCATGTCCATAATGATATGAGACTGAAAAATATTTTATTTGCAATTCTAATGCAACAATTGTCAGGAAGTAATTTTAATCATTTGGATTGCCTCTTGCAGTTCTACTTCTTGTATCACAATTTCAGTTACTGAAATGTAAATGCCAATGCGTGAAACTGAGTGTCTAGAAATCACGTACGAATGTGAACATAGGATACAAGAGCAGCATCCTCAAGCCTGCTTAGATAGTCAATACAATAGTGGCTGATTGTATGGACTATCTAATTGTGGCTATCTCAATTCTGTTTTTTACACAATCCCCATTTGCTCAGAACCAAAACACCTGTTAATCTCAGCCTTGGCAATGCCTTTAATTAGGCAATTGCAGTGTTATGAAAATTAGATTTCCAAAGATTTACAAGTCCACGGCTGATCAGTGTCAACCCCTTATCCTGAGGCTATGTTCCCTTGCTCTCGACCCTCCTACAGGAGGAAACAACGTCTCAGCATCTATTTTTCAATTGCTCTCAGAATCTCTGGCAGAAGGAGCTAAGTCTTTGGGGGAGGAGAGGGACGGAGTGCAGGATGAGGCAGTGGAAGTGGCGTTGGAGGCTGGGTGGAAGGGATGGTTGGGAGACTGGCTGATAGGTAGTAGATAGAAACATAAGGAAAGAGGGAGACGCCAGGTGGGGCAAGGGGAAAGTGATGTGGAGGAAGAGGAGCAAAAGGATTTGAGTATAGGAGCAGGGAGGTTCTACTGCAGTTGTACAGGGTCTTGGTGAGACCACACCTGAAGTATTGTGTACAGTTTTGGTCTCCTAATCTGAGGAAAGACATTCTTGCCAGAGAGGGTGTACAGAGAAGGTTCACCAGACTGATTCCTGGGATGTCAGGACTTTCATATGAAGAAAGACTGGATAGACTCGGTTTGTACTCGCTAGAATTTAGAAGATTGAGGGAGGGATCTTATAGAAACTTACAAAATTCTTAAGGGGTTGGACAGGCTAGATGCAGGAAGATTGTTCCCGATGTTGGGGAAGTCCAGAATAAGGGGTCATAGTTTAAGGATAAGTTCATTGGCTATATTTAAGAGGGAGTTAGATGTGGCCCTTGTGGCTAAAGGGTTCGGGGGTATGGAGAGAAGGCAGGAACAGGATACCGAGTTGGATGATCAGCCATGATCATATTGAATGGCAGTGCAGGCTCGAAGGGCCGAATGGCCTACTCCTACACCTATTTTCTATGTTTCTAAGAGTTTGGAAGATAATCCTTTGACCAGAGGACCATAGGTTTAAGGTGAAGGGCAAAAGATTTAATAGGAATCTGAGGGGCAACTTTTTCACACAAAGGGTGGTGGGTGTATGGAACAAGCTGCCAGAGGAGGTAGTTGAGGCCGGGACTATCCCAACATTCAAGAAACGGTTAGACAGGTACATGGATAGGACAAGTTTGGAGGGATATGGACCAAACATGGGCAAGTAGGACTAGTGCATTGACCGGAGTGGGCAAGTTGGGCCAAAGGGCCTGTCTCAACACTGTTTTACTCCAGGCTATAAATGTCAACACAAGATACTGGAAACCGATAAGTAAGGAAGTAATAATTGGAATGAAGTAAGGGAGAGATGATGGGTAAATAGAAACGGTTGTGGTAGAGGATAGAGGATCCAACAACAAATCCCAAATATCATAATAATATTATTTCTGATCATTGCCCTTTAACATTCTCCTTAAAATTATAAGAAATGTACAATAAAAAAATGTTCTGGAGATTTAATCCTGCAATATTAACCGACCCAGTTTGCTGTGAATATTTGAAGCAACAGATGGAATTATTTTATGAGATCAATGACACACCAGGTATTTCGGCCTCGTTATTATGGAAATCTTTTAAGGCCTTTATTAGAGGTTCTATTATCTCGTATCAAGCATATCAAAATAAAAATAATAGGGCGGAACAATTGGAATTAGAAGAACAGATTAGACAGATTGATTCAGAAAATGCTACTGATCCTTCTATGGATAAACATAATAAGATGGCAGTATTAAAATTCAAGTTAAATCAAATTATCTCTGCAAGAGTTATCAAGTTATTTCAAAATACTAAGCCAAAAAACTTTGAATTCGGTGACAAACTGCACAAACTTCTGACACGCCAGAGAGAAAAATGGAAAAAGATCATACCATTCAAAAAATTAGATCAGAAAAAGGTGAGTTGTTTACACTCCCTAAAGATATCAATGAAGGATTTTTACAATTCTATCCAAATGTATACACATCTAAAACTTCAGTAGAAACAATAAAGATTAAAAACTTCCTTGACAATTGCAATCTTCCATCACTTAATGGGGCGGAACATGAAGAACTAGGAGCGCAGATCACAATAAAAGACATTGAAGAGACTATTAAATCACTGAATAATGGTAAAACGCCAGGCCCAGATGGGTTTATAACGAATTTTATTAAAAAAATCATGAATTAATCTCTCCTTGTTTACATGCCCTTTATATACACGCATTTAAAGAACAGACTTTAGCCGAATCAACTATCACACAGATACCCAAAAAAGATAAAGATCTCGATGAGCCAGGATCATATAGAGCAATAGCTCTTCTAAATACAGACCAGAAAATATTAGCAAAAACTCTGGCAAGAAGACTAAGTAAATACGTTAGAAAATTATTACACCCTGATCAAACTGGGTTTATACTCTAGACACTCGTTCAATAACTTGAGACGCCTGTTTTATATAATGTACTCGCATAGAACGATAAAAGAAGACTTATCAATCATTTCATTTGATGCAGAAAAAGCATTCGACCAAGTAGAATGGGAATATCTCTTCATAGTATTGCAAAAATTTCAACTAGGAGAAAATTTTATTTCATGGATAAAGTTGTTATATAACAAGCCGACTGCCAGAATACTGACTAATCAAACACTCTCACCTAAATTTCAATTAGCCAGGGGCAATAGACAAGGGTGTGCATTATCATCACTGTTATTTGCCCTTGCAATTGAACCCTTAGCTGAAAGTATAAGAGTACATCTGAACATTCATGGCTATAATACTAAATATTCTAATAATAAGATATCGTTGTATGCAAATGATGTACTATTATATATTACCAACTCCCAACTTAGTATTACAAACATACTAAATCTTATAGAAGAATTTAGCTCCTTTTCAGGGTATGGAATAAACTGGAACCAAAGTGAAATTATGTCGATAAAACCTCAGGACCCGACACACCTTCTAAAATTTCCCTTTAGAATTACTTCGGAAACATTTAAATATCTTGGAGTTTACGTGACGAGAAAATACTACTCTTTATTTCAAGCAGATTTTCCACCATTAATCACCAAATTAAATGCCCTTATTCAATTTTGGAAAACACTTCCGATCTCCCTTATAGGTAGAATAAATGCCATAAAGATGATTTTCCTTCCACAAATCCTGTACCTATTTTAATCAATACCGATTTTCTCCCAAAAAAACGATTCTGCAATTACAAACTTTATCTGGGATTATAAAACTCACAGAATTCACAAAGGACATTTATGCAAACCTAAAGAAATCAGCGGACTGGTTTTCCCTAATTTTTTTACTATTGCTGGGCAACGAACATTAAAAATTTAATTTATTGGATGGACGATACATGCCAACAAGTAAACTGGCTAAATATGGAGAGGGAAGATTGTTTGCCTTTCAATATAGGTGCGATTCTTTCTCCAATAAATCTGAAGAATTCAACGTATGAGAAAAACCCGATAATCCATATCACCTTATGAATCTGGAAACAGTTGAAATCAACCCTTAAATTGAGAAATGTATCTCTCCTCTAATTGCCAATAATCCCTCGTTTAAACCTACTTTAGACAAGGCGTGTATACAATGGGAAAGCTTAGGAATTAAAAAGCTGGGAGACCTTTATGAGATGGGGACTCTCCTCTCATTTCAAGAATTACAGTCGGAATATCATCTGAAAGGTAGCCAATACTTTAGATATCTTCAAATACGAGACTATGTGAAATCACATACACAAGACTGTTAATATATGGTTCCAGATATACTAGATGAATGCATGAATAGAAAGTCGGATTCAAATAAGTTAAAATCGTACCTTTATAATACCCTTTTAAAATTACAAACTCCATCGTCGGAAATAATTAGGCGAGCTTGGGAAGGTGAACTGGGTCTAACAATTTTAAAAGATAGTTGGGAGGAAAGCCTTCTATATATACACAACGTTTCTCTTAATGTTAGGCACTCGCTAATTCTATTTAAAATACTGCATAGACTTTATTACTCAAAGTCTAAATTGAATAAGATCTTCCCAAATGTCTCCCCTATTTGTGATAAATGTCTCCTCCAACCATAACCCATTCCTTTGCTTCCTGTACAAAATTACACAACTTCTGGAGGGGAATTTTTGATATATTTTCTAAAATTGAACCCCGACATAACATTGATCACATTAGGTATGTCAGAAGCCTTTTCTAAGCCAGCACTATTTCAGACGTTTCCTAACAATGGCCTGATAACGGCGAAAAAATTAATACTTAAATTTTGGAAACAACCAACAGTCCCTGCAGTGAAGATGTGGATTACAAACATGTACGAGACACTACATTTGGAAAACATTAGGCTTGTCTTGGCAGAAAAAACAGATCAATTTTTCAAGACATGGACACCCTTCACCGAATTCTTCCAAGAATAGTATTGCGCAACACAAATCTAAGGTTAAATCCGATCCTGATGTCGGTCAGTTGTCCACCACCTGCGATGGAGATAATGAGGTCGAGAAATGATGGGGAAATGTCGGAAATGGTCCAGGTGTATTTGAATGCTGGATGGAAGTTAGTGTGAAATGGATGAAGTCAGTGACTCGTGTGTGGGTGCAGGAGGTAGCATCAACGCAGTCGTCGATGTTGCGGAGGTAGAGTTTGAGGATAGGGCCCTGGTGCGCCTCGACCAAAGATTGTTCAACGTACCCTACAAAGAGGCAGGAATAGCTAGGGCCCATGCTCGTGTCCAAAGCTATGCCTTGTATTTGGAGGAAATGGAAAGAGTCAAACAAAAAGTTGTTAAGGGTAAGGACCAGTTCCGCCAGGCGGAGGAGAGTATCAGTAGACGGGGATTGGTTGTTTCTGCGGTCGAGGACGAAATGGAGGGAGTTAAGACCCTCCTGGTAGGGGATAGAGGTGTAGATTGACTGGACATCCATGGTGAAGATGAGGGAATGAGGGCCTAGAAAACTGAAGTCCTGGAGTAGACGAAGAGCGTGTGAACATAGGTAGGGAGGGATTTAACCAGGGGGGAAAGGATGTAGTTGAGATATGTGGAAATAATTTCGGTAGGGCATGAATAGGCAGGGACAATGGGTCTGCCAGGACAGTCAGGATTATGGATTTTGGAGAGAAGGTAAAATCGGGCTGTGCGGGGCTGAGGAACGATGAGGTTGGAGGCTTGGGAAAGCAGCGAGCCGGAAGTGATGAAGTCAGTGGTAGTGCAGGAGATAGAGGCCTGGTGCTCGTCTGTGGGGTCATGTTCCAAGGATAAGTAGGAGGAGGTGTCTGAGAGTTGGCGTGTGGCCTCAGCCTTGTTGAGATCAGCGTGCCAGACTACCATGGCACCTCCCTTGTCGGCAGGTTTGATCACCCAGCCTGGGTTGTTGCAGAGTGAGTGGATGGTTGTACGTTCAGGGGGGGGGAGAGGTTAGAGTGAGACAGGGGAGTGGAGAAGTTGAGGCGGTTGATGTCCCGCCGGCAGTTTAAAGTAAAAAGGTTTAAAGCCGGTAGATGGCCATGAGGGGGAGTCTAAGAGGAGGGGGTCCATTGGAGACAGGAGAAGGGGTCATCACTGGGGGGCGAGGACTCCAGCCCATGGAAGAACGCTTTGAGGCAGAGGCGACGGAAGAAGAGCTCCACATCGTGGAGAACGCAGAACTCATTGAGGTGGGGTCGAAGGGGAACAAATGTGAGGCCTCTGCTGAGGACAGGCCGTTCGGTATCCGAAAGGGGGAGGTCAGGGGGGATGGTGAACAGACAGCAAGGATGGGGGTTGGGGCTGTTGGAAGGCAGGTACGTGGATTGAGGCCAAGGCAATGTCATACACTCACATAATATGTCTACTGCATCTCCCATCCTCGCCCTCAAATGGTCACTGCCCATCAATCCTCCCTCGTTTGTTCCACGTATCACCTTCCTTACTTACCAGATTCCTTGTCTAAAGCGTCTTGTGTTTCCACGTATCACTTTACAGTCCCTGTGTCTACATTCTCCAACTGGCTCCATCAACCTGCCTTCTCCCTCTTCATCTGGTTCCACATTGCCTGCCACTCCTCCCTCTCTACTCTCTCTGGTCACTATCTCCCCTCTAAACTCCTGATGTAGGGCCTCGACCCAAAATATAAACTAACCTTTTGTCTCAAGCGGTTTGTTTTTTTGCTCAAATTTACATCATCTGTTGTCTCTTGTGACTCTTGCTCAAAATTATGCATCTTTTAATGAGATTAACTCTCATTCTTTGTAGCTCCAAAGATAATGCCCTGTACTACGAATTATTTCCTCGTAAGACAGCTCTCCAGTCATTGTTAATCCAATTATATTTTTTCTCTTACTGTGAATATTATTAGATCTATAAATTAAAATAGAAATTTTCAGAGGTTAACAAACTTATTAATAGGCAAATCAAAAAGGGTGTGAAAGAGAACTAGAGCAAGAGAGAAAGAAAGGCAAAGAGAGAAATGCTAAGAAGCCACGCTGGGCATTGATTTGCTTCAATTTGTCAATCAAGAACTATTAGGCCAGCAACGTTGTAAGATGAATTTAAGCCACATGGGCCAGGAAGATTCAAGGATGAATTACCATTCTACACTGAGCTAGATATGAGACGGGGAAGGCATTTTTCTTCATCCTGCTCATAATTCAGTGGCCCCCATGATAGTCATATGAGACCTTACATTTGGAATCGAACATTGTGTGTAGTGGTCCAAAGGCTCAAGTATTAGCAATGATCTTTTGGACATCGATCATTGAAGAATGGTAAATGGTCATTGAGTGATACTTCTGCAAGGTCTGAGACTCAAAGGAAGGCAAAGTCAAAAATGAAAAGACAAAACAAAATGTAAGTAATGTGGTGGAGTAGGAAGCATAGTTTAATTTTCATAGTGAAAACATCTTCAGGAAAATGATAACATTAAAGTAGGCACCACAAAAATGGTATTTCGATGTATCTCTAATCAGCAGAAACTTAAAGTATGTAGTCTCCATTCCTAATCCAGTTGAAAGAACAGTAGTAAAAGTGTAGCAATCAAGAATGTTTCCAGTGCCTAACCAATTCACAGCAATAAAAATTTTATATTTAATAGGGCATTAAACTTATGGGCCTGTCCCACTTAGGCGACCTTTTAGGCGACTGCAGGAGACTATGCAGTCGCCACATGGTCGCCACATGTTTGCGGGTGGTTGCCAGGGAGTTGCCTTCGTGATCGTGAGGAGTTCCCGATTTCTGGGAACTAGTTGCGGCCTCATTATGGTCGCCGCGAATTTTTCAACATGTTGAAAAATTAGCGGCGACCAGAATGAAGCTGCCATGGAGAGTAGCGAGAATTCTCGTGCTGTAGGTGAGTCGCCAGGAGGTCCTAGTGGGTTGCAAGGAGGTTGATGGTTCTCGTAGGCTGTAGCCAGTGCTGACTGGTGAATTTCATTGGCTCATTAGGAAAAAACAACGTAAGCAGTAGTTTTCAGAACCAAGGATAACTGACCAGTAATGTAAATGTCCGCCAAGTTTCACAGCCTTGTATCTCTGGCTTCTTAAAAGTTGTCTCCACTCCTTCTCCCCTCTTTCTCCCCCTTCTCCCCCACCCCCCCCCCTCTTTTAAAGGACTTACCTTTTTAGCTTCTTAATTACAGCGCCAACCTTCCTGTTCATCGCAGTGTGTATCTGTATCACATTGGCTTTGCACTGTGTGAATTTCACTCAGACAGCGCTTGCCCTGTCCCCCCCTCTTGCCCTGTCCCCCACCTGTATAATGGGCTGGTGAAGGAAGCTGGGTGTGTGCGTGCGTGTGTGTGTTTGTTTGTTTTCTTTCCACTTTGACAGTCGCCGTTCCAGTTGCCGGTTTTTCAGGCGACTGCTGGCAACTTGACGGTCACCGGCAGTCACCTGAAAAATCACCTAAGTGGGGCAGGCCCATTAGGAAGAAGTTTTAAGATGCATCACAGGAATATTATCAGACAAAAGTTGACTCCAGGAGATATTGGTGCAAGTAACCAAACGCCAGTACTAAAAGATAAGTTTTAATGTGTGTCTTTCCATGGAAAAGAAAGGGAGAAATGAAGTGAGGTTTAAGGAGTTCATTTTAGATTCTTGGTAGCTAATGAATGGCTGCCAATGGTGCAGTGATTACATTCTAGTAATTAGAATTGGAGGAGAATGAGGGATTATCTATTTCCTCTGCTCCTTACAAAGAGAAACCATAGTCTAAGGAAGTTTAATGAGCTAGAGGAAGTTTCAATTCCCTCCTGTAAAGCTTTAATTAAACTGAACATTTCCCCAATTATGACATTGCGGGATGTAACAGTGTAAACAAGATACATTAATAGTACACGTTTGAACTATTTCCAGATCTAAATGTAATATAGCAGTTTTTAAAAAGTTCAATTAATTGTTGCTTCTGTAATGTTCACTGATATATTCATGGTATGGTTATTAGTAGTTTGGGCAGCTGTGATGAGAACATGAAAGATAGCTGAAATGCAATATTTTTTCTTTATTTGAAGAGTAATCACTGAAGTAATATAGGAAATGAAATATTCAACTTTTGCATAAAATACAATGTGATCATGAGCAGATAATCTATTTTAATGATTTTGAATGAGGGGAAAATATTGGCTCGGATGTCAGGGAGAATTTCCTTTTTTTTGCTATTGTACTATGGGATCTTTTGTGCCAAGTTGAGGGAATCGACAGGGCCTTGGTTTAAAGTCTCATTGAAAGATTGGCACCTGCATCTAACAATTAATAGGTTGTGCATAGGTATGTTCCGGAGCTCGTTCGGCTCTGTCGGAAGGCTGGACGGGTACGGAGGAGATCGGACAGGAACGGACGCGGCGGAGTCCTTGAGCTGGGACCTGCATGGAACGGAGCCCGTGGCTGGAGCCTGCATGAAGCAGCCTGAGGCAATGGAGCCCGGAGGTTGCGCCACTGTGAACAAAGGTGGTCCTGGCGAGAGTGGACCATCGTGATGTGGGGGAGGAAACAAAGGAGGACCTGGAGCGAGGGGGAACTGCTGTGAGGGTGGGGATGGGGGGAGAGAACATAGGAGAACCCGATGTGGGGGGTTGGGTTGAGAACAAAGGAAGACCTGGTGCGGGATACTCTAACCTTGTCAGTGCCCTTTACGTGGTGACAACTTGCATACCTTGCATGTTACTGTGACTTATCACTTGTGACAATAAGGTGTTCAATTCAATTCAACCTTTGGATAAGTTCCACTCAAATATTTTCCCTGCAGAACCATAATGATATGATATTTCCTGCATGATACGTCTCCACATTGGGTTGTCTGGACCAGGTATTTTTCAAGAGTCATAGAAACAAGGAAGTGCAAATGCTGGTTAATATACAAAATTACACAAAGTGCTGGGCTAACTCAGCAGTCAGGTGGCACCTCTGGAGAACATGGATGGGTGACGTTTCACACTCACTGTGAAGAAGGGTCACGACCCAAATGTCATCTATGTATGTTCTCCAGAGATGCTGCCTGACCTGGTGAGTTACACCAGCACATTGTGGCCTTTGTGATTTTTCAAGATTCAGTGGCCAAGTTTCATTTTATGAAAGAAACTTTGAAACATACTTTGAGTTTTTCCTCTGGTAATTTCTTCCCATGGCAATGCTTGGAATATTGTGTCTCTTTCAGAAATTAGAAGAGAACCGTACTTATAATAAATGCTCTGTAACATCCACAAAAAAACATTAGGCATTCTTTCAGGTATAGACACATAAATCACATTTAAAAGTCTAAAATTAGAAATAATTTACATTTTAATCACACCTTCTGTTAAAAATTCTCAACTGATTTGTCTTCACTGACTTGGTGAAGTATATCAAGAAGACAAAGTGCATGTAAAACATTTGTGCTAATTTTAGAAGACATTTAAAGAAATATCAAAGCGGCAGATATTTAAGGAGGCACCAGAATTTTCAGCAATGATAGATTTCATTGAGAAAGAAAGACACGGCACGAAGGATGATCTATGCCTGGCTAAATAAAGAAACTGAGGATGGTATCAATTTGATAGAAATGACACATAATACCACAAGGAACTGTGATATGCCAGAATATGTTTTGAGAGTAACATTTAAGAAGCAATTAGACAGGTACATGGATAGGATAGGTTTAGAGGGATAAACACAGGCAAGTGGGACAAATGTAGATGGAACATGTTAGTTGGTGTGGGCAAGTGGGCCCAAGGGCCTGATTCCACGCTCTTTGACTCTATGACTGGACAGCAAGGTCCAGCCATCTTCTACGTCAAGCTTAAAACCAATGAAGTTGTGGTCATTATCCCAAAATTGCACTTCCATTATAACACCAGTTACCTGGCCAGGTTTTTTTCTCCAACACGAAGTCCAGATTGTCTGTTCTTGTGTTGGACGATCCACACATTATATTAGAGCAACAGAAGCCCAGCAAAAACCATAGGAGTGCACTTAGCTGAACCTGCTACCCATCATCTCTTCTGCTCTGTCTGTGCAAGCTTGTCGCTCACACATTGATTTAATCAGCCACCTCAGAATCTGTAGAACACGCGTGGAAACAAGTCAACCTCAACCCCAAGAAGGAGAGTAACGTGAAGGCCTTGACTATTGATCCAGACAGGTGAATTTGAAGGCCACCATGGCTACAAAGTCAGTAAAGTCTTTTACTGAAATATGTCTGTAATGTAAAAATTATTATCTGAGCTGGTGACCATAAGCCTTACCATTCTGACATAGAAACCATCTAGTTCATGTTAGAGACGGAAGTTTCCTGTCATTAATAGCCATCATGTGATTGCAGAGGCAGATTAATATCATTGACTCTTTACTATCGTCTGAAATGGCTTCTTGAGCCACTATATTTAAGCTCAAGTTGAGGATAAAGAATCAAAAGGGTTTTAAGTATTGATATGGTGATAACTTACTTTGGCTAAGGTTAACTTTTTTTTAGAGAGACAGCACGGAAACAGTCCCTTTGTGTGACCGAGTTCGCACCGACCAGTGATCCCTGCACATCAACACTATCTACACACAATAGGGACAATTTACATTTATACCAAGCTAATTAACCTACAAACCTGTACGTCTTTGTAGTGTGGCAGGAAATCGAAGATCTCGGAGAAAACCCATAGGGAGAACGTACAAACTCCGTACAGACAGCACCCGTGGTCAGGATCGAACCTGGGTCTCTGGTGCTGTAAGGCAGCAACTCTATCTCTGCACCACTGTGCCGCCCTTTCTTACCATTGTTCAAATAACCTCTTCCATCTGTATTTATTTTTGTAAACTCTATTCTGCATCATGCTGATTCATTATAAGTACAATTTTACAAATGTGGAGAGTGACAAACAAAAAAAGAATTAAGTAAACGAATTGTTAGATTTTATGCATCCTTGTCTGGGTATGCAAAGGCAATCATCTATATCATTAGAACAGTGCAACTTGTACTGGAGTCACAAGAAACTGACACTGAAATCTTGAGCATAACACAAAGTGCTGAGGAACTCAGCAGGCCCAGCAGATGGATACGGGTGATGGGAGAGTTTGAATGGCAGTTGGGTCGAGTGACATATAAAGGTGAAGTGAGGGATAGAGGTGGAAGAGAATGGGAGTGAGGGGGAATGAAAGACGGGAATTGGCAATGAGTGTACAAAGGAGGGGAAAGCAGCAGGATAATTGGATGTGTGGGAGAAATGTGCGGGCGGGGGCATGGGAAAGAGAAGGGGTTTATTATTTGAAATTGGAGAATTCAGTGTTCATACCATTGCGTTGCATATAAATATGAGGTGCTGTTCCTCCAATTTGCATGTTGCCTTGCTCTGACAATGGAATAGGCAAAGGACAGAAAGACCAGTATAGGAATGGGAATAGGAATTAAAATGTGAGCAACCGAGAGATCTAGCAGACCTTGGCGGATATTTGGCAAAATGGTTACTGAGGCCATGTGCAAACTGAAGGAACAGCACCTCATATTCCACTTGGGTAGCTTACATCCCAACGGTATGCCATTGAATTCTCTAATTTCAACTTCTACCACCCCCCCTTTCCTGTGCTCCTCCCACCACCACCTCTAATCACCTTACTCCCACCCTCACTTTCTTATCCCCCATCCCCGAGACCCCCATTTCCCTTTTAATCCCCTCTTTCCATTCTCCCCCATCCTCTTTTCACCTGGGAGGCACGGTGGCGCAGCGGTAGAGTTGCTGCTTTACAGCACCAGAGACGCGGGTCCCTGGTTCGATCCTGACTATGAGTGCTGTATGTATGGAGTTTGTACATTCTTCCCTTTTCTCCAAGATCTTCGGTTTCCTCCCACACTCCAAAGGCATACAGGGTTGTAGGATAATTAGCTTGGTATAAATATATAAATGTAAAATTGTCCCTAGTGTGTGAGTGTTAATGTGCGGGGATTGATGGCCGGTGCGGACTCGGTGGGCAGAAGGGCCTGTTTCCGCGCTGCATCTCCCTACTAAACTAAACCCATATCCCTTTCTCTGGTTGTATATTTAATTCTTCCACTCCTGACACCCTTTTGTCTCCTTTCCACCTTTAGTTTTATCTACTGTCACCTGCTGTACTCATCTGCAGGTCACATCCCCTCTCAACCATTTGCATCCATCACTTGCCAGGCTTTCTTCTGCCCTTGACCCTCTTTTCCATCTTTCTCCCCTCTACAATAAGTTTGAAGAAGGGTCCTGACCCGAAAGGCCACCTGCACAATCCCACCAGAGATGCTGCTGGACCCACTGAGTGCCTGCAGCACTTTGTATTTCTTTCAACTGGTATTGAGGGCAATTCAAGTGGGTGGAGAGAAAAGAAATGTGGTGGTTAGAGGGGATTGCATTAATGGGATATTCAACATTGTTCTGTAATAAAGACAAACAGTCCCAAAGGTTGTGTTGCTTTCCTGGTGCCTGGGTTAGATGGACCCAGTTGCATGGTCCAAGGCATTAACAACATAGGTTGCACTCGGAAGGAGGTTCTTTGGAAGGATTAAGAGCGGTTTTGGGCTAAACTGAAAAGCAGAATCACAAGGGTGATAATATCTGGATTATCATGCAGAAATTGGCAAAGAGTAAATAAGATTAGGAAGATAAGCAAGTGTTTTAAAGTTTGCTGATTCATGAGGCACTGGCATCAGTACCGGGATGGATTGAGCTGTTCAATTGAGAGGGACTTAAGGTGAATCGTGCTGGGAGCAATGTCCTGGCGAATCAGGTAAGTAGACTATGGCAGGGCTTTGCGCAAATTAGAAGGGGAAGAGGGAGGTCTCCAGTGATGGTATGTTCAATAAATCAAAAAGAAATGAGAGAGCAGTGCATAGAAAAGCAAAGGAGAGAATGACGGCTGCTAATCTCAGCGTTCTCTCCCAGATCATCCCCAGCAATGATGCCCCATTTGTACTTCATTTTTGGCTCCAGTAGGTGGCCACTTTGCTCACAAACGTGTGACCCAAAAGTTTAATCTGCAGACTGTCATGGCAAGTGATTACCACATGGACAGAGAAAACAATTCAAAAATGTTCTGAAAGCCTCATTGATAAGGTGCCTCACCTATTTTTGGGAATCCCTAGGCAGCTGAAAATTTTGAAGGAACATTCATATGGTTCTAACAACCTGAAATGTATTTGTCCGTAAGTGACGCCGCTGTTGATCAGCTGCGGCTCGCCTGCAGTCCGTCTGTTTTTACTTTTTTGTTGTTTTTTTTTTTTGTCTTGTTTTAGTTACATTTTAGTTTATTAGGTTGTGTTATGTGTGTGTGGGGGGGGGGGGGGGGGGGGAACATGCAACTTTTTCTTGCCATATCCCCCTTCTCTGCCTCCGTCTGCGCTAAGGCCTAATGGCGGAACTGGCGGTCTCCAACTGCGACCGACCTCGAGGCTCCGTAGTCAGAGCCAGCCAGGACTAGGCTGGCCGACTTCGGGGCTGATGCGGCGGTGGCCCGACTCGGAGTTGAGGCTGCGTGACTCGGAGCTGAGGCGGCGGCGGCCCGCCTAGCTGAGGCAGCGTTCCAGCTTTCGGCAGCGGCCCGAATCGGAGCTGAGGCGGTGTAGCCCGACTCGCTGAGGTGGTGTTCCGGCTTTCGGCAGCAGCCCGAATCGGAGCTGAGGCGGCGGCGGCATCACTTCGGAGGTCCGCTGGACTGGAGGATGGCATCTTCGGCCTGGATCCAACAGCGGAGAGGGAGAACAAGGAGGGAAGAGACAGAGACTAAGACTTTTGCCTCCATCACAGTGAGGAGGTGCTTGGTGAACTCACTGTGGTGGATGTTAATTTGTGTTTATTGTATGTTTTGTTATTTATTATTATATGTATGACTGCAGGCAACAAAAGGTCTGAATGACAATAAAGGCATCAAATCTAATCTAATTTGTTAGAAGCACATGAATGCTCAATGTAAATGCTGGAAAAAACACATGATCTTCCCAGCTCCTGATCCACCTGCTCCATCAAGCATCCACAGCCTCATTTCTGGCAGAGACCGTGGTTCCCTCTTTGGCCTCATCAGTCTTCTCTGAATCTTTGGAGCAAAAGGTGGAATTTTAGTTAATCCTTGATTCCTTTGTTTTGTGCTCTATAGAGGAAAATCATTCATGCATGGTTAAAAATATACCTGAATGTGCACAGCAGGTAGCGAAAAAAGAGAAAGGAATCAGAGTACAAAATATATTTGATCAGCTACAGAGAAAGTGTAGATAAATTATGTTAAAGGGGTGCAATGAAGTAGATTGGACGATTGGAAATACATTCATTTTCTTAATAGAGATTCAAACAAGAGTCTGATAACTGCAAGGAAAAAGCTGAATCTGGTGGTACTTACTTTCAAGCATTTATACCTCCTGCCTGTTGGGAATGGGAATGATCCGAATGAGTGATTCCTGAATATGTTTACTAATTTTCCGAGGTAGCATGGTATAGATGGAGTTGATGGGGTGGGGAGGAGGCTGGTTTGCATGATATACTGGGCTGTGTCCACAACTCCCTGCACTTTATTGCAGTTTTGCACAACACAGTTGCCAAACCAAGCTGCAAAGCATCCTGATAGGATGTTTTTTGTGGTGTATCTGTTTTTGTGGTGTATTATGTAAGAATCATTTGAGACCATCCAAATTTTCATCGTTTTCTGAGGAAGTAGAAACATTAGTGCATACTTGTGACCGGAACATATTGTTAATGATATTTGCGTCTAGAAACCTGTAGCCCTTGACCATTTCCATTTCAGCATTATTGAAGTAAACTCCAGTAAGTACACCACACTGCTTTCTGAAGCACTCTTGACTATAAGTTCCTTCATATTGGCACCATATTACTAAGCTCGCTCTATCTCCTTCCTGTACTCTGTTCTTACTAACATGGCCCATGTGAATCTTGGGATAATGTCTGATATTTTACATATATAAATGCAAGTTGTCGCTGTTATCAAAAATATAATTGGGCGAGCATCCTATTACATTCAAAGAGATGACATCATTAACAGAGATTGCCAAGATCTCTACTTTTTTTAACATGTGATCAAATCTTTAGTGTATTTTAGTTTTCTTCGGAACCTAAATGAATGTTCAAAACTGTCATATAACTTTTTATCTTGGAATATTTGCATATTCATTTGATGCCCCTGGGTCTCAAATGATGAGTTATTGAGAATTTATTCCATGTAGACTATCGTGGAAAGCCATTCTCAAGTGATTCAATTGACCGAGTGATCTTGTTGTGTAAATTTTTTCCAACCGGTGCGCTATGTTGTGAGTGGTTTAATCAGCATAACAACGGGAGTATTGTGCCTTGATTGAGCCATTTCACAAGGAACTAAACCTCTTGATTCTAGTGAAAGCGCTTTTTCAATCGGATCAGCTTTGATAATATTTTTCAATAATTTGTCCATTATTTAGCAGAAAAGTAGGACACTTTCAAAGTTATGTACTGAAATAATCTTTAATACAGTTTAATACAAAGATTATCAAAATTAAAATCACATCACCATATATGTTACATAATAAGATTACAATATCTACAATTTTAATAACGGTCTCTATATCTCCACCCTCTCCACCAACCAGGGAGCCATCCAGGTCAGGCAAAGGTTCAAATGCACCTCCTTTAATTTTATCTCCTGCATTCAGTGCTCTCTACATCAGCTTGACCAATCAACTATTAGTGACTATTTTATGGAACACCTGTACTCTGTCCGCAGTGGCCATCCTGACTTCCTGGTTGCACGCCATTTCCAATCCACTTCCCATTCCCATACTGACCTATCTGTCTTCAGTCTTCATTGCTAGGGTGAAGCCAAATACAAGCTAGAGGAACAAAACCTCACATTCTGCCTGGGTGGTCTACAACCCAATTATATGAACATTACATTTTCCAAGTTCAGGTTTATTAGTTTAGTTTATAGTCACATGTATTGAGGCACAGTGCAAAGCTCTTTATTGGGTGACATCCAGCCAGCGGAAAGACTGAACATAATTACAATCAAGCCATCCACAGTATAAATACAAGATAAAGGGAATAACGTTTAGTGCAAGATAAAGTCCAGTAAATTCTGATTACGGTTAATCCAAAGGTCTCTAATGAGGTAGATGTTAGGCCAGGATTGTTCTCTAGTTGGTGATAGTATGGTTCAGTTGCCTGATAACAGCTGGGAAGAAAATGTACCTGAATCTGGAGATTTTCAGATTTCTGTAACTCTTGCCTGATGGAAGAGGGGAGCAGATGGAATGATTGGGACGAGGCTCGTCCTTGCTGGTGGCCTTGCTGAAGCAGCATGAAGTGTAGATGGAAGAGAGGTTGGTTTGTGTTCTCTGCAATTTCTTGCAGTCTTGGATGGAGCATTTCCCAAACAAAGCTGTGATGAACCCCGATAAAATGCTGTCTGCGGCATATCTATAGAGGTTGGGGAGAGTTATTGGGGACATGTCGTACTTCCAAAGCCTTCTCGGGAAGTGGAGGCATTGGTGTGTATTCTTGGCTATTGCTTCAAAATGGTTGGTTCAGGATAAGTTGCCTGTGTGTTCTTTTCTCTCTCTTTCTGAACCACCGAGGTTCCCCTTCTCCGTTTTTCCAAACCCCACCCCAGCCCCCTTTACCCAGTTTTGTTTACCTCCCAATCTGGTTCCATCACCATATCATCACTCCCTTATCTGCATCCACATCACCTTCCTAACAGCCTTTGCGAGGATGTTGCCAGGACTAGAGGATCTGAGCTATAGGCAGAGGTTGAGTAGGCTGGGGCCAGGCACATGCCATGAGTGATTACTCAGGGGAGGCAGTCAGTCAGGTTTTAAAAATTGTTCTCTCCGTAAAAATAAAAAATACAAATAAAAACAGTAACAATTCAATTTGCCCAAGGCTTCCCATTCTCCTTTATTCTGAATTACTGAATGGGTGGGGATGAAGGGTGATGGCAGGTGGAGAGATGGTGGGGAAATACAGGAGCACAGGGTATTGAATCAGTTGTCATCTTATTGAATGACAACACTTGTTCAAGGGACCAATTGGGGGGAGGGTTCCTTTCATAGCGTATGGGGAGTCTGATCAGGGGTAAAGTTGCGGGGAGGGCAGGAGTGTTGAGAAGGAGGGGGTCGGGGATAATGCCAGTAACTCACTCACGCACCGCTGCTGCGGCGCTTCCAGGCGTGGAGCCACCACATTGTAGCCGGGGATAGAAGCAGCTCGGGGAGCTGCAAGCTGCCGCCAGGATGCGACAGCAGAACTGGCTGCCACTTCAGCGCCTTCTGCCGGCCCGTTCACCTCTGGCAGTGCTCTCTCACCCGCCGCTCGCCGACTTCATATCAGCCACTTCCCGCAAATCCTTAAATTCCCACAGCCGAGTAACCTCAATCGTGCTGTCGGAATTTAAGGATTTGCGGGAAGCAGCTGACATGAGTGAGGCCGGAGAGCGGCAGGAGAGAGGTTTTTAGATGGAGAGCTGCCAGAGGTGAACGGGGGCCGGCAGAAGGCGCTGAGGTGGCGGCCGGTTCCACTGACCGGCCCAGCGGCCACCCAAGCTGCTTCTCCCCCACCAGCCTCAATGCGGTGGGATTACACGCCTCCGTGCAAGGAGCGTCGCAAGTGGCATGATCCCGACCCCCTCCTTCACAAAGCTCCTGCCCTCCCTGCAACTCTACCCTGGGCCAGACTCCCCAAACGCTGTGAAAGGAGCTCTTCCCCCACCCCCACACCCCGGGAAATATGGTATTTAAAAACATAAAGCACCAAGAAATGTACTTACCACATTATCGGTACATGAACTCCATTCTTCTCGCTTTGTTTCCTAAGATACACCTAAAATAATGACAATCAATATTTGAAAGCCCCGCCAAGAAACTCGTGCTGCGCATGCACAGTAGGCTGCTGCGAATGCACAGTACAGCAAAGGCAGAATTTCAGCTGGCTTCAGCCCCGCTTAAAATTGATGGCTTGAAGCAGCGCCGACGGCACATGGGCTGCATGGACCTTCAAGGGTTACAAGTGCTCCAGATGAAAGGCACGGAGAATTATGCCTTCCTAAGAGATCAATCTCTTAGATAGGCATAATTCTCCAATGCCTTTACTATTTATATTTAGTAATTACCATGTTATAATTTTAGTCAGGGCAGGCAGTGCCTACCTTGCCCACCCTGACGGCACGTGCCTGGCTGGGACATTATTTCCTGGAGCGCAGGGGGACGAGGGGTGTTCTTATAGAGGTGTATAAAACCATGAGAGGAATAGATCGGGTAGATGCACAGAGTTTCTTGCCCAGAGTAGGTGAATCGAGGACTAGAGGTTTAAGGTGAAGGGGTAAAGATTTAATTGGCATCTGAGGGGTATTTTTTTCACACGAAGGGTGATGGGTGTATGGAACAAGCTGCCTGAGGCGGTAGTTGAGGCTGGGACTATCCCAGCGTTTAAGAAACAGCTAGACATGTACATGGATAGGACAGGTTTGGAGGGATATGGACCAAATGCAGGCAGGTGCGACTAGTGTAACAGGGACATGTTGTCCAGTGTGGACAAGTTGGGCCAAAGGGCCTGTTTCCACACTGTATCATTCTATGACTCTACCCTCGTCCTCCACCTGCCCCCCACCAATTGGCTCCTTGTCTGTGCCTGATGTGTGCCATCTTGTTGTGGCCATCTGTCTACAATCTACCCTTTTCTGCTCTTCCACTGTTACAAATTGAGCATTTCCATCATGTGTACCCCGGCCATTCACACTAACATCTAACCCTCCCCTTCTAATGCAATTTCAGGAGCCACAGAACTTGTTCTTTTGCTTCATTTTCAACTGTTGAAGGCTTCAAACAATCTTTACGTATGAAGTAATGTTAGTTATACTTCTGTCACTTGAGAGTATCTTCCACCTTGCTCTCATTCTAATCTCCATTGCACAGGGAAGATGAAACATAGATGAGGTGAACAATTTGTGAAACACTTCCGTCCTGTCCCAAGACACAATCCAGTGATTCAGATCATTCAACAATAATTCTCCATGTCACTCCATTCTCACCTCTCCGTTACACGTTTTAGATCCAACTCAATGCGATCCAACTCAATTGTTCCCTCAGATCTCATATCTACCTTCCAAGCAGTTTTGCTGTATTTGGATGACAGTTATAGGGCAGCTTATAACTGGAGAAATGCACAAGATTTTCATGGAATATTCTTTCAAAGGCAAACGGATTTTTAAAAAAATTCAATGAATAATCTATTTCTTTTTTTAGTCTTTTAGTTGAAGTATAACATTGTTACTTTGTAATGTTTTTTTAAATGCAATCACCTCTTCCAGATTTGAATGTTCTAAAATAGAGTTGTAGAATTACGACAAAGAGCTTGAAATACATACATTACTCATTAATAAGTATATTTGTCAGGTGAAATTCCCAACAGAAAAAGAATGAAAGATTTTAACATTCATATGGAAATTGATGGATGGTCTATCTATAGACATTGAAGGCTTTTGTCTGTAAATCCCTGCGTGAATCATACACAGTTAAAATCATTATTATCTGGAACCTTGAGCAGAACTGTAACAATAATGCATTTCATGTTGGCAATTCTGCACGGGACTCCTCAGTGGTAAAGAACTACAGAATGGATGAGGTTGTTTATTGTATGACGTTCCTTAACATGTCCTCAGGACATCTTAAGAACGTTTCACAGCAAATAATTGAATATTGAATCTGGGCCTCTGTCATTGTTAGTTTGTAAATGGGATTGGCAGCAGAGGCATACACATCACAATTCAACAAAGAATTAAGGGCGCAGAGAAAGATACTTGCCTTAGGGTTGGTTTAGTTTTGATACACTTTATTGACTTCCTGATTTATGAAATATATGAAATTCAGAACCTCCAAAGAAATAGCACTAACTCTGCACTGAAGTGTTACTCCTGAACATCTGCCCCAATCTTCAAGCAGGAGGAGACTTGAACTAACACGGAGAACGTGTTGAATAAAGTCAAACAAACAAATTTAATGCATGAACGTCAAATGTTTTGGACACCCATGTCAATAAAAATATTGAATATTGTGATGCCATATCGGGCATTGAAAGCTTTAGTGTAAAGAAATGGGTGGCACATTGGTAGAGTTGCTGCCTTATAGCGTCGGAGATCCGGGTTTGATCCTGACTACGTGTGCTGTCTGTATGGAGTTTATACGTTCTCCCCATGACCTGTGTGGGTTTTCTCCAGAAGCTAAATTCACAGAAATTGTGAAATGATAGGAAGGAATGGGAGAGGGAAGAAATAGGTGCGTCCAGGTGGGGTATGGGGGAGGGGGGGGAAGGGGGGGGGGGGGGGGGGGGGGAGTACAGAAAGTGGAGGGAGCTAGGAGGAAAAGTGGGAGGGGAGTTTGTTAGAAATCTAAAAAGAGAGAATTCAATGTTCAGTCTGAAGAAGGGTTCCAATCCGAAACATCACCTATTCCTTTTCTCCGGAGTTATTCCCTGACCCACTGAGTTACCTCTGCATTTTCTGTCTAATGTCAATGTTCTTACGATTGGGTTGTAAGTTACTCAAGTGTAATGTAAGGTGCTGTTCCTCCAGTTTGCATGCAGTCTCACTCTGGAATTGGAGAAGACCCAGGACATTAAACACATTTCCTCCATTGTGCCCATCCACTGGGGCCCCATTCTTCTCTAGTGAGGACAGCACATCAGCACTGCTCACAGTTCTGGTAGAAACAGCAGCAACCTCTTTCAATGAAAGTAGTGAAATTTCTCACCAAAATGTAGCGAGTGGGAGATCGAAATCTGTGCTGATGGTCAGTCCCCCTCTGTAACAACATTGCATGCACCAGGCTGTGACCAAGCAAAGCATACCTGGAATCCCATCTCGGTAATTTTTCCCCCTTCTTGAACTAGCTGTAGTTCTCTGGATAACACTTGGCCCATGTTCTATAAGGATCCACAAGCTGTTGTAATACAAAATGTAACTGGATGACAGGCCAATAATAGATCATGTTACAGCTAACATTACAGCAAAGAGTCGTTAAAAAGCAAATGCAAAATTTAGAACAGAAACTGCTAGAAATTCTTCCAATAAAATCATGGGAATTTCTCTGGAAAAGCAGTGAGTTGATCAATAGACTGGAGCGTCTTATTGTTATATGTCCTGAAATGGAGCAATGAGATTCCTAATCCATCGACACCTCAACCTGCGACCACTGAAGGCGCCCCATCAATCGCTTCCCACAGCCGCCATTTGCTTCTGTGCGCTGAGGTCTGCATCACTTGCTTCCCCTAGTTGACCTCAACCTTTCGAGCGCTTCCAAAAGCAGGGGAAGTGTGCTCAGAGCCTGATCGTGACCGCCCGCACACGCACACGCGCACGCACATGCACACGCTCTCTCCTGTGTGAATCTAAAGTCTATCTTGGAAATTGTGCACTTATTTTTGTTGTTTAGCAAAGGAAGTAGTTTGGCGGTTTTGTAACTTATTTTATTCTGAAAATAGCTTCTTAGCTCACAGGTTCTTACAACAGGTCTGGCCACAATGTTGGTCAGCACTCAACTGCCTCGCAAAAGCAAAACCGAGCGAAAAACAGCAGCCCCTCCCGAGTCACGTGACCGCGGCTTCCGAACGCCAGGTTCGATACCTGCGTGCACCAGCAGGCGCTGCTACAGTAGAACAAAGTTATTTGAGTTATAAGAGTTATTTCTTCAAGACCGACATTGCACTATTCAACTGTGGCTCCAAAGTAACATCTACTGAAAGTAAAACAGGCTTTATGAAATCAATGTCTGCATTATTATCATTCAGATGGTCAGTGAACTGAATTTTAAGTAATGGGGATTATCGTTGCCCTAACCCTAACTCTGCTGTGTGATGCTGGTGTTAAAAAGGGAACACATCTTCACTCTTGTCGATAACAAAGATAAAATGGGAGAGCAGTGTGCCTAGAAGAGAGAGCAGATGCCTATCTTGACCTTACTTTATCTACTTATGACGATCCACTCTGCCTATTTGAACTGTCTATATTCCAGTATTGTACGAGCAGATTTTTTTCTCCATTTAAACATTGGGGAAACTGGAGTTATGTTCAGTCACCACCCATGCCACTAATGCCATGCCACTTATTCCATCCTTCTCCCTTGCAATTGTTTGAGGCTGAGCTAGGGCCTTCCTATCTGTGATCCCAAGATGTGTATCTCTGAGTATCAGTGCCATCATTGAGAATATTGATTTCCACCTGTTTGAGGTTGGGTAGCTATGGCCAGTCTCAACTCATCTGCTGCTGAAATCCCTTTGAAATTTCATTGGCTCCTTTTTTCCACCCTCCATGAACCTGAGATCATCCATGATTCCAAGATCAACAGCCTGGATTGCAATAGCATTAACATTAAAGAAAATCCCTAAATGGTTCACAGGAACGCTATCAAAGAAAATGTATAGATTTTATGCTTTCGTCTTCAAACGCTGTCTCTGAATTTAGAATCTGGAATGGTCTTCCACCTTGTGCTATTGGTTCCCTCTTCAAAGGAGATGAACATTCATGTATGAGACTCTGCCCCTGTGCAGATGTCTGATCAGCAACCCTGCATTCATGCTCCCTGGCAAATGATCAGGAGTAGGAGCCCAGGACAAAGTTCTCTCTACCTAATACCAATTATTCCAGGGCAACTTTCAAGTCTGCTTCAAAAACTGGATGATTCTTAACCAAGGATGCAGGATTGAATCTTGGACTTTCTCAGTGTGCATGGTACATTGTGAAGTGGTTAAACATTACGTCAGGCATGCCTCAGAAAGTGCCATTATTTTGCATCTCTGAAGGCTGGGAGTTCAAGCATCCAGAAACTCGAGAACTACTATTTCAGAAACTCGAGAACTGATATTTCACTAATGGGCTGCTGTAATTCTGGAGAAGTACTGCAATTAGAAATGTTGCCTTTCAGTCTCTGGAGAAGTACTATTAAAATGTCCCATGGTATGGTATTTGAAAAGCAGGAGAGTTTTCCCCAGTGATCTGCCAATAGCTCAAACATCACCCCCCAAAAAAGATTATCCATTGGTTAAATAAAAGAAGATAGATAAAAATGCTGGAGAAACTCAGCAGGCAAGGCAGCATCTATGGAGCGATGGAATAGGTGACGTTTTGGGTCGAGACCCTTCTTCAGACTGATGTGGGGGTGGTTACATGTTTCTGCTTTAGGAGCTTTCTGTGTTGACATATTCCACGGGGTTTTTTTTGCATTATATTATTGACTAGGCTTGAAAAAAAAAATTTTTTAGAATAATGCAAAGATACAGTTTAAGCCATATTCCATGGACCTGGATATAACCATATAATAACCATATAAAAATTACAGCACGGAAACAGGCCATCTCGACCCTTCTAGTCCGTGCCGAACACATAATCTCCCCTCGTCCCATATACCTGCGTATATATAAAAGTTCCCCAGCCATTCCAGTGCTTTGTAATTGTATTTGTATATTTTATCCACATCATTAAATCAAATTATTTGATTATTTTAGGCAATACAGTGGTACAGCTAGTAAAACTGCTGTCTCATGGCTCCAGCAACCTAGGTTCAATCCTGATCTTTGCCATCTATGTGTAGTGACACAGACAGTTACATGGAGAATGTACAAACTCCGTATGGACAGCACCCGTAGACAGAATCGAATCTGTGTCTCTGACGCTGTAAGGCAGCAATGCTATCACTGTGCCACCCCTAAATTGATGGGAATGTGGAGATAATAAGACAGATTAGGATCAGATGTGTGTTAGATCAAATAGGTGCTTGTTGGTCAGCAGAGAGAATGTATCAATGTATGGCCTGTTTCCATCCTGTATCTCTCGCTATGACTCTCATGGTATATAATAGCTTTCCGTGCTGCTGTGTTATCCTCATTACAATAGTGACCAACGGCAAAGCTAATTTATTGGCTGTAAATTGCTTTGGGAATTCCTTACATTGGCTGGAAACAGTATTATAGAATGAAAAACTAGTACCTCCATTCAGCAAAATCTTATGCATTCACATTTCATGCAACAGAATGTCTTGCTAGCATTTAATGCACGTGTCCTTAATAAATTTATTGAACTTGGTTACCTTTCTTGACAATTTATGCAGTCAGTCTGCTTACAGTTCTTTTGTCTTCACACAGTGACAAAAGAGGATATCTTCAAATCGAGTCACTTCAGTAACCCTTTATTCCTCCTCTACTTTAGACATATTTTCACATACAATGGTTAAGATGTTTCACTTCTGTGTTATAACCTTCGGCTAATTAATTTATCTGGTGATTCTTGGATTCTTTCCTCTGGTTTCATTATGTATGAGCTTAATTCTACTCATTGATAACCCAATGAAACATATCAGTTTACCTCTTGTAAAGGATGGGACAAAGAACTGGAGGATACTGACATTTGAAGTCCAGTTACAGTTATTGTGTCTCACGTATATGGTATGTTAATATTGCATGTTATTCAGAGGCAGGAGGAATCGATTGTTGTTGTTCACCAACTCTGCACTGCACATTTCCATCTCCTGCCTAATATTCACAAACAGGACTGCCCTGGCTGGCCCATTATTTCTGCCCGTTCTTGCCCCACTGAACTCATCTCATATTGTTCTATTTTATCCCCTTCCCTTGTCCAATAACTACCCACCTTCATCCAGGACACATTACCAATTCCCTGGCACCCATGTCTCACCTTCACCATGAACGTCCAGTCCTCGCATCCTTCCACTTGGCATTAGGGCGGCATGGCGGCTCAGCGATAGAGTTGCTGCCTTACAGTTCCAGAGACCCGGGTGCGATCCTGACCACATATGCTTTCTGTACAGAGTTAGTATGTTCTCCCAGTGACCTGCGTGGGTTTTCTCCGAGATCTTCAGTTTCCTCCCACATTCCAAAGACGTACAGGTTTGTAGATTAATTGGTTTGGTATAAATGTAAATTGTCCCTAGTGCATGTAGGATTGTGTTAATGTTGGTTGGTGTGGACTCATAGAAACATAGAAAATAGGTGCAGGAGGAGGCTATTCGGCTCTTCAAGCCAGCACCGCCATTCATTGTGATCATGGCTGATCATCCCCTATCAATAATCCGTGCCTGCCTTCTCCCCATATCCCTTGACTCCACTAGTCCCTAGGGCTCTATCTAACTCTCTCTTAAATCCATCCAGTGACTTGGCCTCCACTGCCCTCTGTGGCAGGGAATTCCATAAATTCACACCTCTCTCGGGTGAAAAAGTTTTTTCTCACCTCAGTCTTAAATGATCTCCCCTTTATTCTAAGACTGTGGCCCCTGGTTCTGGAGTCGCCCAACATTGGGAACATTTTTCCTGCATCTAGCTTGTCCAGTCCTTTTATAATTTTATATGTTTCTATAAGATATCCCCTCATCCTTCTAAACTCCAGTGAATACAAGCCTAGTCTTTTCAATCTTTCCTCATATGACAGTCCCGCCATCCAAGGGATCAATCTCGTGAACCTACGCTGCACTGCCTCTCTCCATCCCTCCCCCCTTCCTGTTCTCCAACCAGTCTGACTTGTCTCCGATTACATTTTATCTCTGTCTGAAGAAGGGTTTCGGCCCGAAACGTCACCTATTTCCTTCGCTCCATCGATGCTGCTGCACCCGCTGAGTTTCTCCAGCATTTTTGTATACCTTCGATTTTCCAGCATCTGCAGTTCCTTCTTGAATGCATTTTATCTCTGTTTGCTTTGTTGTCACCTGCTCCTAGCTAACAATGATCAATTCTACATTTTCCTTGATCACATCCTCTTTGATGTCTCGTTCTCACATCTTCCACTTCCTTATCTCTGTGTCTCCCTCTCCCCTGACTTTGGCTGTAGAAGGGGCTCAACTCGAAACGTCACCTATTCCTTCTATCCAGAGACGCTGCCTGTCCTGCTGAGTTACTCCAGCATATTGTGTCTATCTTCTATTACCTTTAAACTAGTTACAGATAAGGATAGGGAGGGCACACAAGTTAAAGTTCTGAATTGGGGCAAGGCCAATTTTAATGGTATCTAGACAGGAACTTGCTAAAGTTGATTGGGGTAGGTTGTTTGCAGGCCAAGGGACATCTGGAAAGTGGGATGGTGATAGTTCAAGGTATGCATGTTCTTGTTGAAGTGAAGGGCAATGCCGATGGGAATGATGAGAGAAATGGAGGCTCTGATCAGGAAAAAGGAGGCATGGTCCAAGTATAGGCAGCTGGGATCAATTACATCCCTGGAGGAGTTTAGGGGACTGATGAGCATTGTTAAGTTGAAATCAGAGGGCAAAAAGGGGCAGGTGATAGCTCTGGCATTTAAGATCAAGGAGAATACAAAGAGATTATATAAATACATTAGGAGAAAGAGGGTAACTGGAGAGAGAATAGGGCCCGTCAGAAACCAAAGAGGTCATCTATGTGGAGCAGCAGGAGATGGGTACAACATGAAGAGAAGCGGCCTCAACACTGACCCCCTGTGGAACACCACTAGTCACTGGCAGCTAACCAGAAATAACTACTTTTATTTCCACACTTTGCCTTTTGCCATTCAGCCAACCACTTAAATGGGTGTAATCAAGTAGCTATTACAAATGTGGTTGTGAATTAAATATTTTATGATACTTTTACTTGGGCAAAATGGAAAAAAAAGATAAATAAATGAAGGAGAATGGGCCTATGTGATCTAGAGTTTTAAAAAAAAAAATAGATTTAAACTCATTAATACTTGCAAAGTTTTTAAAGTGCCTGATATTCAAGTTGCAGGAATTATGTTTTCCGTGGTAGAGGTGTTTAGAACCAGGCATTGTGGCTGCAGGGTAGAAGTCTACAGTTTATGACTGCAGAGAGGATAAATGTATTCACCCAGAATCTTTGGAATTATCTTACAGAGGGGTCTGAGAGCTCCTGAGTATGTTCATGACTGACGATAGATTTTTGGACATTGGGAGAATTGGAGGATATGAGTTTACATCAACAAACTGATGCTACGGTAAATATTAGCAATGATCTTATTGAAGGGGAGAGCAGGCACAAAGATCCCAATGGCTAATTTTTTTTGCGTGTACATTCTTGTAACACTGCTTTTGATTTGAAGGCAATAAACTCTGGCTCTTTTTGGCGATATCCACAGATTGAAAATGTAAGTGTCAATTTGATGTAAGACTGAAAGGGTTAATCTGAATGCTTGGCTGTGAGTTTTTTCCCTGAATTATTAGGGCATTGATTTCACATGTTCACAATTGGATTTTTTTTGTAATTAATATTTGTTACATGTTGATACATCCTAATTGAACTGGAAAAGAGAAAATCATCCCTCACTGCCAAACCCAAATGGTCAAATTAGGGCTAATGTTTTCTTGATTGACATCATAAATGTCCTCAAATTATGACTGTGCTGATAATGGACTAATAGTCAATGCTAATGTTGTGGACACCACTACATTTAATTTCTGAATGGTACACCATTGAACAACACGATTTGGACTCGAGTCATGAAAACAGGCTCTTGGCTCCATAATCTGAATTAACCATCATACTTTCATTTTGATTAATCTATACTTTTATTAAACCCTCCTTGCATTCCCATCGTTTATTTTCCCCCACCCCTTCCCAAATAAACCATTTGCCAACATGCTAATGACAACTAACATTCCAACTTGACATCTTGGGGGATGTGGGTCACAAGGAGAACATACAAAACTTCACATAGACAGTACTGGAGGTCATGTTTGACAATGAGGCAGCAGTTCTACCAGCTGAGTCTGCCCCCCCATAACTGAAGAACAATTCCCCCATTAGACCCGCATCCTCGTTTTCTCCCATGCCCCAGAAATTTATTTTCTCATTATATTAGCCAGCTTTTAGACATTTTTGAAAAAATGTTTTAATTGCCCAGCATTCTTAATACTAATCTTTCTTTGGAAGCTAGACTTGATGTAAAGCCTCAGCCATGAAGTAATGGCCAATGAAGCTCAAGAAGATTGTGTGGCTTCTGTTTCTATTTCCTTGGGCCCTATGCTCATAACAGCATACAAAGTTAATATGTTTGTTGATTTCTGGACACCTTATCAATCATCTAAAATGTGATTCATCATTCGCAACCCTTGAGCTGTTGGAAATGGTCTAACCTTATTTACTCTATACCAAAGCTTTCATGTGATAAGTACATTTCTTGGCCTTATCTGCTTTAAGGAGAACAAGTTAGCAGTATTCCTGTTTAATTAGAACCACAGCTAGGGACAAAGGGTCAAACATGGCATGCAAGTAAATAATTTTAAAAGGTTAATTACCCCCAAATGATTCTTGGGATGGGGGATTGCAGTGAAAAGTGAAAAATGTATGATTTACAGTGTTTCATAAATTTACAGCTTGGCTTATTTTAGCTTTTTCACATATTTCAATCAGATGATGCAACACTAAGTATTTTATGATAAATGTTTTAAGGCTTAAATTGAATACCTTTTATAGTCCTTCTGACTGAGGACTATGTCAAATGAGTGAGCATACTTCAAATTTTTCTGATTTCCCAGGTCATCCTTGCTTGATTTGAAAGTCATTTCATAATTTAGAAATGATAATTTCATAGCAAGTCACAATTGAAAATAGGTTGCAAAATTATATTGATCAAGTGATATGGGTCAAAAGAATTCTAGATATTTTGATACTGATCTCAACATTTAAACTTTAATTTACTTGCATGTTCAAATGAGAACAGCAAAATGTTATTTTAGCATAATTTATTTAATTTAATTTAAAGATGCAGCATGGAAACAGGCTATTAGACCCACTAAATCTATGCTGACTATCAATCACCTGTTCTCATTAGTCCCATGTTATCCCACATTTGTATCCACTCTCTACACACTAGGGGCAATTTACTGAGGTCAGTTATTCTATAAACCCACACATCTTTGGAATGTGGAAGGAAACTGTAGAATCCAAAGGAAATCCAGTGGTAAAAAGGAGCATGATCAAACTCCACATGGACAGCACCTAAAGTCAGGATCAAACCCAGGTCTCTATCACTGTGAAGCAGCAGTTCTATCAGCCGTGCCACCCTTTGTTTATCATTGTTGCTTCTCTTAATAAATTAATTCCCTGATTGGCAAATATAGGTTCATGTGCCCTTCCACTTTTAAAAAATATCCCCCACCCACCAATAGGTTGGTTGAGCTATCTTAAAGCAGCAGCCATGGTTTGATTAGGAGCTTTGTATCTGAGTCAGAGTTGTCAGTTGAGACTCACTTCAGAGACTTGAACTCAAAAGTCCAAGCTGATGCTCCAGTGTATTATTTATAGAGTACTACTGCGACTGCGGAATTGTTCAGACAAATTATTGATGCGAGTTCGTATTGGCCACCTTCAGCACAAGTAAAAGATCCTATGGAAATATTTTGAAGAAAATATATTCTTTGACTAACCTGAATGGTCACTGTGACATAGATCATGTTATTCTCAAATTAGTGGGATCATGCTATTCTCAAATTAGCTTGTGTATTTTCTATATCGCAGCACTTCATATATTTCAGGATGTTGCTGTACATGATGCAAGCCTTTAAGTAACTAGAATGTGATGTGATGTTGTCACCTTTGACATGTGATTCATGTCGATTTACTCCCATGAAGATTGGAAATACAGGAGACAATTTCAAAACAGGAGACATTTTACAATACTTTAATCGTTTATGAATGTTGTAGCAATGAGGAAAATAAAACTTATTTTATGTTTTCAGGTGGATTTCATTTATGTTTTTGCTCAAGTTGCTTTTTCTGCAGACAAATCCCTTGCTTTATCTGAGATGCTATGAATCTGACTGAAGCTGTCTTGGAACCGATCCAAGTATATGTCCATTTATCTTTTTAATACATAAAAAAATCTGTTGATGGGAATTCTATTATGAATCTGGCATCATAATGGACTCAAATGATTGAGAAGGACTTCCACACTCGTTGCATAATGATATCATAAGTAGATATGCAGAAATAAGGAACTGCAAATGCCAGTTTACACAAAAGGACACAAAGTGCTGGAGTAACTCAGCGGGTCAGGCAGCATCTCTTGAGAACATGGATGGGTGAGGTTTCAGGTCAGGTGCGGGGGGGAGAAGAAACCTGGAAAAGGGAAGAGGCAGGGAAAAGCAAGGCAGGTAATAGCTGGAGAGCACCAGCAATCACAGAGGGTTTCATAAAACATGAAGTGATCTTGCAGAGCTTTTTGGACTACAAGTATTCACGTGGGCACTCTGCTCTTCAAAACAATTGTGCATTTTATTATGCCCACCCAAGCGCACACAAGATCTCAGTTTAGTATCTCATCTGACAGGGGACATCTTCGATGATGCAGCACTCAATCAATAGTGGATTAGAGCATCAGCCTAATATTTTGTCCTCAAATTTCCCTGCTGCCAACTGGACAATAAATAAATGGATAACCAGTGAAGATTGGAAATTGAAGGGACTGGCTATGTCTTTTATGAAAGAAACAGATTATGCAATAGGAGGAATATTATGCAAAATATTAATAATATCATCGTGGTTCAAAGATCATGTGATAGGAACAGAATTGGGTTATTCGGTCCATCAAGTCTACGCCATTAATTCATGGCTGATCTAACTCACCTCCATTCTACTGGATTCTCCCCAAAGCCCTGACACCCATACTAATCAATAATCTATCTTGGGAAGAATTGTTGGGAGGAAGAGATGAGGGTTAATAGCAGCGAAAAGGTATGGCTGGGAAGGGCATGGAGGGATTTGAAATAAGTGCTGAGCATTTGTTGCTCACTTTCTTAAGGATATTTGCTGGAGATTACGGGAGATGTAAATACAAACTGTGCCTAGAAAAGATCTGGACTTTGAATTTTAAACCATGGATGATTGAGACATTGAGAGAGAAGAACAGTGGTAGGCAATATTTACAACTATCAAAACTTTCATCACGTTTAAGAAGGAACTGCAGATGCTGGTAAATCGAAGGTAGACAAAAATGCTGGAGAAACTCAGTGGGTGAGGCAGCATCTATGGAGCGAAGGAAATAGGCAACGTTTCGGTTTCAACCCGAAACGTCGCCTATTTCCTTTGCTCCATAGATGCTGCCTCACTCACTGAGTTTCTCCAGCATTTTTGTCTACCTAATACTTTTCATCACATTGCTTATATCAATTTCAGCCGTGGCACAGAACTTTGCGATTGTCTTTCTCCACACACTTGAAACCAGAATTCCTGGCCAATTCACCAATGCAGTAGCTATCGATTGATGTAAAGTTGTTGGTGTTGTTTTCAGAATGAGATGTTAAACCAGGGTTCAAGATCCAATTCCTCCAATTTGAGGACTGGCAGAGGCATTCTTGGTGTCCTGGCCAAAATGTAAATAAGAATGAAATAGAATAAAGAGTATACTAACTGCCTTTTCAAGCCAACTGTGACATTCACATGTTCATGGCTCAGTCACGCCTATTTTATGACCCTGTTCCTCAAGTCCACTTATCCTTTCCATCATCATTATATCCATCATTTATTCAATGTCCATTTCTCATCCTCGAATATGCTCAAAGCTTGGGCATTGCAATGAATTTTAAAGATTTACAACCTCTTGTGTAAAGACATTTCTCATTGTTTCAATCCTAAATTGCTAATTTCATTTTGAGATAATGACCCAATAACATGCTTTAAAAATAGAACGCTGATCTGGTTATTTCCCACATTGCTGATATACCAAGTTGACCACTGACGTAAATGCCACAATGGCCCACGTTAAAGGCATTTAATCAGCAGTAAAGTGTATTTGCGTGATAGGCGCTATTTAGATGTAAGTATTTAGTCTGTTAAAAGACATGAGTGGAATGATTTTGTTTGTCGGTCCAGCAGCGACCAAGCTGCAGAGGGCGCTGGTGTTGTACCTTGGAACATGATCGCTGAAGAAATAAGGCTGTGATTTTTTTTCAAAAAGGAAAGCTTGAGAAAGCGCTGAGTGGTGTCTCTGACTGTCAACGCTGTGCGCGTTCAACCCGCCAGAGTCTTTTCGTCCCAACCGCAGCGACGAGCATGGATTGCATCTCCCACCACTGGATCCACAGTCCTAACCACACACCTCGCTCCTGCTGAAGTGGGGTGAGGAGATTGAAGAAAAGTACACCGTTCATATTCTGGAACCCAGCGGGCTTTTACCGAGCATTTCCAAAGCAGGTAATTTATTGTTATTTTGTAAATTTCTAATTTCCCATTTTGATTCACAATTGCTGAGTAACTTTGCAAAGTAGAACTCAGCTGCACACTTTTATTGATCCTATACAAAGGGCGAGGTGGCAGATTTTAGCCACTAATTTCTCTTCTGTAACCTGGTTTTATTTTCTTTTACTTCAGTAAGAATCAGTTATTATAAATTGCCGTGAAATTCCCCTGGAACTCTCTGCAGAATGGCAGGGCTGGAAGCTACCTAGTAATCAGACCAAATCCACTTTCTGCTCTTAATTCTTGCCCTTGTTATAAGGTAATTTAAGAGGAACGGAGGTTCCCCTCTTTTCAACAGAGGACGCTGATTGGAAGGAAATCCATAACAGATTAAGTCTAGCTGAAAGGATCTCGGTTTCAAAGCTAAATGTGTAATATTTTAAAACAACCGATGAGCACCGGTACAGAGCGATGTTGGCACTTTTTTTAATTTAATGAATACAGGTATATTGGAGCACCCCTAATAATTTTCCTAACGATATCAGGAAGTCGGAATGTTCAGAGTACGTTTAAAGATGATGATTCCTCTTGAGGAAGGTGCATGCATTTAATCAAACTATTCTCGGTTTCTTTCCACGGACGTGGTCGAGTTTTAGAAATAAAGATCATTTTAGGATAAAATGAGTATCAAACTTTATCCTCCCGAACCTCGCACCCTGGCCACAGTTGCTTTGAAGTACGACGCAATTATATTGTTGTAACTGGGATGAGTGTGGGAGTGAAATTGCTGGTTTGGACATTATTTACAATAACTAAAGTACTCGATTAAATGTCTTAATTCCAGAAACGCCTTCAACGGTGCATTTGGAGATCGTATGTCTTGTTGGGATCGATAGCGCTACACTGAACTCAAAAACCCGACAGTTTATGGGCAGAAGTGTTATAAATAGTGACAGCAATTGATTGTGAAGCTAGATGAATGACGATTGAATCACAATTTAATGCACATTCAGTTTAATTTATCTTGATGAATTTGCATCCAGAGAGATAAAATCACAACATTAATGTTCTATCCATCCAACACATGTTTGAAAACTTATGTACCACATTTAAACTCAATTTAAATACACCTCAAAGTATCATTGGGAATTGAACAATAGAGATGTGTAGATTGATTTACCATTGATATTTATAGTTGAGTTCTTGAGTTTGTAACTTGGATTCAAAGGTCTCGAAGGTCTTTTATTGTCACGTGTACCAATTAAAGTACAGTGATATTCGTATTACCATACAGCCATACTAAAAATGCAACAAGACACACAATTACATAAATGTCAATATAAACACCCACCACAGCGGATTCCTCACACTGTGATGGAAGGCAATAAAGTCTAATCTTCTTCCCACACTTTCGAATTCGAATTGACTGTTGGCATTCTTGTTTGTGAATGAGCAAAACAGTGAACTGAATGGAAACCAAAGATTTATAAACGGAGCTGGGAAAGCAGAAACAATGATAAAGGGTTGTAGAAGTAACACCCAGGGAAAAATATCTTGTTGTAGGAAGGAACTGCAGATGCTGGTTTAAACTGGAGATAGACACAACATGCTGGAGTAACTCAGCGGGACAAGCAGCATCTCTGGATAGCAGGAATGGGTGACGTTTCGGGTCGAGACCCTTCTTCAGACTGAATATAGACTGAACAAAATGTCTTGCTTTTTTTATCACGCTTTCATCATTTAAATTTAGAATAATACAAATGCTTTAGCTGCTTGTTTTTGCATGAATATGATCTGAACATTTCTTTGCTTTTCTTAATAATGGTGTTGGTAAGGTTTCTACACTTTTCTGAGAGAGAGAAAAAACTTTTGAGTAGATTTTGCTTAAGACAAAAAATGAGTGGTTTACTCCATACCAGTCGTAAAATAATAAAGTACCTGCAGTTTTTGTGGCAGAAACACTTTAATCATATGATTTTTCGGAAATACATCTACGGACACATTTAACTTTAAAATGATGATTCAAAAATAATGTCAATGTTCCAGTTTAAGGCAGCAAAACTCAGTCAATGGAATTGGTGATTTGGGGGGGGGGGGGGGGGGGGGGGGGGGGAGAAATGTTTATTAAATTGGTGAATCCACTGGAACCCATTGGGATACTAATGGTTTTAAGTCAAATATATAATGGGACTCTAGCAACTTGTGTAGTGTGAGAATTGTGGTGGTGTCCCTTGTCAAAATATGTTATGTTTTGTACTATAACATGGAACAAGCTTTACATTTTAGTCATTAGATTCTAATGTACTAGCAGTAACTAACTCGCTCGTTCTATGCTGATCTATAACTGAAAACTTGTATGTAGTATATTTTGTGACGAGGAAGTGAATGAATTGAATACAATATGTTGTATAGTTTAATCCTTTCCCACTCAGTTTGGCTGGGATAGCTCACAGGGATATTCTAGTGATATGATTTGTGTCGGCAGTAGCTTGGTGGATAACATTTTTCTTTTTTTTGCCTTAAGTTGTGAGTTCAAGTTCCACTCCAGTAATTCGAATTAAACATTGAGCTGATGTCCAGGTGTTGAGAGTGTGCTGGACTGGTAGAGGTTCTGAGCTGGTTTATTTTCTTCAATTGACTTGGTACAGTATTAAGGATCAAGGAAACTATCAACTGTGTCCAAGCATTATTTAATCTTCAAACAGTGTGACGAGAAGCTGATGTTTGGTTAGTGTCATATTGATGTGTGTGGGAGCTTGCCATGTACAGATTGATAATTACAAAATTTCAACCATTATTTGATGCAAAGTATTTTGGGGCATACTGAAAGGGAGGTAAAAGACACTAAAGAAATGCAAATCTTCCAATTTGGTTGGATTGTAAACTTTATGAATAGTACTTTAACATTGGCATAATTAAGCATTGATTTTGTGATTTTCTTCTTGAGCTGGGGATTGAGTTACCTGACTGCACCAATGCTGTGTGACCAGCCCTAAACAATGTGCATTTCAATTAGTAGGAAAAGGAAGGGATGGGTCGGAATTTGCCAAATCGAAGCATATTCCAGTGTGATTTTTGAGTTCTTTCTTGCACCATTTATTTCCAGGTCTTGCACTGTAAGCACCATCTGGAATTGCAGGGATGGGCAGGGGATGTGGGGTTGCTGACAACCTGGGAGCCCATAGAATGATGAAGCAGATTATGTCATGAGAATTATTTACAGAGAAAGCAGTGGGGTGCTTTGGAGACTTATCAGAAAGAAATGAAACAAAATAAACCCGAGATGAAATGTTTTAAAGTTAACAGCAGTTGCCAATTTGATTGAATGAGACCTAACAATTTAAATTGTTCCCTGTCTGCTTCAATGAGATTCATCAGCATTTCATTAACAATCACTGCATCAATTAATCAGCCAAGATCATTCTGAGGGACTGAGAAACCTTGGAAGGGTGTATGACCTAACCTTGATATTTGTTTTATATTAAGTTCCTACGGAAAGGCAGAACTTTCTGTGGAGTGCCTGCAATTCAACCAGTCCTTTGAGGCTGGGGTTGAGATGCAAGCAAGGTGAATTTCAGCACTGGTTAAATGGAACAGCATGCTTTCCGTTAACATTGCTGAATTTGAGCATTAAATGCAAACTGTGTGAAATTCCTCTGCCAGAAATGGCTTATGTTTGGTTTTGGCTGTTTTTCCGTTTGCCTTGATGTTATCTACGGTTGGTAAGGTATGAATTAGGCATTTATCTTGATGAGTATTTATTTTCCAACTCCAGATTTGGCTTGCACTTTTCAAGTGGCAATTCCTCCTTGGAGGGTATTTTATTTCAGTTTTCCATCACATCACTTCACTGGAGAAAAGGAATAGGTGAAGTTTCGGGTCAAGACCCTTCTTTAGACTGAGGAGAGCGAATGAAAAGGTACAGAAAGGTGCATGTTCCCTTTCTGCTGGCTCTCGATTGAAGAAGGGTCTCAACCTGAATGTCACCTATTCCTTTTCTTCATAGATGTTGCCCGACCTGCTGACTTCAGCATTTTGTGTCTAAATTCAATGTAAACCACCTGTTCCTTCCAACACATTTCTCTGTGTATCTTCCCTTGCTTCAATCCAATTTGTTCAGCAAAGGATAGAGATAGAATATGAGACCTGGAATAGTACAGCATAGGAACAGGCTTTTCATACCACAATGTCTGTGCCAAACATATCATGTTAAATGAATTTCATGCACCAGATCCATTTCACTCCATTTCTTGAATGAATGATGCTTTATTGTCACATGTGACAAGTCACGGTGATGTTCTTTGTTTTGCCTACCCAAGGTATGCAAAGAGTCGCCACATAAAGGGCGTCAACAAAGTTACAAGTATCCCATTTTAACACAAAGCATTGTTACCACATTCCATTGTGATTCGCCTTAGTTCTCAGTGGTCTCCCCACGTCAGGTTCCCTTTTGTTTTCTCTAGCGATGGTCCCCCCACACCGGGTCCTCTTGGTGGTGTAACCAAGCTCCGGCACTCACTTGGCCCGCCCTCGACCGCCGACGCCCATGGCCTCAACCGCCTTAATTTGACTTTGACCGCCAACCCCTTCCTGTATCTCGAACACCAACCCGACCTCAAATGCCGGCCAGAACCTCCTCTCAGTTTGCTGGCCCAACCTCGACCGCAGGAAGGAGGTGTGTGAATTCACAACTGTCTTTCTTAAATTTGAGTAGTACATTGCACCTCAAAATCTATCTCACTGGCTGTAATGCACTTTGCAATTTCATCAACATCATTAATATCAGTGAATTAATCCACTTCCCTGTTCTAACACTTTGAAATAAATGAGTATACAAAAGTTGAACAATTTACAAAGACAATGAAGGGATACAGCAAGGAACATGTTTTGGAGGGAGGGCCAGATCAATTTTGTTTAACTAGAATCATGAGAAACATTTAGAGATATATGACAGAGTGGAAAGGAATTAACAACACAGCAATAATGTGGGCTATCTTGATCTATGTATGTTAAAAACTAGCAAATAGCTGGGGGCTAAGGTGAAATTGTTGACCAGAATCATTACTTGGATGCTTTCAAAATATTAATCATCTTCCTGAAAGTGTTATTCCATTGATGCATGTAATCTTTGAATGTCCTTCAGTTGAGATATTAAACCTGGTAGATATAAAATGCTGGAGTAACTCAGTGGGTCAGGCAGCATCTCTGGAGAGAGGGAGTAGATGATGTTTCGGGTTGAATCCTTGTTCAGACTGAGAGTCAGGTGAGAGGGGAAACTAAAGGTATGTAAAGGTACAAAGAACAAATGAATTAAAGGTAGGAAAAGAACAATTAGAAGCCAGCACCGATGATCAAGGAAAGGTGGAGCCCACAATGGTCCATTGTTGTCTGTGGAAAATGTGATAATTAGGGGATAGGAACAGTGGAACTAATCATCGAGTCATACAGAGTGGAAACAGGCCCTTCAACCCAACTTGCCCACACCGGCCAACATGTCCCAGCTGCACTCGTCCCATCTGCATGCGTTTGGCCCATATCCCTCAACCTGTCCTATCCATGCACCTGTCTGACTGTTTCTTAAACCTTGGGATAGTCTCTGCCTCGACTACCTCCTCTGGCAGCTTGTTCCATACACCCACCACCCTTCGGGTGAAAAAGATACCCCTCAGATTCCTGTGATCTACTCATGATTTTATACACCTCTATAAGATCAACCCTTATCCTCCTGTGCACCTGAGTCCCAGCCTAATCAACCTCTCCTCACAAACCCTCTAGTCCTGGCAACATCCTCATAAATCTTCACTGTATCCTCCTCTCCAGCTTGACAACATATTTCCTCTAACATGATGCCCAGAACTGAACACAATACTCTAAATGCGGCCTCACCAACATCTTGTACAACTGCAACATGACCTCCCAACTTTTATGCTCAAAACTCTGACTAATGAAGGCCAATGTGCCAAAAGTCTTTTTGACCATCCTGTCTACCTGCGACTCCACCTTCAAGGAACCCTGCACCTGCACTCCTAGATCCCTCTGTTCTACAACACTCCCCAGAGCCCTACCATTTACCCTGGAAGTTCTGCCCATGTTGGACTTCCAAAAATGCAACACCTCACATTTCTCTGTATTAAGTTCCATCAACCATTTCGCAGCCCACCTAAATCAGAGGAATTGAAATTAGAGAAATCAATATTCATACTGCTGGGTTGCAAAATGATTTATTATTAAACCTGGTGTTTGTGGTGGGATTAAAGGATTCTTTAGTTCCTATAGCATTGATGTGATTGTAACATTTAAGACTTTGCATTTTGCCACATAATTATCAACTGCATTACGGTAAAGAAATTAAAAAAATTATTTCACCATACTATATATTTAAAAAATACAAACCTGTACATGAGTGTAATTTAAGGTTATTAAAATGGGTTGACAGAATTGTTTGGTCCAGCCAGTCACGGTGTTTGTTTCAGTCTGAAGAAGGGTCTCGACTCGAAACATCGCCCATTCCTTCTCTCCAGAGATGCTGCCTATCCCGCTGAGTTACTTCAGCATTTTGTTCCTTTATTGCTCTTCATACACTCATCTGCTGCAACAGCAACTCTGCTTCTAAAACAGTCTGCTGACCAGTGAGACCCTGTAGAGTACTGGGTCCTCCTGCCAAAGAAATGCAAACTCCACCCCTGGTGAGCTTTTGGCTGCTTAAACCACACCTCGATATTAACTGCTGTCAAAACTGCCAACAGACCTGTGAATGTCTGTGTTAAAAACATTGAAAAAACAATCAAAAACTATTATCAATTAAGCATACAATTGAAACAATTTTATTTAAAAAATAAACATAATTAAAACAATATTTATACAATTTAATTTGACAATTAAATACATTTAACTCGATTCAAAATGTCAATGGCATAAATTGTTTATCTTGTCCTGGAAGCATTAATTTCCACTGAAACGAATGGAGTTGTCAAACCTGGTGCCAGGTCTAACCTGCTGCAGGCTCAGGGCCCAGATTTCACTCGTGTAACTGCTGGGAAGCTGCAGGAAATTGGCAGTGGATCCAGGAGGAATCAGACTAGCATTGGAACACAACTGGAATGATGACAACGAGGACCAAGTGGGAAGTTCGAGACTTCTGTATTTGTTTGATTGGGCCTCATAAAGAGATTCACATTGTCAGTCTGGCAATGAAAAATATGTAGCTTTTAAAAAAAATTTGACCTGCTCGCCCTTTCTGTACCAGTTTGATTAAATTACTACATTGCAACTCGCTGCCAACCATTTGCCTCCTACAGTGGTGATCTGTCTGCTTCTTGCCACAGTTGTTGGAGAGCTTGTGCTAAATTATTGCATCTACTTTATTTTTCAGGAGATTTTTTGCTTGAAGTTATGTTGCATTTTGTTTTTTATTAAAATTAATACAGCGGCATTCAGTGTTTGTGAATATGATGAGAGTTCCTGTTTAGAGTAATTATATAAAACATATTGTTATTCAATTGGTAATTGAGAGCAGTTTCTTAGATTAACAACTACTCTGACATGATAATAATCTGGGAAAATAGATAATGGGACCAATTGGTATCTGTAGATTAAATCTGAGGCTCAGCCCCCTGCTTGCATTTGGGTATAAAATGGTGCGGCAACTTGAGACGGAGGTGGATCTAGCATTGCTCCCTATTTTACCAGGTCTGATGTTCTCTTCCTGCATTTGCCACAGCCTAGTGGTTATTACACTTTGAGTTGAAGGGCATAGGAGCAGCTGTGACTAATGGCAGACCCATTAAATATCTTGCCACAGCCAAAACTGGTCGTGTTGTGAATGTTAGCAGAATAATTTCTGATTCTGCGATTCAGATTGTTGTCTTGTACCATACTGTACCGTCAACACTGCTCAAGGGCACTTTGGACGGTCAATAAATGTTGGCTTGACAATTTTAACCCACATCCCATAAAATATAGTGGTAAAAAACACTTGGTAAGCAATACTGGTGGAATTTACTGGAATCGAAGGCACTTTTATTTTACAGTGTATCAGTTTTGTTTATATTTTTGCCTAGTTAACCAGAAACCAATGGCATGCTGCCTTCATGACACATTGCGGTTAGAATCAATGTAGGAATCCTCGAGGCACAATTAGTGTTCTCAGTTAGGAAAAGAGAACTGCTGCCAAGATTGGCACCAGACTCAATCCCTGCTCTTTCACAAGCTACCTGCTCTCAGCTGGGAAAGAAATAGGAACTCCACAGTTTGCTCCATGTTCCTGAGTTAGCATGGGGGACTCCAGGCAAGCATTTTTAGTTATGCCGTTCACTCATGAGTGAGCAACTTGGCAGAGTCTGGCTAGGCAGAGATGCTTGCTGCATAATTAATACAGCACTCGAGGAAGCCTGTTGACAAAAATGCAACCTATATATTTGTGGAAGGGAGGAATTAATCATGAATTAAAGGACCCTAGATCTGTTACAATATAAGAGATCATTTGGCTCGGTGTTGACAGTTGAGACAGAGGTGGATCTAGCATTGCTCCCTATTGTTGACAAAAAGCTTGAATCGCTTAATCCCACTAGTTTGTGGTCTGTGTCCTTGTGGGTTAATGTACATCAAGAACCCAATTAAGTTTCTTGCATCTGTTAGCATAAATCAGAAAGAAAAGATTCATGTTTGTGACTTGATATTTCAATAGTATCTACCCAGAGGATTTTCAAAGTAACGGCTGCAGTGCGTGTAGTCACACAAAAGGGAGTTTCAAGAAAATAATTTAATTTGGTGATGGAATATTATTGATATAATTTGATTTGGTAATTATTTGCATTGGGGATGGCTATTAAGGTACTTGATCCATTAAATTGCATTTATTGAATCAATTAAGATCTAATCACTCGCCCACACCAAATCCTGGCATCGCATCACTCCAGTCCTCAAACAACTTCACTGGCTTCCCATCTCCCACCGGATCACCTACAAAATCCTGATCCTCACCTACAAAGCCCTCCACCATCTGGCCTCCCCATATCTCACTGACCTCCTCTCCCCCTACCAACCATCACGGTCCCTCAGATCCACATCAGCTGGTCTCCGCTCGATCCACAAGTCCAACCTCCGCAGTTTTGGGGACAGAGCCTTCTCCAGGGCAGCTCCCAGGCTCTGGAACTCCCCCCCCAACTGATCCTTAATTCCGTGCCCCTCACCATCTTCCAGTCCCGCTTCAAGACCCATCTCTTCACCTCTGCCTATCCTCAGCCCTACGTGCCGTCTCTTTTCATCAGTGCATTAATTGCCTCATAGTGTGTTTTGTATTGAATTCTGTATTTACTTTGTGTACTAATCATGTCTCTACTATTGATTTCATTCCCCTTACATGTTTTTCATCTACCTGCAAAATTTTTGTAAGGTGTCCTTGAGACTCTTGAAAGGCGCCCATAATTAAAAAATTATTATTATTATTATTATTATTATTAAATGTTTATTTTTTAATTTCTTGATTTTTTTTTCCTTGAATGAAAAATATTTTCCAAGGTTTTTCTTTTAACCAAAATCATCAGTTTTAATTTCCTAAAATGATTGAAAATGTTGACAGTCACATGGTTCACTAGGGGGTGCAGAATAATTGGCTGGGAATTTGTCGAATCCTGTGAAGGCATTCGGGCCTTGGATCGCAATATGTTTACTATGAGAAGTGTACGATCAGGACCAACAAAAACAACAAACTCTACAGTGACTTTAAACATCTGCAAATGTCAGCCAGAATTCAGTGAGTGGCACCCCTGCATTACGATCAGAAATCACTGGGTGCCAAGTCTCTCTCCAGCTCCACAGCAAACAAAATAAAAACTGCTCAGAAATGAGAAAGTCCTGTCTGTCCTCACTAAGTAGGTGTGTGTGTGTGTGTGTGCCCGTGTGCCCTCTGGTGTCCAGGCTATTATTTAATCCTCACTCAGAACTGGGAAAGGGATTGTTTGTCTGTCATGACATTACTGTATCTGGCACATGGCTGGGTGCAAAGTGGATCCTTTCTATTCTTCAGTTACTGTCCCATCAAAACACCTCTTAGACTATAGCCCACCTTGCAGTGATCAGAACATATCTACAAAAACGCAGGTACACCGAGACTGCAGATGCCCCACTGCTGCTGTGGATGGAACCTTCACACATATACCCCCTCTGGGTTCTGCAGTTCTGCGCTTGCACTCGCTCTCCCACCCTCACTCACCCCCCCCTCCCCAAAGGACAAAAGGATAGAATACCCCTGGTCCTCTGCATCCAACACTTCATTCTCTCTGACATTTCTGCCACCTTCAATCACCTTCACCATCTGATGATCACTCATTTCATGGATAGTCATTTCTATCCATCCACATCACTTTTTGCTTTCCTTAGAGACCACTCCATTTGCAGCAACTTGATTTGTTCATTCCTTCTCGCCCAACCCTCCCCAGGTACTTTCCCCAACAAGTCTGAAGAAGGGTCTCAACCCGAAACATTGCCCATTTCTTCTCTCCAGTGATGCTTCTTGTCCTGCTGAGTTACTCCAAAATGTTGTGTCTACTTTCTCCAACAACATCTGTCCCGATGGCTCCCTCTCACTTTGATATAAGGGCCACGACAGCCCTTCCTGGTGATACAGTTTTACATGCACCTCCTCTAATCTCATCTACTGCCTTCAGTACTCCCGATGTGGTCTCCTTCACCAAAGCATAGTGAGACCAAGCATAGACTCTGTGACTATTTCACTGAACACTTGCCCTCAGTCCACCATGACTTGCTGGAATTCCCAGTTGCTAACCATTTTATTTATTTCCTGTTCCAATGCTGACCTTTCTCTGCGTGACCTACTCCATTGCTAGTGAGAGGCCACATGCAAACTTACAACAGCAACTCGTATTCCACTTGGGTAGCTTACAGCCCAATGGTATGAATATTTGAATTCTCCAATTTCAAGTAATATCTCCCCTTCCCCCCCCCCCCCCCCCCCCCCCCTGTTTCAGTCACCCTGCTCCTTGCCCCATATTTGTATTCTCATCTCACATCCCTGAGCCCTCCATTACTCTTATTTCCTCCCCCCCCCTCCCTCGCTCCTCACCCTCACATTGCTTCCACCAAGTTCGTCCCCTTGTTTTACATTGCACTCTTCCTCTACTCTCTTTATCTGACACCCTTTTGTCCACTTTGTGCTGCTAGCCGTTATCACTTCCTCTACTCATCTGCCTATCAAACCCTACCCCTCCTCACCTGTATCCACCTATCACTCACCAGGCTTTGTCCCACCTCCCACCTTATTTAGAGGTGGGCTGTAGAGGCTTTGCAGGATGCTCACTGCAAAGTTCTCAACCAATTGGGCATTACGGGGCTGGCAAAGTAGAGGGCCATTCAATCCGCAAGCGAAGCCGCAGAGAAAGCCACTAGGTGGCTTTGGATTAAGATGGCTGATCCGTGGGTGGTTGCTGCTGGGACGCAAGTCGGGGCTTGATCAACCCCGGTTGGGTTGCCTGGGTGAGGGTGTCTGATGTTGTGAGACCCAAAACACCCGATGACCCCAGGTCGCATCACTGAGGATGCGTCCCAGCGCATCTAGAAGATGCATCTTTCACACATCAGCATTTTCCCCGCTACTCAATTAGTCTGAAGAATAGTCCCAACACGAACCGTCCTCCACAGTGCTGTCTGACCCACTGAGTTCCTTCAGCACTTTGTGCTTTGCAATTAATGTCCAAAGGTGCTGCATTGGAGCATTGCCAACGGATAATTTGACACCAAGCCATACAAAGAGGTGTTAGGGAAATAAACAAATACTTGGTCAAGCAAATTAATTTTAAGCAGCATCTTAAATGAAAAAAGTGAAGCAGAGAAAGGAAATGGTCTTAGTATCAAGATCATGTGCAATAATAGATTGTGATTAAACCACCTGATCTTCACATAAGACTGCGATCTAATATCATTAAAATTAACCACCCTGAATTATGAAGAGCTATTCTGAGCAGCGTAGAAATAATAAGTAGGGAGATTATGATTAATTACAGTGTCTCCCATTATTTTCTTGATCAGATCAAATGCAGATGTAATAAGATTTGAAATGCAATTTTTGATTGCTAATGATGATAAAGGGACAATCTTGAGAGAATTTGACATTTCACAAATACATGTATAAAATCTCAGGCTAAGAGAGTTCTTGATTAATTGTGACTGCTTATTAATTTATATTAAGATGGCTCCGAAAGCATTGTGCCCCCGCTTTAGATGCACGGTTGCAGAAATTATGGTAGTTGGCAGGTTATTAATCTGGAGGTTGAAGCTTGTTGAATTGATGTCGCGTTGTCCTGCAAGACTCAAACACGTCATCAATCACGGTGGTACCAGCCGCTGATTGCTACTTATGAACTAAATGTAATTTTGCCCCATGTGACCCCGAATATGTGCAGCACATGAGCAGCACCAAACTAATGAACGTTCCTCAGCATCCACATCAGATATGCAATGATCGCAACGATTGACAAAAATTACACCAAAGACGGAGTGAAGATGTTAGTAGGAAATAGCAGAATCTCTAATTGATCTATTGTTAAATCCGAGAACATTGTTATGCAATTTCAATTACTTATCATTAGTATGAAGAAGGGTTCCAACCTTAAACATCATCTGTCCATTTCCCATTGCAGATGTTATCTGATCCATTGAGTTCCTCCAGCAGTTTGTCGTTAACTTAATGTCTCATTAATAGTTTTTTATCCTTTGCAGACTGTTGCTTTTTTGGGTCATAAAAATAAATATTTTTAAAATTTTCCTTAATTTAACCTATTTTGTTATTTTGTTTTAGTTTCTTGATTTATTTTGAGGAGGAACTGACAAAAGCGATCATAGAAATTTGGAGTTTGCTTAGGAATGATAGAATTGTTTTCTCATTTCATGCATAATGCTCAAATTTCCTTCATTTATTTTGCACTGGAAACCACCATAAGAACATGGGGATTATAAGCAGGCAGTTGGTCACTTGTGCTCTCCAGCTTTCGCCATTGTTTAAAAAAATCATAGCCGATGTGATCAAAATCTCAATTAACATTCGTGTATATATGCAATAACCTTTCACCACCTTGCTTATCGGAAATGTATCTCTACCCCTTAAAAACGCAGACAGATTGTGTAGGAAGGAACTGCAGATGCTGGTTTATACCAAAGACAGACGCAAAATGCTGGAATAAATCAAATCAGCGGCTCAGACACATCACTGGAGAAAAGGAACAGGTGATGTTCTGGATCGGAACCCAGATAGATACTTGATAAGTTCCATCATCCTTGAAGATGTTTTCAAAGGCTTACTTCCCTCTGAGAGGTAAAATGTTGCTTCATCTCTCAAAAGAGTTCTGTCCATTTCCTCCACTGATGCCACCTGAACCATTGAGTTCCACCATCACTTTTTATTTCTCAAGATTCCAGCACGTGCAGTCTCTTGTCCCCATTTCACTGCTTCACTGCAAAATCTCCTCAAAGTATGCCCACTTCGAAAAAGCTCTCCTAATCTATCTGATGGAAGTTCTGTGAGACCCTCTGCTGCTGTTGCCTCTTTGTGATTTCTGCTGCTTTCCTGGTCATCCATCATGTTATCAACCTATCACTGTTTCCCACTGCTACCTCTCTTTGCTAGCTCTCTCCCCTCTTCCATCAGGATACTGAGTTGGATGATCAGGCATGATCATATTGAATGGCGGTGCAGGCTCGAAGGGCCGAATGGCCTACTCCTGCGCCTATTTTCTATGTTTCTAGTCCTAGGAAATTGGGAGGGGCAAGTGGATGAAGTGTTCAGGGATACCTGTGACCACTGTTCTATTAGGCTTAAGATAGTTATGGATAGAGACAGGGGGGGCACACAAGTTAAAATTATAGATTGGGGCTAGGCCAACTTCAAAGGTATCAGACAGGATTTCACTTGGGTGAGTTGGTTGTTTGAAGGAAAAGGAATGTCTAGAAATTAGAATGTTTTTAGAAGTGTGCTGACAAAAGTCCAGGGCATGCATGTCCCCATTAGAGTGAAGGGCAAAGCGGATGAGCATAAAGAAGCTAGGATGACGAGAGAAAATGTGTCTCTAGTTAAGAATAAGAAGGAGGCATGGGGCAGGTATCGGCAGCTGGGATCAAGTGTATCTCTGGAGGAGTTTTGGGAACTGAGGAGCAATATAAAAAAGGAAATCGTGAGGGCATAGCCCTGGCAGATAATATTAAGGATAATCCCAAGAGATTTTATATGTACTTTAATGGAAAAAGGATAACCAGAGAGAGAATGAATCGGGAAACAAAACGGTCAACTCTGTGTGGAGACACAGGAGATGGGCGAGGTCCTTAACGAGTATTTCTCTTCTGTTTTTTACGTGGAGAAAGACATGAGGACTGGGCAACTTGGGGCAGTCAATGGAATGTGTATTGATGGCAGTCAGTATTATGGTCGAGGTGGTGCTGAAGATCCTAACGCATATTTTGGTAGACAAATCTCCTGGGCTGGTCAGATATATCCAAGGACACTGTGAGAAGCTAGAGTGGTAATTGCAGGTACACTGAGATGTATGAATCATCATTAACTAGGGTGAGGTGCCGGAAGACTGCAGGGTGGCAAATGTTCTGCCTCTATTTAAGAAGGGCTACAGGGGAAAGTCTGAATTACAGGCCAATGAGCCTAAAATCTGTGGTCAGAAAGTTACTAGAGAGCATTCGGAGGGATAGGATATAAATGCATTGAGATGGGCAAGGAATTATCAAGGATAGTCAGCATGTTTTTTTTATGTGGGCGGTTGTGTCTCACGAATCGGAGTTTTTTTGAAGTTGGATGAGGGCAGAACTGTAGGCATTGTATATATGGATTTCAACAAGGCATTTAACACAGTTTTGCATGGTAGGCTGCTCTGGAAGATTAGATCACATGGGATCCAAGGAGAAATAGCCGACTGGATAGAACATTAACTTAATGGAAGGAAGCAGAAGATGATGGTGGAAGGTTGTTTTTTGGATTGGAGGCCTGGGACTAGTGGTGTGCCTCGGGGTTCGGTGCTGGGCCCATTGCTGTTTGTCATCTATATCAATGATTTGGATTAGAACATATTGGCATGATTTATAAGTTTGCAGATGACACTAAAGTGGGTGGTATTATAGATAGTGAAGATAGTTGTCAAAAATTGCAGCAGCATCTTGATCGGTCGGGCAGGTGGGCTGAGGAATGGTGGATAGAGTTTAATACAAAGAAGTGCGATGTGTTCAATTTTGGAAAGTTTAACCAGGGCAGAACTACACAGTGAATGGCTGGGCTTTGGGGATTGTTGTTGAGCAGAGGAATCTAGGGCTCTTAAAGATAGCGGAGTCAGGGGCGATGGCAGGAACGGGGTACTGATTGGGGATGATCAACCATGATCACATTGAATGGTTTCTATAAACAGATTTAAATCCCTTCTTAATGATGTTGAAGCAGGCTCTTCTGACTGTACATGCTTTGTTTGATGATGTTCTGACTGACTATTTATATGTTGTCTGTTGTTTTTAAATTATTGTCTGTAACTGTGGAACTGTGCTGCTGCCTGTCTTGGCCAGGACTCTCTTGTAAAATAAATGTTTAATCTCAATGATACTTCTCCTCGTTAAATAAAGGTTAAATAAATAAATAAATAAATAAAAATGGCGGTGCTGAGTCGAATGGCCTACTTCTGCATCTATTGTCTGTTGTCTGTGAAATATTTGCACAGGTACGTGGATAGGATAACTTTAGAGGGATATGGGCCAAAGGTCGGCCTTTCGTGTAGATGGGACATGTTGTTCAATGTGTGCAAATTGGGCTGAAGGGTCTGCTTCCCTGCTGTATGACTGCGAGTCTAAATAATTAGTGGGCTAGACAGTATTTGTGGAAACAGAAACAGATTTATTGCTTCAGGTCAAGGACCCAAAATGCTGGAAACCCTCAGCAAAGTAGTTAAAGCAAACACAAGGACACATGGATAGGCGACCTTTCAAGTCGGGACCCTTGTTCAGCCTTATGAAGACTCCTGGCCCAAAATGTTGCCTATGCAATGTTGTCCAGTGATGCTGCCTGTCCTGCTGAGTTGCTCCAGCACTTTGTATATGTCCATGTGTTTTCTTTAACTATTTGCTGAGGGTTTAAAAACATTTTTTTGTAAATCAGCGTCTGCAGTTCCTTGTGTCAGCAAATTAGGTGACATCCATTCTGATGCTGAGCCTTGGACCTGAATTGTTAATTTTCCTTGTCTTTCCAGCATTTGCTGTTATTATTTGATTTCCAGCATCAGCAGGTTTTCTTTTTTTAAATTTTAAGCGATAAATAAAATTGCCTCCGTTGATGGAGGTTAGCTTGAGAATTCCATTCAAAGTACTCACTTGGTGTGATGTGGTGTGATGTTGCAATTGGGGTCCTAATCTTTGTTCATTGCGCTACTGTGCCAGAGAAACAGAAGATAACGAGGTGATTAAGCTAAAACTTTAAGGACAATTACATAGCTTATTCTCTCCTCAAATAACCAAGAATCATGATGCTGTTTCCAAGAAGTAGAATAAATCAGCAGAAAGACCATTTATTTCCCTAATTTATTGCAAAACATTGTGAGGGTTTAATGGTGTCATACAATCTGAACTGTAAAATTAAAGACATCAGTCAATACATAATCACGAATGCACTATTTGAGGTGAACATTTCTTAACAATTGTTTTAATGTGTTTTATTTATGATTTATTAGCAAGCACAGGAAACTAGAGGTGTATCAATTTTCATGCAATTAAAATGTTCCTGATTCTATTTGTAAGTACTCGTATCTTTACTGCAAAACAAAATCTATTGCCCCTGTCCCACTTAGGAAACCTGAATGGAAACCTCTGGAGACTTTGCACCCCACCCAAGGTTTCCATGCGGTTCCCGGAGGTTGCAGGGGGTTACCGGTGGTTGCAGGTAGTGGAAGCAGGTAGGGAGACTGACAAAACCCTCCAAGAACCTCCGGGAACCGCACGGAAACCTTGAGTGGGGCGCAAAGTCTCCAGAGGTTTCCGTTCAGGTTTCCTAAGTGGGACAGGGGAATAAGATTGCTCTTTGATTGATCTCCCACCTACAAAACAAACCTATGATTTAAATGTTTAAGAAGGAATTGCAGATGATGGACAAATCAAAGGTAGATAAAAATGCTGGAGAAACCCAGCGGGTGAGGCAGCATCTATAGAGCGAAGGAATGGGCGACGTTTTGGGTCGAGACCCCGAAACACCACCAATTCCTTCGCTCCATAGATGCTGCCTCACCCGCTGAGTTTCTCCAGCATTTTTATCTATCTACGATTTATATGAATTATTTTGATCATTGTAGTTGATATATATCATGTTGTTGATGTAATCTACAGCATAAGGCATTGTGCAGGTGGTAGACCTGTTAAATCTACTCTTTTTAGGTTTAGTTTGATCTCATATAATAATAATACATTTTATTTATGGGCGCCTTTCAAGAGTCTCAAGGACACCTTACAAAAATTTAGCAGGTAGAGGAAAAACATGTAAGGGGAATGAAATAAATAGTAGAGACATGACTAGTACACAAATTAAAGACAGAATTCAATTCAAAACACAATATGAGGCAATTCATGCACAGATGAAAAGGGAGGAGGACGTGGGGCTAAGGATAGGCAGAGGTGAAGAGATGGGTCTTGAGGCGGGACTGGAAGATGGTGAGGGACAAGGAATTGCGGATCAGTTGGGGGAGGGAGTTCCAGAGCCTGGGAGCTGCCCTGGAGAAGGCTCTGTCCCCAAAACTGCGGAGGTTGGACTTGTGGATGGAAAGGAGACGGGCTGATGTGGATCTGAGGGACCGTGAGGGTTGGTAGGGGAGAGGAGGTCAGTGAGATATGGGGGGGCCAGATGGTGGAGGGCTTTGTAGGTGAGGACCAGGATTTTGTAGGTGATCCGGTGGGAGATGGGAAGCCAGTGAAGTTGTTTGAGGACTGGAGTGATGTGATGCCAGGATTTGGTGTGGGTGATGAGTCGGGCGGCTGCGTTCTGGACCAGTTGGAGTTGGTTGATGTAGGTGGAGCTGATGCCAAGGAGAAGCGAGTTGCAATAGTCCAGTCGGGAGGAGATGAAGGCATGGATGAGTCTTTCAGCAGCGGGAGGTGTGAGAGAGGGTCTGAGTTTGGCGATGTTGCGGAGATGAAAGAAGGAGGATGAGGATGTTATGGCTCACTTTATCGAAGGCTGTTGGGGGAATCAGTGTCAGCAGAGGTGAGGAGGTCATCGAGGACTTTGAGGAGAGCAGTTTCTGTGCTATGGAGGGGGCGAAAGCCAGATTGGAGAGGTTCAAGTAGGTTATACGCTAGGAGGTGGGAATGAAGTTGCGACGCAACGATACGCTCCAGGGTTTTTGAAAGAAAGGGGAGGTTTGAGATTGGGCGGTAGTTAATGAGAGAGGAGGGAACAAGACCAGGTTTCTTTAAGATTGGTGTGACAGCAGCAGTTTTGAAAGCGGAGGGGACAATTCCTTGGGACAATGAGGAGTTGAAGAGATTAGTGAGGTAGGGGCAGAGAACGGGGAGGCAGGACTTCAGGGGGAGTGGGGAGAGGGTCGAGGGAGCAGGTAGTGGGTTTGGAAGAGCTGATGAGTTTGGAGATTTCAATAGGGGTGACCAGGTCAAACTGGGAGAGGAAGCAGTGTGGAGGAGGGGTAAGGAGGTCAGTGGAGATGTTGAAAGGAGGGGCCTTTGTAGGTGGTGGAGTAGATGCTGGGGAGTCGGGTACGGGGATAAAGATTGATAGATGGTGCTGATTTTATCAGCAAAAAAGTGGAGGAATGAGTTGCAGAGCTTACGAAGTGCAGGTTTGTACCGGGGTGAAGATGTGTTGAAAGTTACGGTTCTTGTTTTGAGGGGAGCCATAGTGTTAAGGGAGGTAGACAAAGTGGAGTTGAGATGGTTTGTGAGATCATCAGGTGAGATGGGGGTTGAGTCCAGGGGGAGAGTGGTGGAGAGCAGGTCAGAGAGATGGTGGGGATCAATGGATTTTAGATTACGGAAGGTGATTTCTCGAAGGAAGCGGGGGCAAGGTGTCAGAAGGGATGGTGAACCATATAAGCTTATGATCAGAGAGGGGGAAGAGGCAAGGATGGAGGTCGAGTACCGATTGATTTGTGGAGCAGACCAGGTCAAGGATGGGACCTTTGTCATGGGTGGGAAAGGTGACGTGCTGAGTGAGAGAGAAGTTGTCAAGTAAAAAGGCGAATTCAGATGCGAACTTGCAGGTGGGGGAGTCCATGTGAATATTTAAGTCACCAAAGAGCAGACGTGAGGAGAGGGATGAGGCAAGTGTGAGGAGTTCAGTGAAGTCAGATAGGAAGGAGGGGTTTGGTTTATGTGGCCGGTAAATGAGGATGACTGTTGTGGAGGAAAGGGCTTTGAAGGCGAGGAATTCAAATGATGCTACTGGGGGGAAGGGGAGTTCAGTGATACGAAAATTCTGGTTGAAAATAACAGCGAGGCCACCTCCATGGCGGGAGGGGCTGGGCTTGGAGATGTAATTAAATCCAGGTGGGGATGTTTGATTGAGGGAGAAGAAGACATTGGGTTGTTGCCAGGTTTCAGTGAGCAGAAGGAAGTCCAGTGTTGTCGAGGATTAGTTCATGGAGGGCACGGCTTTGTTGTTGAGCGACGTGGTGTTGAGGAGGGCAAAGTTGGCATTATGAGAGGGTGGAGGGATGGGGGCAGGCTGGAGAGTGTTTCCTCATCTCCGATCTAAATGGCTTACCTCTTATTCTTAAACTGTGGCCCCTGGTTCTCGACTCCCCCCAACATCGGGAACATGTTTCCTGACTCTAGTGTGTCCAAACCCTAAATAATCTTATATGTTTCAATAAGATCACCTCTCATCCTTCTAAATTCCAGAGTGTACAATTCCAGAGTGTACAAGCCCAGAAGGACCTCTTTGCTCCTATACTCAACTCCTCATGTTATGAAGGCCAACATGCCATTTGCTTTCTTCACTGCCTGCTGTACCTGCATACTTACGTTCATTATTGATGAACAAGGATCCCCCCGATCCCATTGTACTTCCCCTTTTCCCAATTTTACACCATTTAGATAATGATCTGTCATCCAGTTTTTGCTACCAAAGTGGATAATCTCACATTTATCCACATTAAACTGCATCTGACATGCATTTGCCCATTTACCCTGCATTCTCGTAGCATCGTCCTCACAGTTCACACTGCCACCCAGCTTTGTGTCATCTGCAAATGTGCTAATGTCACTTGCAATCCCTTCATCTAAATCATTAATATATATTGTAAATAGCTGTGGTCCCAGCACCGAACCTTGCGGTACCCCACTAGTCACTGCCTGCCATTCTGAAAGGGACCCGTTAATCCTACTCTTTGTTTCCTGTCTGCCAACCAATTTTCTATCCATGTCAGCACTCTACCCCCGATATCATGTGCCCTAATTTTGCTGACTAATCTCCTATGTGGGACCTTGTCAAATGCTTTCTGAAAGTCCAGGTACACTACATCCACTGGCTCTCCCTTGTCCATTTTCCTAGTTACATCCTCAAAAAATTTCAGAAGATTAGTCAAGCATGATTTCCCCTTTGTAAATCCATGCTGACTCGGACCGATCTGCTACCACTGTCCAAATGTGTCGCTATTTCATGTGTTATGATTGACTCCAGCATCTTCCCCACCACCAGCATCTGGCTAACTGGTCTATAATTCCCTGTTTTCTCTCTCCCTCCTTTCTTAAAAAGTGGGATAACATTAGCTACCCTCCAATCCACAGGAACTGATCCTGAGTCTATAGAACATTGGAAAACTATTACACAATGCGTCCACGATTTCTAGAGCCACTTCCTTAAGTACCCTGGGACGCAGACCATCAGGCCCTGGGGATTTATCAGTCTTCAGTCTCATCAGTCTAGCCAACACCATTTCTTGCCTAATGTGGATTTCCTTCAGTTCCTCTGTTACCCCAGATCCTCTGGTCACTTATACACCAGGAAGAATGTTTATGACAATTTATGGATTCTCCTGACTCTCGGGCAACTTTTCTCTGGGTTTTACTGGTAAGCATCAGCAAGGAAGGGACTCTGGGGCGACCAAGTGAAAATACAAGTACTAAACTTGCTCAGATTAATTATCACCACATCATTCAATACCCTTTCCTGTTAGATACTCCATTGAACCTCGTGATGGCACTGGATCATTTATTCTGAAGGTTTTTGGAACTGGTACCAGGTTGGATCCAGTACCGATTTGACAAACCCATTGATATTAATTTTATGGCTGGAGGGAAGAAAGGTAAGAAGAAAGCAAGAGGGAGAGATCAGGAGCTGCAGATACTGGAATCTTGAGCGAAAAAGCACAGTGCTGGAGTAACCCGGTGGGTCAGGCAGCATCTGCGGAGAGAATGGATAGTAAATTTATTTTCCTTTTTGCAGTGTCTCAAAGGATGGAACATGATGTTCTCTCCTTATCCATATGTGTATTCTTATGATCCTAGGTGCATTAGTGGTGTTAGTGAACTTCAGTCGGAACCAACAGTTTGAAGACTAGACATGTAAACGGTATACTGTAATGTGCTGTCTACAAATATATTATTACCTCAGTAATACACTTCCTTCACAATCTTTGATTGAGATTGTTAACATGCTCAGCTGCCTTGGAGTTGGTAATAACAAATCAAATTTGTCAGGGGCCTCCGAATGTACTGACAAAAGTGCATGACACTGGTAGTCACAGTGGCAGTGACACTGTTACATCACGGTCTATGTCAAGTACAAAGTTTAGCCATGTTGTTGTTGTCGAACAGGTGTTCTTCCTAAGCCGACTTGTGCTTCCAATAGGCCCCTGTTCAAGAGCTTAACTCAGGGATTCAATAAATGACAGTAAACTAGCACCATTCCTAATCTGAAGAAGGGACCTGAAATATCACCAATCCATGCTCTCCAGAGATGCTGCCTGACCTGCTGAGTTACTCCAAAACTTTGTCTTTTATTTGTAAGCCATCAACTGCAGTTCCTTGTTTCTACTATTTCTTGCATGATTTGAACTCATTCAAATTGAGAGATTACAACAACACAACATAACCTTGGATACCTTTACATCAGCCCGCATTTGGCTGTCCCAATTGTCCCACTACTGGCTTTTATTTGCTGTCTGTCAGCTACCCCTTTGATCTCCATTAAATGCTTTACATAATGTTACCTTCCAACAATCTGACCTGAAAGAATTCAGCTCAAATTATGTAGGAAAAAACTGCAGATGCTGGTTTGAATTGAAACTGAATTTAAACTGAAATTAAATTCAGCAGATCAGGCAGCATCTCTGACCCGCTGCCTGACCCGCTGAGTTACTCCAGCATTTTGTGCCTACCATCAGCTCAAATTATGTTGTCCTCTCTGTAATGGCATTAAATTCTTCAAGAGTGTCATTTGCACTGGATACAAATTGGAAAATTACCATTTTTTACTCTCTGAGGCTTTACACGCACCAATATATCTTAAAGAATAATAAAGAGCTGTGCAAGGAATGCTGGATCGTTAATAATGATCATTTTTTGTGTGGCATTAAGAAAATGACTTTTATAATACAGTTTTCTGATTCCTTCGATTAGAGTTTAGTTAAAGGCTTTTTTGTTTCAGGTTTAATGGTTGAACAGGAGTGGGGGGATGGGGGGGGGGGGGGGGGGGGGCAGGGGCCTTGTGTGGCTAACTGTGTAGTCATGACGTGTAAGATTAGGGGAAAGTTTTGGTTTGCATATTAAAGCATTGGCACGTTCTTTAAAGCAAATATTATCTGAGAGTTTAAGGAAGGCGATATCAATGGAGGCTAAAATGATATGATTATGTATGCATGTAAAGCACTCCTCCCTATAGAAAATGGGCCAAGGGTCTATGGAAAGACAGTGAATCTTCTGAAGCTATAACAAATATTGTGCAGAAGTTGGAAGATGTGTGAAACCAGGGCTAACTCGGGCATTGCTTTAGTTATAATGACCTTCACTCACCACAGCCTTGTCAGTTTAGAAGAGTAAAGTGGCACAGCGGTGCAGTCGGGTGGCACAGTGACGCAGCAATGGACCCTGGTTCAATCATGAATATGGGTGCTGTCTGTGCGGAGTTTGTACGTTCTTCCTGTTTCCTCCCACATTCCAAAGATGTGCAGGTTTGTTGGTTAATTGGTTTTGGTTTAAAAAAAAATTGTGAATTGTCCCTAGTGTGTAGGATAATGCTAGTGTCGTCGTCGGGTTGATTAATGGTCGGTGCAGGCGGTGGGCTTATAGGGTTGTTTTTGTGCTGCATTTCAAGTCTAAAGTGCATCAGTTGGCAAAGAATAGGTCACATTTTGACTGCTGAAAATCCCAGACCACAACAAAGCAACTTCAGTGGTGACTTGTGGACGGTGGAACCTTAAAACAATGGATAGGTAGATCTTGCAGTTTGGAAATTGATTAGGATGATGAGGAACTGGGATTGTACAGTATCTATGCCACTGTGCAGCAGCTTGCAGCTGGAGTTCAGACTGGCCTCTGATGCTATCTGTGTCCAGTTGCACATACTTCCTTTGACTTTGTGACTTTCTTCTGTTTTGTTCATTAGAGGTGACCTATTTTATGCTCTGTATGATAATAGTTAGTTGAACTCTTGTCCACTGTGTGGTACTTCACACTCTACTTGATCTTAAAAAAAAAAAACAACTTTAGTTTGACATTGCTTTCTATCAAATGTCTGGCTGATTTGGTGGAGTTAGTACTCTGGTTTTCTCACATGCTCCAAATTCATGCAGATTGATCATGTTAATTGGAAGCTGTGAATTGTCCCCAGTGGTAGAATCTGGGGTGAGCTGATTACTGTGGGGAGAGTACAATCATAAATAGGTCCTTGATGGTTGCTCTGAGCTTGGTGGACTGAAGGGCCTTATTTACGTGCTGTGTTACTCTATGAACTCTAAATAGCAATGGCAACAGACTTTTGGTGAACAGTGATTAGCAACTAATACATTAACATGCAAATTGATACTGCTGTTCAGTAAGGAGCAAAGATCATATAGCGGAGAGTCTATCAAATGATGAATACAAAGGCAATTTAATGGAGACCCAGAGCAGACTCTTGCTTCGGAGGGCCAAACTGAGAAGGAATCAAGATAGACCGGACAAAATGGGTGTCCTTGTGAAACCAGACCAGAGCTGATAGCTACACCAATAGATGTCATAAGACAAGCTCATATAGGCATGTGGAGACAATCAAGTCAGACTAAATCAATTCACAGATGATGAGTAATATCTGCTGCCCTCTTTAAAAGCCTGTAGGCAAGACAGACCAAATGTATCAGACCTTTCTCACACCCATTATTGTCAATGAATCTTGACAGTGTCTGACTGGCAACATAAAAAGGGTTCTATTCCCACACAGCAGCACCTGCAACGTGGCTTTTTTGGTGAGGTATTTCTGATCAAGATGGGTACCACTTTGCAATGGCTCATTTAAAAAAAAAATCCAAGGTAACCTGGTGATTGTCATGAGGAACAGAAATAAATTCTGATTCCGAAGGAGATGTTCAGATCATTTTATGAGCGCAATGTGAAGTTGGAATGAAGAAATGCATGCTTTTTGGTTAGAAAGGTGATGTTTAGTTGCCAATGTTTAGTTTAGAGATACAGTGTGGAAACGGACCCTTCAGCCAACCGAGTCCGTGCCGAACAGCAACCCCCTTACATTTACACTATCCTATATATACTAGGGACAATTCATAAAATTACCAAGCCTATTAACCTACAAGCCCGTACGTCTTTGGAGTGTGGGAGGAAACTGAAAATCTCGGGGGAAAAACTACGCAGGTCACGGGGAGAAGATACAAACTCCGTACAAATGTTACTCGTAGTCAGGATCGAACCTGTAAGGCAGTAGCTCTAACGTTATGCCACCGTACCGCCCAGAGGCTCCACGAGTCTTATTGAGATTGTGAGCAGGATACATCAAGGCTGAAATTATTTTTTTCTTGCAAACTTTATGAAATAGAATTTGACAAAATGGACAAAGGGCAAAATGACCAGTTACTGGGTGGTACAGTGGTGTAGTGGTAAAGTTGCTGCCTTACAGCGTCGGGGACCTGGGTTCGACCCTAACAATGGGTGCTGTCAGTACAGAGTTTGTACATCCTCCCTGTGACCGTGTGGGTTTTCTCCGGGTGCCCCAGTTTCCTTCCACCCTACAAAGACGTACAGGTTCGTAGGTTAATTAAATTAGGAACAAAAAGTAAAATTGTCCTTAGTCTGTAGGATAGTTCTGGTGTTTGGGGGATTTCTGGTCGGCTTGGACACAGTTGGCCGAAGGGCCTGTTTCCGCGCTCTATCTCTAGAATGGTATACTTTCATTCTATCATCTGGCTTTAAATTGAGCGGCCCAAACTTCATGCCGTAGTTACCCTTTAAGCAAGTGCAGTAGCGATTTTCAAAAACTGGGAGGGAACGTTTAGTTGATTGATTTAAATATATTGCATAGGAACAGGCGCTTCATTTTTTTTGCTGAAGTACAGAAAACTACACCACCAATCAGAAGGAACACCATTTCAAGGAAAGCAAGCTTGTTTATAGATCCTAGATCTCCTCCTGCCACCAGCAAATTAAACCTGCAAAGTGGGACGTTTGAACTGTAGGAAAAGTTTCTGGAACTAAGATACAGGTATATTTGGTTGAAAATGATGAGAATATACAAAGTGGTAGATAAATTAATATCTAATTGGTCATATAGATCAAATGATTTATACTGGAGATGAATGGGATGTGGACTTTGAACCATTGAATCATGAGTTGGATCCAGTACAGACAATATCACGAGGGACCCAGCTGGTCTCGTGAGGAAATAAAACCTTCTTTGGATTCTAATCCAAAACTAAAGATTTCAAAAGTTGATTCAACATCAAAGCTTGGCAGCAGATCTGGAAGATTATGAAAATTGGTTACTTGGCTTGCGTTGTAGTTCACTAAATGTATACCTTATATACATAATATTTGGATTATTAACAGGTTAGGCAACCTCTTGAGGGAGAATTCTGGAGTTAACTGGCTTGTTCTGATCTAACCCAGAAATAATATCAATCTGATATTGTGACATGCTAATCCTTGTAACCTACAGGTAACCAGCAGCTTCAAGACTTGATGTGTAAATTGTTTTAAGCCTGCTGCTTTTCAATTAAATCATTACTTTTTTTGAGAATAAGTTTTAAAATGGAACCAGCCACATGGATAGGATAGGTTTAGAGGGTTATGGGCCAAGAGCAGGTAGGCGGGACTAATGGAGGTGGGGCATGTTAGTCGGCATGGGCATATTGGGCTGAAGGGACTGTTTCCACATTGTAAGACTCTATGACTATGTTTCTTTTTAATGTTTCAGTTCATTAGGGAATAAAATCAATGATGGCTTTTAAACAGAATCTTGCAATAATCCAATCTAGTGAAGAAGGAAGAACACATTTTATTGCTTTCAAACATTCCAATTTGTGGGCAGTACAGTTTGTTTATAACATACTGATGTCACTTGGAAAAAAGTGTTTTGACACCATTTGGAGTCCCTTAAGATTGTAAAAGACAAAACTTAAACATAAATTTGGAAAACCCAAAATCACAATCCTAGGTTGAAGGTCCAGAGAGTGTTGCTCTGAGGTATTGAGTTTGCAGATATAATGCAGATATCAGCTCTGTGATGTGGACAATATGAAGAAGACCAGGAAATTATCTCCGGTATCCTGGCCTATATTTATTCCTTGCTCAACACTGCTATACAATGCAAATGTTTATTTGGTTTAGAGAAACAGCACGGAAACAGATCCTTCGGCACACCGCGTCGACCAGCGATCCTACACTGATTAGGATGCTCAGGGTTTATGCAAAATCATTAAAAAAAAAAAAAAAAAACAATCAAAAAGATTGTTATGGGAGCCTGCTAAGCAGACATTGGCTTCCACGTTTAAAAAAAAAAGACACAAAGTGCTGGAGTAACTCAGTGGGCCAGGCAGCATCCCTGGAGAATATGTATAGGTAACATTTTGGGTTGGTAGCCTCCTTCAGAGACTTCTTGGGCTTCATCATAGCCTACATTTCAAAATTCATCACACTTTAAAGGGCCTGTCCCACTGCGGCGACCTAATTGGAGAGTTTAGGAGAGTTTGAAAAATTGTCATGTTGAAGACCTCCTTCGACTATGTTGAAGACTAGCGTCGGGAAAATTGGACACCGAATAGTGGAGAGCGAAGACTATGTTGAAGACTATCTACGACTACCTTTGATTACCTTTGACTACCCTTGATTATCTACGAATAACATGCCGACCTACTACGATCTACTTCGACTAAACCTACGAGTAAAAAAAATATTAAAAATATTTTTTACTCGAGCATTTTTCAGCATGTTGAAAAAAACGCCGCGACCTAGCTGAGGCCTCGAGTACACGGGGACTACTCTCAAGCATGAACGAGAGTTACAAAGACCTCCTAGGACCTCGTGTCGACCATGCAGCGAGTATGAATCGAGGGCAAACTCTTCTAAACTCACCAATTAGGTCGTCGCAGTGGGACAGGCCCTTAAGAGTACAATGGCAGTAAAGTACTCTGGGCATCCTGCAAATATGCAGGGGATACATGGTAAAAGTTTATTGTTGATATTCGTTTTGGGCTGTAGGCATTTCAGCCTGCACCATCAAAATACCTTTCAGCCTAGCTTGTTGTTACCTTGTGCTGATTGCAGCTGGGCTAACAAAGCCATTGCCAGATTCATGATTACAGTGTAAATACACTGCTAAGCTGTAACCGAGAGGTGGTGATTTCACAGGCAATCAGAGCAGGATAGAATCACAGTCTAAATTTAGCAGAGACCGAATCAGTAATGTTTCGGAAATGTGCTGTTTTACATGGTCGTCTTCCATGGGACTAGTTTCAAAATGGTCCCATTTAATAAACCTTTTTTATTTCATATATGTTTTGTTCCAGAGTCTCCCTGGGATCTCTGTAAATGAGCCATATCACTTCATTATCTCTGGTACATACAATCGTTTTTGAAATGATTGTGCATATCTATAAAGAACAGTGTACCACTGAACATCCTCTTAAGCATAGAATTTCCTGATTCTAGTGGTGATCAGCTGATTATCAAAATGTTTCTCTAAATGAGCAAGAAGGTAAGAATATTGGGTGAATTTGTACCGTTTCACATATAGTAATTACATTGTGCTGCATTTATGATTTTTTTCTCTTACTATCTTTAGCATAGAAATGGGTCCAAAAGTGTGCTTCACGGAAATGGAATAAAAAATAAATGTAGTGTAATGAAAAAAGCATTTAGAGGGTGTTTAAAAGATTAGTCAGACTTGATTTTGGAAGAGAATCTTGAGAAGTGACGATGGAAGAGAATCTTGAGAAGTGACGATGCAGAGGAGCTTATTCCAGGAATTCAAGGATAGCGGACCAAGTTGTTTGAGGATGCAGTTGGCAACAGTAAGGTGATTGTCTTGATATATAAATGTCAACATATTCTCAGTTACTCAATTGCTATTTAGAGAACTAAGTGAATGATTCATAGCTTAGCAGTTCTTGTTTTTTCTTTATTTGTTTGTCTGCCAACAGGTTAAAATGGTAATGCAACATAATGAGACAGGACTATCCAGCCCAATCTTTCCACAGAATGAGATAATCTGCTTCATTGTGGACTCTGGTTTAAGTGAGTGAATTAAGCAAGTGGACAGGATGTTAATATATCTCCATTCTTTTGCGTTAAAATTTGATATAATTACCGATATCGTTAGCCTTGATAGACACAAAAAGTTGGAGTCTCAGCAGGACAGGCAGCATCTTTGGAGAGAAGGAATGGGTGAATTTTTGGGTTGAGACCCTTCTTCAGACTGGTTAGGGATAAAGGAAATGAGAGATATAGACGGTGATGTGGAGAAATGAAGAACAATGAATAAAAGACATGCAAAATAGTAACGATGATAAAGGAAACAGGCCATTGTTAGCTGTTTGTAGGGTGAAAACGAGAAGCTGGTGTGATTTGGGTGGGGGAGGGATAGAGAGAGAGAGAGAGAGAGAGGGAATGTTGGGGCTACCTGAAGAGAGAGAAATCAATATTCATACCACTGGGCTGTAAACTACCAAGCAAAATATGGGATGCTGTTCCTTCAATTTGTGTTTAGTCTCACTCTGACAATGAAGGAGACCTAGGGAAGAAAGGTCTGTGTAGGAATGTGAAGAAGAATTAAAGTATCTGGCAACCGGGATATCAGGTTGGTTCCCGCCGGCTGAGCGAAGGTGTTCTGCGAAACAATCGCCCAATCTACATTTGGTCTCGCTGATGTACAAGAGTCCACATCTTGAACAACGGATACTGTAGATGAGGTTGGAGGAGGTGCAGGTGAACCTCTGCCTAACCTGAAAGGACTGTCCCTGGACAGAGTCGAGGGTGGAGGTATAGCAACAGTTGTTGCATCTTCTGCGGTTCCAGGGGAAGGTACCTGGGGAGGGAGTGGTTTGAGTTGGAAGGGATGAGTTAACCTGGGAGTCGGGGAGGGAACGGTCTCTGCGGAAGGCGGAAAGGGGTGGAGATGGGAAAATGTGGCTAGTGCTTGGATCCCGCTGGAGGTGTGGACATTTCGGAGGATTATGTATTGTATGCGACGGCTGATGGGCTGGAAGGTAAGGACTAGGAGGACAGTCTCTGTTGCGACGAGGGGGAGCAAGTGGGGTACCGAGGAGTGACGGGTGTCGGCCTCAGCTATGATGGGTGAGGGGAACCCCCGTCCCCTGAAGAATGAGGACATCTCAGATGTTCTGTATGGAACACTGCAGCTTGCGGCGTAGATGGAGGAATTTGTAGTGGGTAGAGTCTTTGCAGGAAGCAGGGTGGGAAGAAGTGTAGTCTAGTTCTTGTGGGAGTCAGTGGGTTTGTAATGGACGTCAGTCAATAGTCTATTGTGATGGAGTCTGTGAGATCAAGAAAGGGGATGGAGGTGTCGGAGATGGTCCCAAGTAAATTTGAGTGCAGGATGAAAATTGGTTTTGAAGTTGATAAAGTCCGTGAGTTCTGCACCAGTGCAGGGGGTAGCACTGATGCAGTCATCAATGTAACGGAGATAGAGTTTGGGGATAAGGCCAGTGTATGCCTGGAACAGGAATTGTTCAACGTACCCTTTCTCCAAATCACAGAGCAAACATTTCTCTTGGACTACTTATAAAACAATGGTAAGTTTTCATGATAGATTGCTGTAATGTGCAAACTGTTTGGAATAAATTGGATTGCTCCAGTATAAAATGGGACTAGTTATTTGCTTTATCCCCTAGAGTGAGAATGGACAGGACATCTCATTGTTCCTTTATTCTTTCAGCTGTGTCTCAGTTAGTAGCACTTTTGTGAATTAGGTTCCAGTTTCATGATCAGTGTGATGGACTAGCTCTAGTCCAGGCAAATACTGCGTTTCAGTACTGAAGGAGTGCTGCACATGAACATGTTTCATCCTTTGAGTAAGACGTTAAACTGAGAATCTGAGAAAATGATGCTTGCATTTCAACAGAGCAGGGACGACCCCCCTGGTGTCCTGGTCAATATTCATCATTCATCAATATTCACTACATTCCACAGTGACTTGGTTATTTGAGTTCAGAACTGGCTTACTTATTAGAAGCCAGGGTTGTTGTTGGAATAGTGTTATTATGGCTGGAGTTCTGTGAGAAGTGGTGTTCAGAGGGATCTGTGCTAGGAGCTCTGCATGATACAATATATATAACTGACTTGGATGTAAATGTAGATGAGTTGGTCGGTAGGTTTGCAGGCAATGCCTAAATTAGTGAACTTGCAGTGTGAGGAAAGAATGGGATACAGATGAGCTACAGAATTGGCATATGAATGTAAACCAAGCAAGTGTGAGATATTCCATTTAGTTTTGAGATACAGCGTGAAAACAGGCACTTCGGCCCACCAAGTCCTACACACACTTGGGACAATTTACATTTATAGCAGGTCAATTAACCTACAAACCTGTACGTCTTTGGAGTGTGGGAGGAAACTGAAGATCTTGGAGAAAATCCACGCAGGTCACGGGGAGAACGTACAAACTCTTTAAGAGGCTTTCGGATGGGCACATGGATATGTGTGGAATGCAGGGATACAGATCAAACAGACAGAACCCGTAGTTAGGATTGAACCCGGGTCTACGGTGCTGCAAGCGCTGTAAGGCAGCAGCTGTACCGCTGTCCACAGCTCCCTAAATGTGGCAACACATGTCAATAGAGTGGTAAAGAAAGCACAGTTGGGGTATTGAGCATTAGAATCCGGAAGTTCTTTCTGTTGCCTGGGTTTCAGCAACTAAGTTACAGAGAAAGGTTGAACAAGTTAGGGCTTTATTCTTTGGAGCGCAGAAGGTTAAGGGGGGACTTGATAGAGGTTTTTAAAATGATGAGAGCGATAGACAGAGTTGATGTGGAAAAGCTTTTCCCACTGAGAGTAGGGAAGATTCAAACAAGGGGACATGACTTGAGAATTAAAGGACTGAAATTTAGGGGTAAAGAAAGCTTTACTCAGTTGGCTGTGGAATGAGTTTCCAGTGAAGGTGGTGGAGGCAGGTTCGTTTTTATCATTTAAAAATAAATTGGATAGTTATATGGATGGGAAGGGAATGGAGGGTTGGTCTGAGCGCAATATGGGAGGGTAGATTATGTGTTCGGCAAGAAGGGTCGAGATGGCCTGTTTCCGTGCTGTAATTTAGTTATAAGTAATTTCACCATGCTTTGGTTAGGACACATGGATACTTTGCAGGGTCACCCCATTACAGTAAAGATGCTGAGCTTTGAAGAGGGTAGAAAAGACATTTAGCTCAATGCTACCTGGATTGGAAGGTATTAGCTATAAGAAGAGAATTGGAAGAACTTGGATTGTTTTCCCTGGACTGTTGGAGGCTGAGGGGAGACCTGATGGATGTGTATAAAACATTGTGAGAGACCTAGACAGGGTAGCCAGTCAGAACCTTTTACCCAGGGTGGAAATGTCAAAAACTTGGGGGCATATCTTTATGTGAGAGAGTCACAGTTTAAAGGAGATGTGCGGGGCAGGGTTTTTTTTACACACAGTGGTGGGGGCTGATAGGGTGGTTTTGGAGAAAGTGGCATTTAAGAGGCTTTTGGATGGGCACAGGAATACGCTTGAAATGGAGGAATATAGATCATCTACAGGCAGAAGCATGTAGTTTAACGGCATCATATTCAGCACTGACATTGTGGGTAGAAGGGCCTGTTCCTGTGCAGTATTGTTCTATGATCATCACTCATTCACCATTTTTATGATTATCCAGGCATTATTACATCGCTGATTGAGAGGAAAGAGCCGTGCACAAATTTACTTCTCTGTGTCCATATTGGGAACAGTAATTCAAAGGGATTTCATTGACTATAGTGCCTTGGGATGTTGTGGAAGGAACACAAAAAGCACTTGTAGTGTTTTTTTTTCTATACCAGGACTGGTTCAACTTCTGACAGTAGCCAGCAGGAAGGATAGAGACAATGGGCAAGGAATAGAGTTAGCAAAATGAAAGAAAATGGCTTTGTTGGTCACATCCAGCTACTGCTCTGAATTAGCAGCTGGAAATGACCAACAAAATAGTCTATTTTCATCTTGCAAATTCTATTCCTTGTTCATTGATCAATTGGTCTGTTAAATCACTATAACGGCCGATATGGGGAGATGGTGTCCTTTATTACCAATTATCTGCTATAACCGAATAAGGGAGTTAATATGTACAGTACAATTGGAAAAACATCCAATGACCGTACACTACACGGATAGTAAAGGACACAATATTCACGTTAGCTTGGGACGGCACAGTGGCAATGCGATAGAGTTGGGCCACTTGGGCGACATAATTGGCGAGTTTAGAAGAGTTTTAAAAAATGACATGTTGAAGAGCTCCTTCGACTATGTAGAAGACCTCCTTCGGCCTCCTTCAACTATGTTGAAGACTAGCTACGACTAACTTCGGGAAAATTGGACACCAAATAGTAGAGAGTGAAGACGACCTCCTTCGACCTCCCTTCGAATATGATGAAGACTATCTACGACTACCTTCAACTACCCTCGATTACCTACGACTAACATGCCGACCTACTATGGCTAAACCTACGAGTAAAAAATGTATTGATTTGTTCCATGGCGACCTTTTTTTTACTCGTGGGTATTTTTTAACATATTGAAAAAAACGCCGCAACCTAGCTGAGGCTTCGAGTACGCGGAGACCACTCTCAAGCATGAAGGAGAGTTACAAAGACCTCCTTCGACCTCATGTCGACCATGCTGTGAGTATAAGTCGAGGGCAAACCGCCAGAACTCGCAGATTAGGTCGCCCAAGTGGGACAGGCCCTTGAGGAGACCCGATCCTGGCTTTGGATGCTCCCTGTGGCATTGCAGGTTTCCTCCAGCTGCTCTGGTGCACTATCCTATACACTGTAGTGTGTGGAGTGGAGCTGGTGTGCCGAGGTGCCTGGTGTGGACCCGAGTCTCTGGCGCTGTGGTGCGGCCAGGCGGTACGTGCACTGTGCGCGGCTCGCAGTGACCTTCTGGGCTGCAGGCCAACGTATCTTTGTGTTGTTGGCGATGGGGGTAGGGGTGCCCAGGGGAAACCCAGGCTAAACACTGTTACATAGAAACATAGAAATTAGGTGCAGGAGTAGGCCATTCGGCCCTTTGAGCCTGCACCGCCATTCAATATGATCATGGCTGATCATCCAACTCAGTATCTAGTACCTGCCTTGTCTACATACCCCCTGATCCCTTTAGCCACAAGGGCCACATCTAACTCCCTCTTAAATATAGCCAATGAACTGGCCTCAACTACCCTCTGTGGCAGAGAATTCCACAGATTCACCACTCTCTGTGTGAAAAATGTTTTTTCTCATCTCGGTCCCAAAAGATTTCCCCCTTATCCTTAACCTGTGACCCCTTGTTCTGGACTTCCCCAACATCGGGAACAATCTTCCTGCATCTAGCCTCTCCAACCCCTTAAGAATTTTGTAAGTTTCTATAAGATCCCCCCTCAATCTTCTAAATTCTAGCGAGTACAAACCGAGTCTATCCAGTCTTTCTTGTCCTTGCAATGTGTGCGGAAAGATAGAACCACGACAGTGTTTCTCGCCTACACACTGTGAATTGTCCCTAGTGTGTAGGATAGAAGGAGTGTATGGGTGATTGCTGGTTGGCACGGACTCGGTGTTTCCATGCTCTATCTCTACACTAAACTAAACGAAATGGGTCAAAAACAACATTCGCTCCAACCACCGAGAGATCATTCCGTGAAACAATAAACTCTGTCCACAGTGTAGGAAGGAACTGCAGATGCCAGTTTACCCCGAAGATGGACACAAAATGCTGGAGTAACTCAGCGGGACAGGCAGCATCTCGGGATAGAAGGAATGGGTGACGTTTTGGGATGAGACTCCTTCAGACTGTCAGGGGAGAGAGAGAGACACAGAGATAATGAAGGGTAAGGTGCGATAACGAGACATCAAAGATGATGAACGACAACTAGAAATTATATGGAGACACTGGAAACTGCAAATGGTGGAAACATTCACAACCCAAATTGCTGGAGAATTTCAGTGAGTCCGGCAGCATCTGCGGAGGGAAATGGTTAATGATGTTTTGAGTTGGGACTTTTCTTCAGACTGAAGGACCTTGAGCTAAAACCGTAACTATCCATTCCCTCCACAAATGCTGCTGACCTGCTGAGTTCCTCCAGCACTTTGTTTTTTGCACTAGCGATTATGCATTAACACAGCATAGCAAATCCCAGGTGCTTCACAGGAATGTTATTATCAACAGATTTGATCAAACAGATGCTTGAAGGATGGCTTAAAAAGGAAGTCAGGCATGTGGATAAGGGAGGGAATTCCAAAACTTGGATCCCTTTCAAGTCTATTTGCACATCCTTTCTGTAATTCCTCCCACTGCATTGTTTTGAGGCATTCAGAAACAAACAGAGTGTAATCTCCATCAATGCAGGAAAGAGTTACCAGTGTTCAGCTTTGATATCCTCAGTTCTGTATCTAAAAATATGCTGCCCCATTTGGAGTTATTTTGATGAAACGCTGACTCCAAGGAGCCAAGCCTGAATGTTCAGCAAGTTGCTTCTGGCCTGATTTGGGATTTGCTGAACTCAGGAGTAGGTGTGGAATTCTACACATCAGGAAAGTTGCTGTATTGGACACAATGCCTCATACCAACAGGGAACAAACCAACCATTCAGTGGGCGTGCTGCTAACGCCTCTTTTCTGCCTGGAGATATATTTTATGAATGCAAAATATGAAAATTTAAAAGGATTGGGATTTCCTGACCTTTTAAATAGATAATTGTCAGATTAATTGCTGCACCATTTTAACCTGTTTTGTTTCATAATGTGCAAAGAAAATTCTTCTGTGGTCGCCCAGTGTTTGGCAACCTCTGCACCTCAGTCAACCCTTGTGGTTGTCTCTTTTCTCAGTTTGACTGTTCTGGCTGAGTCGTTGAGAGTAAATGCGTCTCACTGAAACAAGGCACGTGTGGCCAATTTGAGGCTGAATGCTGTGAAGGGAAGATCACCTGGGGAAGTGAGATTGCTCAGAGTATCAGTAGAAATGCCCTTGTGTTCAGCATGGGTTCATTCTACAGTGGAAGCTTGAGCACCTAGGTGCCTGAAAGTTGACATTTACTTTCTCTGACGGAGAGTTTGCAAAAATGTAATACATTGTCCTTGTCAGTGGATTTGACAGCCCGTGCTGGGCTTGATCCTTACTGAATGGAATGCTGCAAGATTAGAGCAGGGTAGATTAGAGCTGCACCATAGATTGCATTCGACTGGATGCAACACAGCTTGTTGTGACTAATGTTATGCCCAAGGCAACACGAAATTGTACAGAGTTATGCACACAGCCTAGTCCATCACACTGGCTTGTGAAAGCAGTCAGTGCAATCGAGGATCACTCACACCAGGTCCATTCTTTGGAAAGTGAACCAACATGTCACACACGTGACCCGATGGCAATCGACAATAGGTGCAGGAGTAGGCCATTCGGCCCTTTGAGCCAGCACGGCCATTCAATGTGATCATGGCTGATCATCCCCAATCAGTACCCCGTTCCTGCCTTCTCCCCATATCCCCTATGTTTTTCAAGAGCACTAGCTCGCTCTTGAAAGCATCCAGGGAACCCGCCTCCACCGCCCTCTGAGGCAGAGAATTCCACCGGCTCACCACTCTCTGTGAGAAAAAGTGTTTCCTCGTCTCTGTTCTAAATGACTTACTCCTTATTCTGAAACTGTGGCCTCTGGTTCTGGACTCCCCCCAACATCGGGAACATGTTTCCTGCCTCTAGCGGACACTGCCAAACCCTTAACAATCTTGTATGTTTCAATGAGATACCCTCTCATCCTTCTAAACTCCAGTGTATACAAGCCCAGCTGCTCCATTCTCTCAGTATATGACAGTCCCACCATCAGGGAATTAACCTTGTAAACCTACGCTGCACTCCCTCAATAGCAAGAATGTCCTTCCTCAAATTAGGGGACTAAAACTGCACACAATACTCCAGGTGTGGTCTCACTAGGGCTCTGTACAACTGCAGAAGGACCTCTTTGTTCCTATATTTGATTTCTCTTGTTATAAAGGCCAACATGCCATTCGCTTTCTTCACTGCCTGCTGTACCTGCATGCTTACTTTCATAGACTGATGCACAAGGACTCCCAGATCCCGTTGAACTTCCCCTTTTCCCAACTTAACGCCATTTGGATAGTAATCTGCCTTCCTGTTTTTGCTACCAAAGTGGATAACCTCACATTTATCCGCATTACACTTCATCTGCCATGCATCTGCCCACTCCCCCAACCTGTCCAAGTCACCTTGCACTCTCAAGGCATCCTTTTTTTTCAATTTAACTTTAATGTCATCGCACAAATACAAGTATGAGTACAACGAATTTCAGTTTTGCGTCAGTCCGTAGTAGTTGTGCATAAAGAAATTTAAAAAAAAAATAGAAAGAGAAGATACAGAATAATCAAAAAATACAGAATAATTAAACAATGGGGACGGAGGGACCGGAGAAATCTATCGGCGGGACTCCGAGTTCAGCAATGTGATTGTATTGTTGTAGAAGCTGTTCCTCATCCTACTAGTACGAGACCTGAGGCTCCTGTACCGCCTCCCTGATGGGAGGAGGGCAAACAGTCCATGGTTGGGGCGTGAGGGATCTTTGATGATCTTCCCAGCCCGTCTCAGACACCGTTTTCGGTGGAGGGCATCCATGGCAGGGAGCGGGGCACCAATGATGTGCTGCGCGGTTTTCACCACCCGTTGTAGTGCCTTCCTGTCCGCAGCAGTGCAGCTGCTGTACCATACCGTGAAGCAGGTGGTCAGGATACTCTCTATGGTACAGCGGTAAAAGTTGGTCAGGATCCGGGGGGACAGGTGGGCTTTCTTGAGCCTCCTCAGGAAGTGAAGGCGCTGCTGTGCCTTTTTGATCAGCTTGGAGGTGTTGAGGGACCAGGAGGTGTTGAATGACCTCCTCACAGTTCACACTGCCACCTAGCTTTGTGTCATCTGCAAATTTGCTAATGCTACTTTGAATCCCCTAATCCAAATCATTGATGTATATTGTAAATGGCTGCGGGCCCAGCACCGAGCCTTGCGATACCCCACTAGTCACTACCTGCCATTCTGAAAGGGATCCGTTAATTCCTACTCTTTGTTTCCTGTCTGCCAACCACTTCTCTATCCATGTGGTGGGCGGCGCGACCGACGTCGCAGCGGCCTCTGCAGTCCGTCTGTCTTTTTTATTTTTATTTTATTGTCCTGTTGAGTGTACAGTTTGCGGTGGGTTTTTGACTGTGTATGTGTGGGGGGGGCAGGGTGGTGGGTGGGGGAAACTTTTAGATCTCTTCCCTGTACGGGGACCCGACCTTTTCCCTGTCGGGTCTCCGTTGCTGTTGGGGCCTAGCACCGTGGAGCGGCCTCCAACTGGAACGACAGCTCAAGTCACGGAGCATGCGGGGCTGCAGACCTACCATCGTGGAGCTGGCCGGCTTCGGAGCGGGAGAGCTGCGGTGGCGCGCTGCTGTGACCTGACTCCCGTGGATGGTGACACCGGGAGCTCGCGGGTCCCCGGTGTGAGACCGCTTTGCGGGGCAACGGCAACTTCTCCCGCTCGAATTGCGGTGTTGAGCCTTACATTGCCCGGCGCAGCTTAAACAGCCGTTGGACTTGCTAGCGCCCACCGGGGGCTTTGACTTTGACTTCGGGAGAGGAATGGAGAGCAAGGGAGAGACAAGACTTTGCTTTCCATCACAGTGAGGAGGAGATTCACTGTGATGGATGTTTGTGTAAATTGTGTTGGGTGTGGGTCTTGGTTCTTTTCTTATATGACTGCAGAAACCAAATTTCGTTTGAACTTCATGTGAGGTTCAAATGACAAATAAACGGTATTGTATTGTATATTGTATGTCAGCATTCTACCCCCAATACCATGTGCCCTAATTTTGCCCACTAATCTCCTATGTGGGACCTTATCAAATGCTTTCTGAAAGTCCAGGAACACCATTCCACTGGCACTCCCTTGTCCATTTTCCTAGTTACATCCTCAAAAAATTCCAGGAGATTAGTCGAGCATGATTTCCCCTTCGTAAATCCATGCTGACTCGGACCGATCCTGTTAGTGCTATCCAAATGTTCGGCTATCTCATCTTTATAATCGACTCCAGCATCTTCCCCACCACCGATGTCAGGCTAACTGGTCTAATACCTTTTCCTTCTGCCATTTTGGCTCTTGTCTAATTATATGATGATATTCTAAGCACCTTTGACATTGGTGGAAGTTATTGAGCTGGTGGTTCTGCTAACGCGTGCTTTATAAATAGCGGGGCAAGATCAGCATATAAAATTACATTAATATATGAACAGCAACTTAATCAGAGAGAACAGTGGGTAAGCAAAGACCTTGAGAGCAACGAAGAGGACTGAGCTGAACTGGAAAATATAATAGATGCATAAATGTGTAAACCAGACATGGTTCTTTCCAGATACGACTTGCAGCTAGTGATGAAGGAAAAGGAAGGATGGAACTTTAGTGTATGAAAGTGTATTTTACCATCACGGGTAAGAACATTAAAATAAGCACTTTAGATGTTTTTTGTGATGTCTCATTTTTCAGACCATGTTTTTTTTTTTAACCGGTCATTTAATGTGAATGTTTTTTTTTGTTAAGTTGTGGGCAAAATATGACAATTACAATACCAAGTGACCCAAGATGGTACGTTAAACCTGAATTAGACCTGCCACAGTTTTCTACTGATATCTTTTTTGGAAGAATATTAGATTCTAGGCCCACATTGGTAAAACACTTAAGTATGTTACATAAACAGAATTTCTCACTTAGCAGGAGAATGTGATAATGCACCAGAAAATAACTCAACGCTAGTGACATTTAGAAATGTTTAAATGAAGAAATATAAGAGATGCTTTCAATGTGGGTGGTTGTAGTATTCATCATAGAAACTAGGTGCAGGAAGAGACCATTCGGCCCTTTGAGCCAGCACCGCCATTCATTGTGATCATGGCTGATCGTCCCCTATCAATAACCCGTGCCTGCCTTCTCCCCATATCCCTTGACTCCACCAGCCCCTAGAGCTCTATCTAACTATCTCTTAAATCCATCCAGTGATTTGGCCTCCACTGCTCTCTGTGACAAGGAATTCAATAAATTCATAACTCTCTGGGTGAAAACGTTTTTTTTCTCACATCAGTCTTAAATAACCTCCCCTTTATTCTAAGACTGTGGCCCCTGGTTCTGGACTCGTATTCCAACATTGGGAACATTTTTCCTGCATCTAGCTTGTCCTTTTATGATTTTATATGTTTCTATAAGAACCCCCTCATCCTTCTAAACTCCAGTGAATACAAGCCTAGTCTTTTCAATCTTTCCTCATATGACAGTCCCGCCATCCCAGGGATCAATTTCATGAACCTGCGCTGCACTGCCTCAATCACAAGGATGTCCTTCCTCAAATTAGGAGACCAAAACTGTACATAATAATCCAGATGTGGTCTCACCAGAGCCCTATACAACTGCAGAAGAACCACTTTACTCCTATACTGAAATCCTCTTGTTATGAAGGCCAACATTCGATTAGCTTTCTTCACTGCCTGCTGTACCTGCACGCCAACTTTCAGTGACCGGTGTGCAAGGACGCCCAGGTCTTGCTGCACCTCCCCCTTACCTAACCTAACCCCATTGAGATAATAATCTACCCCCTTGTTTTTGCCGCCAAAGTGGATAACCTCACATTTATCTATATTATACTGCATCTGCCACGCATCTGCCCACTCACTCAACCTGTCCAGGTCATCCTGCAACCTCCTAACATCCTCTTCACAGTTCACACTGCCACCCAGCTTTGTGTCATCCACAAACTTGCATGTGTTGCTCCTAATTCCCTCATCCAAATCATTAATATATATGGTAAACAGTTGCGGCCCCAACACCGAGCCTTGCGGCACTCCACTCGCCACTGCCTGCCATTCTGAAAAGGACCCGTTCACTCCTACTCTTTGCTTCCTGTCTGCCAACCAATTTTCTATCCATATCAACACCCTACCCCCAAAACCATGCGCTCTAATTTTAGTCACCAGTCTCCCGTGCGGGACCTTATCAAAGGCTTTCTGAAAGTCTAGATACACTGCATCCACTGGCACCCCATCATCCATTTTACTTGTCACATCCTCAAAAAATTCCAGAAGATTATTCAAGCATGATTTTCCTTTCATAAATTCATGTTGACTTGAACTAATCCTTTTACTGCTATCCAAATGCCCTATTATTACCTCTTTAATAATTGACTCCAGCATCTTTCCCACCATCGAAGTCAGGCTATCTGGTCTGTACTTTCCCGTTTTCTCTCTCGCTCCTTTCTTGAAAAGTGTGATAACATTAGCTATCCTCCAATCCACAGGAACTGATCCTGAATCTATTGAACATTGTAAAATGATCACCAATGTGTCCACTATTTCTAGAGCCACATCCCTGAGGACCCTGGGATGCAGATCATCTGGCCAGGGGATTTATCATCCTTCAGTCCCATTAGCCTACCCAATACTATTTCTCGCCTAATGAAAATTTCTTTCAGTTCCTCTACCCCCTTAGATCCTCTGTCCTCCAGTACATCTGGGAGATTGTTTGTGTCTTCCTTAGCAAAGACAGATCCGAAGTACCTATTCAACTCTTCTGCCATTTCCTTGTTGCCCATAATAATTTCACCCGTGTCTGCCTTCAAGGGACCCACATTTGACTTTGCTACTCTTTTTCCCTTAACATATCTAAAGAAGCTTTTACTGTTCTTCTTTATATTCCTGGCCAACTTCCCCTCGTACTTCATCTTTTCAGCCCGTATTGCCCGTTTTGTTTCCTTCTGTTGTCCTATGAAAGTTTCCCAATCCTCTGGCTTCCGGCTACTCTTTGCTGTGTTATACATCTTTTCTTTTAGTTTTATTCTATCCCTAACTTCTCTTGTCAGCCACAGTTGCCTCCTACTCCCCTTAGAATCTTTTTCCCTTTTTGGAATGAAATGATCCTGCATCTTCTGGATTATGCCCAGAAATTCCTGCCATTGCTGTTCCACCGTCATTCCTGCTAGGATCCCTTTCCAGTCTACTTTGGCCAGCTCCCCTCTCATGCTTTCATAGTCTCCTTTGTTCAACTGCATCACTGACACTTCCGATTTAACGTTCTCCTTCTCAAATTCCAGATTAAAATTAATCATATTATGATCATTACCTCCAAGCGGTTCCTTTACCTCGAGTTCTCTTATCATATCTGGTTCATTGGACAACACTAAATCCAGAATTGCCTTTTTTCTGGTCGGCTCCATTACAAGCTGCTCTAAGAATCCATCTCGGAGGCATTCTACAAACTCTCTTTCTTGGGGACCTGAACCAACCTGATTTTCCCAGTCTACCTGCATATTGAAATCCCCCATCACCACAGTGGCATTACCTTTGTTACATGCCAGTTTTAACTCCTGCTGCAACTTACACCCTACATCCGGGCTACTATTTGGGGGTCTGTAGATAACACCAATTAGTGTCTTCTTGCCTTTGCAATCCCTCAACTCAATCCACAGTGACTCTACCTCATCAGTCCCCATGTCTTCCCTCGCAAGGGACTGAATTCCATCCCTCACCAGCAGAGCTACCCCCCTCCTCTGCCCACCTGCCTGTCCTTTCTATAGGATGTATAACCCTGAATATTAAGTTCCCAGGCCCGATCCTCCTGCAGCCACGTCTCAGTATTCCCCACAATGTCATATTTATCAACCTCTAACTGAGCCTCAAGCTCATCTACTTTACTTCTTATACTTCGCGCATTCATATACAATACTTTTAATTCCTTACGCATCTCACCTTTCACATCGATCCCTATTACTCTTGGCCATACTCTCCTATCCCTTTGTGAGCTTCCTTTCCTGTTATTTCTGGGGTCATTATCGACTATCCCATTTGACACCACACCCCCCTTATTCAGTTTAAAGCCACCCGTGTAGCAGTGGGAAACCTGCCTGCCAGAATGCTGGTCCCCCACCTGTTAAGATGCAATCCGTCCCTTTTGTACAATTCCCCCTTACTCCAAAACAGATCCCAGTGATCTAAGAATCTAAATCCCTACCCCGTGCACCAGTTCCTCAGCCATACATTCAGGTCCCGTATCTCCCTGTTCCTGCTCTCGCCAGCAAAAGGAACTGGAAGCAAACCGGAGATATCAACCCTGGAGGTCCTGCTGTTCAGCATTTTTCTGAGCTCTCTAAAGTCACGCTGCAGAATATTCATCCCCTTCTTTCCGACATAGTTTGTGCCGACATGCACTACAACTTCTGGCTGTTCACCTTCGCCCTCGAGGATTTTCTGCACTCTGTCCGTGACATTCTGGATCCTGGCACCAGGGAGGCAGCCCACCATCCTCGAATCCCGTCTGTTGCCGCAGAAACCCCTGTCCGTACCTCTCACAATGGAGTCTCCCACTACAATGGCGTTGCCTGACGTTGGCCTCTTTGGTTTTGGCTCAACAGCACTTTTTGCTTCGCAAGCCAGTCCGCCACTCAGTGTAATAACGTCTTCTGTCCCGACGGCTTCTAAGTGGGTGAACCTGTTCACAAGAGGTACAACACCCGGGGACCTTTGCATTCCATGCTTCCCTCCCTTTCTCACTGTCTCCCACCTTCTCTCTTCCAGTACCTTAGGTGTAACAATCTTACTGTAGGACTTGTCGAGGAACGACTCCGTTTCTCGGACGAACCTGAGGTCATCCACTTGCTTCTCCAGTTCCCCAACACGGTCCTTCAGGAGCTCTACCTGGATGCACTTCTCACATTTGTAGCAGCCAGAGGCACCAGCGGTGTCCTTGACCTCCCACATACTGCAAGCATCGCACTGAATCAGCTTGCCTGACATCTCCTTCTTTCGTCTCTCCCTCTCCAGCGTTTTGCGTAGCCTCCTCGCCGAAGACTCTCGAGCCAAAGACTCTCACTTTGCTCACAGGGCACTTCCCTCACAAGGCCGCTCACTCACTGCCAATCCACTAGAGCCATCTTGCTTATATTGACTGATAAATTGCCTAATTTACCAATTTACAAACCAAATTCCTCAGTTTTCAACTGTTTTCCCCCTCTGACTCCCTTCTAACTTTCCTCCCACTTGGGCTAGAGCCAATCAGTGTTTTCTCCTGCTTCTCTTTGTTGCTGTTGCTTCAAAATCCACGGGAACGCTGAGAATCCTGTTACTGTATCCTTGCCTTTCCTGGGCATCACCACTGTTAAAAGCTGGAAGAGCGGAATAGTGAAGTAAATGAGGTTTTGGGCTTGTTCATGCGATTGGAAAATAAGTGGCCCAGTCAGTTGTTCAGCATGCAGCTTCATGTGTATACCCCCTTGGACTTATGGAAATGCAACTCTGAGCTGGACTGGGGAATGGAGATGTATGGTGTACAGCAGGGCAAACAGTCAGGGTGAGAATAATGTTTGTTAATGGAATCGGTGGGCAGTTTACCTGGAGGTGAATCTACCATATTGATAAGTGTACTTACTGTATTAAAAAGGCAAATGGTGATTTAATTGAGACTTTTAAGAAATTAAGGGGACTGATGAGGTAGATAAGTAAAGCTCAATGATCCTGCTGAATGAGAATGAGCAGTTTTAAAATAGGAGGCACAGTCTGATAAATTTGACGCAGCACTTTCAGGGATGAGGACAGAAGTACCCCGAGGTCCAGTGAGTGGTACGTGTTTGAAACTCTCCACGGCAAATCACAATTAATGGTGGATTCGTTGTTAAAGTGAAATTATTATTATTTTTTTGTTAATGAAAGGCATGATCAGATATAGGGAATATTGCAGAGATGCAAGAGATGAAAATTGCTGGAATCTGCAGCAAAATAGAAGTTGCTGGGGAACTCAGCAGGTCTGGTGGCGCCCTGTGCAGAGGAAATGAAAAATTAAAGGTTTTGAGTTGAGAACTTTCACCTGGACTGAAAGAGCAGAGAGTATTGGGATGACACGTGGTGCAGTGGTAGAGTTGCTGCCCTATAGCGCCATCGTACCGCATGTAGTATGTGCGTAAGTTCTTGGAACATACATCATTGAGAGAGCTGAAAACATCAACTGGCTTATCAAGCTTCTCTTATGACATGATGACTAGACCATGAAGACACGATAGTTCTCGGTTTCAGTTTAGTTTATTGTCACGTGTACCGAGGTACAGTGTAAAAATATGCGCTAACCAGTCAGTAGAAAGACAATACATGATTACATTAGACATTAGGTGCAGGAGTAGGCCATTCGGCCATTCGAGCCAGCACCACCATTCAATGTGATCATGGCTGATCATCCCCAATCAGTACCCCGTTCCTGCCTTCTCCCCATATCCCCTGATTCTGCTATTTTTAAGAGCCCTATCTAGCTCTCGAAAGCATCCAGAGAACCCGCCTCCACCGCCCTCTGAGGCAGAGAATTCCACAGGCTCGCCACTCTCTGTGTGGAAAGTGTTTCCTCGTCTCCGTTCTAAATGACTTATTCCTTATTCTTAAACTGTGGCCCCTGGTTCTGGACTCCCCCAACATCGGGAACATGTTTCCTGCCTCTAGCGTGTCCAAACCCTTAACAATCTTATATGTTTCAATGAGACGTCCTCTCATCCTCCTAAACTCCAGACTGTACAAGCCCAGCTGCTCCATTCTCTCAGCATATGACCGACCCGCCATCCCGGGAATTAATCTTGTAAAACCTACGCTGCATTCCCTCAATAGCAAGAATGTCCTTCCTCAAATTAGGGGACCAAAACTGTACACAATACTCCAGGTGTGGTCTCACTAGGGCTCTGTACAACTGCAGAAGGACTTATTTGCTCCTATATTCGATTCCTCTTGTTATGAAGGCCAATATGCCATTCGCTTTCTTCACTGCCTGCTGTACCTGCATGCTTACTTTCATAGACTGATGTACAAGGACCCCCAGAATCCGTTGTACTTCCCCTTTTCCCAACTTGACACCATTTAGATAGTAATCTGCTTTCCTATTTTTGCTACCAAAGTGGATAACCTCACATTTATCCGCATTAAACTTAATCTGCCATGCATCTGCCCACTCCCCCAACCTGTCCAAGTCACCATGCACTCTCATAGCATCTTCCTCACAGTTCACACTGCCACCCAGCTTTGTGTCATCTGCAAATTTGCTAATGTTACTTTGAATCCCTTCATCCAAATCATTGATGTATATTGTAAATAGCTGCGGTCCCAGCACCGAGCCTTGCGGTACCCCACTAGTCACTGCCTGCCATTCTGAAAGGGACCCGTTAATCCCTACTCTTTGTTTCCTGTCTGCCAACCACTTCTCTATCCATGTCAGCACTCTACCCCCAATACCATGTGCCCTAATGTTGCCCACTAATCTCCTATGTGGGACCTTATCAAATGCTTTCTGAAAGTCCAGGTACACTACATCCACTGGCTCTCCCTTGTCCATTTTCCCAGTTACATCTTCAAAAAATTCCAGAAGATTAGTCAAGCATGATTTCCCTTTTGTAAATCCGTGCTGACTCGGACTGATCCTGTTACTGCTATCCGAATGTTTGGCTATCTCATCTTTTATAATTGACTCCAGCATATTACCCAGTTACTCCGTCACCCCAGATCCTCTGGCCACTACTATATCGGGAAGATTGTTTGTGTCCTCCTTAGTGAAGACAGATCCAAAGTACCTGTTCAACTCATCTGCCATTTCCTTGTTCCCCATAATAAATTCACCTTTTTCGTTCTTCAAGGGTCCAACTTTGGTCTTAACTAATTTTTTCCTCTTCACATTCCTAAAGAAGCTTTTACTATCCTCCTTTATATTTTTGGCTAGCTTACCTTCGTACCTCATCTTTTCTCCCCGTAATGTTCGTACCTCAAACTTTTACCTCTCCCCATAATTACCCATTTTTTTTGTTATCTTCTCAATTTATTTATCAATTTAAGTGTATTAAACCCAATTGCAAGGTACCTTTAAAAAACATTCAGAGGTATTAAGCACGGCTCTCTGGTTGTGGTACCCAGCTGGGAAGAAACTGTCCCTCTTGCTTCCTTCTGTACCTTTTGCATTACAATCAATTTATTTATCTATTTATAGTGTATAGAAACATGATAAGTGAATAACGTTTAGTGCAAGGTAAAGCCATGTAGTTTTTGTTATTTTTTGTTGCAAAGTCCAGGAGGGGGTAACTTTTAAATCTCTCTCTGCCAAGGAAAGACTGCAAGGGCGGCCTCCACATCCGGGGACAGGTAGATAGTAGTTTAGCACGGCTCTCTGGTTGTGGTAGGATGATTCAGTTGGGTAACAGCTGGGAAGAAACTGTCCCTGAACCTGGTGGAATGCCTTTTCACACTTCTGTACCTTTTGCCTGATGGGAGGGGAGAAGAGGAAGTGGCCATGGTGTGATTCGTCCTTGATTATGCTGCTGCTGCTGGTCTTGCCGTGGCAGCATAAGGTATAAATGGAATCAATAGAAGGGAAGTTTGTTTGTGTGATGGCCTGGGCTGCGTTCACAATTTGCATCAATTTCTTACGGTCCTGGATGAAGCTGTGATGCATCCTGATAAAATGCTTTCTATGGTGCATCTGTAGAAGTTGGTGAGAGTAGCAGGGGACATGCCAAACATCCTAGCCCTTCTATGGAAGTAGAGGCCTACTTCACCACCCACACCCTTGTGGTGAATGCCAAACATGCAGCGAGGAAAGCAGCTTTGCAAGACTGAGTTAAGGAGGGAAAAATATATCCTGGCAAATCCTCTCCAACCAATTCATATGATTCCAAGATATTTGTCTCACTGCGCAAATAATAACACCACATTAAAGACTTTTAATACATTTAAGTTTAGAACAAGATTCATGCTTGCAATAATTTTTAATTAAAATTCAGGACCAGAACTGAATATAAATGATTCTCTTTGCTGCCAAAGCAAGTCTGAACTGTTTCTATTCAACACAAATACACCAGTGCAAAATTGAATATATTTGTGTTTTGATTTTATAGAAGATCAAAAACTGAACTTTAGTCATTCAATAATTTCTCATTTGTTTAGGTCAGGCCATTTCTTTCTACTTTTCCTTTCTTCTTCTTTGGCTCCTCTGCTCCTAAGTTTTTCCTCTTTTTAATTTTCACCATCAAACTTCCCACCTGAAATATGAGTTACTTTACATCAATGATGCTAATTCCATCGCTTAGCTATCATTATGTCAGCAGTGTGCCATTTTGGATGGTTGCCTTAAATCTTCCACATTTGAAGAACAACTAGAGATTGGGGTTGTTGGGCGCTAACTGTCATTGTAGCTGTGCACATGTTGTGATAGTAGATCCTTGAGCTTGGGAATAAGTTGCAGAAGCAGTTTAGTTTAGTTTAAAAATACAGCGTGGAAACAGGCCCTTTGGCCCACCGAGCACGTGCCGACCAGCGATTCCCACACACAAACACTATCCAACACGCTACGGACATTTACAATTACACCAAGCTAATTAATCTACAAGCATGTACGTCTTTGGAGTGTGGGAGATCCTGGGTCACGGGGAGAACATACAAACTCCATACAATCAACACCCCTAATCGGGATCGAACCCGGGTTCTCTGGCGCCGTAAGGCAGAAGATCTACCGCTGCGCCACTGTGCCGCCTTGCCCATAATTTCTAGTGAACCAGCATCGTGATGAACAAGGGGATTATTCAATATTTCTGGGCTGTAGATACAAAAATCTTACAGCTCCAATGAATGACAGGACTGTCAAAAGGGTATGCCATAAGTTGAAGTATTCTTTGAAGTAAATGAAAGATCCAGCAGGAAAAGTTAAAGGCAAATGGCCACCTGTTGTGGTAAGATTCAATTAACCTGACCTTGCCTTGCCTGGTGTGCAGTTTCCTCTCGATCTATTGCTTTTTCTCTATCTCTTTTTTTCTCTCCTCACTTTCTCATTCACACCCCTCATTCTCTCTCATTATCCTCAGTTTTTCTCAATTCAATTCAATTCAATTCAATTTAAAAACTTTATTGGCATGATAAAAAAACATTTTGTTATATTGCCAAAGTATAAAACATGACATACATGTTTAAAATGCACAAGTATAAATACAGGTATACAGTGCATGGATGGATATGTCCTTGTACATAAACTCGCAATAGGTCTAGAGCCCTTTATTGATTGCTCAACGTCCTTGCAGCTGCAAGCAGTACAACACAATAGAAAGTTTAGCAATTCAATATTAAATACTTAGTGTTAGTTAATGTCAATTAGTGTGTGTGTACATATGTGCATGTCGGTCATTCACCCTCTCTCGGGCTGTGGCATGCTGTTACGTATTGTGCACCAAGATGTGCCGTATTTCCTTCGCCAAGGATTATTCGTAGTTTTGATGTATCATCTAGTTCTTTAAAGTCAGGGGTTGCCGCACTGAGTTTGTCAAAGTATGCTTTCCTTGTTTTGTCAAATTTTTTGCATTTTAGGAGGAAGTGCACCTCTGTTTCAACCTCATCTGTCAAACAGTGGCCGCAGATTCTGTTTTCTCTTGGTTGCCAGAATCTCTTCTGTCTTCCTTTTTCAACTGCCAAATAGTGGTCACTTAACCTGTATTTGGTGAGGGTCTGTCTCTGTTTTATGTCTCTAACAGTTGAGAGATAGTTTGCCAATTTATAATCTCTTTTTAGGGCACGGTAACATTCTAATCTGCTTGAAGGGCTTTAAACTGGAGGGTATCTGGGGTCTAGTTTAAAGGTGATCCAAAAATTTGGTGCTCTCTATATTTATTATCAAGTGGATATCTCTGCTCTCCTCTCATGCTCTCTCCCCGTTCCTTTCTCTCTCCTCCCCTCCTTCTCTATCATCCCCTCTCCTCTCCCTCCCCTCTGTCTTCTCTCTCCCCCCTTTCTCCTTTGGATCCGTATCTGTCTCTCTCCAAAATTCCTCCCCCCCTCTCCCTCTCCCCCTCCTCCTCTCTCTCCCCCCCTCTCTCTCTCGCCCTCTCTCGCTCTCTCTCTCTCTCTCTCTCTCTCTCTCTCCCTTTTTCTCTCTCTCCCCTCCTCTTTCTCCCCCCTCCTCGCCCCCCTCCTCTCTCCCTCTCTCTCCCCCCCCCTCTCTCTCTCTCTCCCTCTCTCTCTCTCTCTCCCCCCCTCTCTCTCTCTCTCTCTCTCTCCCTCTCCCTCTCTCCCTCCCTTCTCCCTCTCTCCCTCTCTTCTCTCTCTCTCTCTTTCCCTCTCTCTCCCTCCCTCTCTCTTTCTCTCCCCCTCTCCTCCTCTCCTCTCCCTCTATCTTCTCTCTCTCTCCCCTCCTCTCTCTCTCCTCCCTCCTCCCTCTCTCTCTCCTCTTTCCTCTCTCTCTCCCCCCTCCTCTCTCTCGTCCCTCTCTCTCTCTCCCTCTCCCCACCTCCTCCCTCTCCCCTCCCCTCCCCCTCCTCCCCCTTTCTCTCTCCCTCCTCCCTCATCTCTCTCTCCCCCTCTCTCCTCTCTCCCTCCCCCCTCCTCCCTCTCTCCTCTCTCCCCCCTTCTCTCTCTCTCCCTCCTCCACTCCTCTCCCTCCCCTCCCTCTCTCTCTCCCTCCTCCACTCCCTCCCTCCTCCACTCCCCCTCTCTCTCCCTCCTCCTCTCCCTCTCTCCTCTCTCTCTCCCCCCTCTCCTCTCTCCTCTCTCCCTCTCTCCTCTCCCTCTCCCTCCTCTCCCTCCTCCCCACCTCTCCTCTCCCCCTCTCCCCCTCCCCCTCTCTCTCCCTCTCTCCCCCCCTCTCTCTCCCCTCTATCTCTTTCTCCCTCCCCCTTTCTCTCCCTCTCTTCTCCCTTTCTCTCACCCCTCTCCCCCCCTCTTCCCTTCTTCCTTCCTCCCCCCCCTTCCCCCCCCCCCCCTCTCTCCCCTCCCCTCCCTTTCTCCTCTCTCTCTCCCCCTCTCTCTCCTCTCTCTCTCCCTCTCTCTCTCCCCCTCCTTCTCTCTCGCCCGCTCTCCTTTCTCTCTCTCCCTCTCTCTCCCTAGTCTCCTTCTCTCTCTCTCCCTCCCCCTCCCCCTCTCTCTCTCCCTCTCTCTCTCCCTCTCCCCTCTCCCTCTCTCCCTCTCCCCCCCTCTCTCCCTCTCTCCCCCCCTCTCCCTCTCTCTCTCCCCCCCTCTCTCTCGCTCCCTGTTTCTCTCTCCTCTCTCCCCCCTCTCTCTCTCCCTCCCCTCTCCTCTTCTCCCCTCTCCTCCCTCTCCCCCTCCTCTCCTCTCTCCCCCTCTCTTTCCCTCCTCCCCCCTCTTCTCTCCCCTCCCCCCCCCCTCCCTCTCCTCCCTCTCTTCCCCCTCCCTTTCTCCCTCTCCCTCCCTCTCCTCTCTCTCTCCCCTCTCTCCTCCCTCTCCTCTCCTCCCTCTCTCTTCTCTCCCTCTCCCTCCCTCTCCCTCTCTAGCTCTCCTCCCTCTCCTCCTCCCTCTCCTCCCTCTCCCTTCTCCCCCTCCTCTCCCTCCTCTCTCTCTCCTCTCCTCCTCTCTCTCTCTCCCCTCCTCCCTCTCCTCCCTCCTCCCCTCCCTCGCTCCCTCTCCTCTCTCTCCTCTCCTCCTTCTTCTCCCCCCCTCTTCTCTCCTCTCCCCCCCTCCTCCTCTCTCCCCTCCCCTCCTCGCCTCTCCCTCTCTTCCTCCTCCTCTCCCTCTCCCCTCCTCCCCCTCTTCCCTCTTCCCCCTCTCCTCTCCCCTCCTCTCTCTCTCCTCCCTCTCCCCTCCCCTCTCTCCCCCTCTCTTCCCTCTCTCTCTCTGCCTCTCTCCCTCCTCTTCTCTCCCCTCTCTCTCTCCCCTTCTCTCTCCTCTCTCCCCCCTCTCTCTCCCCCCTTCTCTCTCTCTCTCTCCCCCCCCCTCTCTCCCCCCCCTCCCCCCCCCCCCCCCCCCCCCCCCCCCCCCCCCCCCCTCCCCCCCCCCCCCCTCTCTCTCTCTCCCCCCCTCCCCTCTCTTCCTCCCCTCCTCCCCCCCTCCTCTCTCCCCCTCCCTCTCCTCCTCTCTCTCCCCTCTCTTCCTCCCTCCCCCCCTCCCCCTCTCTCTTCCCCCCTCCCTCTCCCTCTCTCTCTCCCCCTCCCCCTCTCCCCCTCTCTCTCTTCTCTCTCCCCCCCCCCCTCTCTCTCCCCTCCCTCTCCCCCTTCTCCCTCTCTCCCTCTCCCTCCCTCCTTCTCTCTCTCCCTCGCCCCTCTTCCCCCTCTTTCCCCCTCCTCCTCTCTCTCCTCCCTCCCCCCCTCCCCCTCCCCCCTCTCCTCTTTCCTCCTCCCCCCCCCCTCTCTCCCCCTCTCTCTCCCCTCCTCTCTATCTCTATGTCTATATATATTTAGATCTGTAATAACTTATGAATATATTTCTCTATCCTCTCTCTCTCCCTCTCCCCTCTCCCCTCCCTTCTCCCTCTCTCCTTCCCTCTCTCTCCTCTCTCCCCTCTCTTCCCCCCCCTCTTTCTCCTCCTCATCCTCCCTCCTCTCTCCTCCGAATCCCCCCCTTCTCCCTCCCTCCTCTTCTCCCACTTCTTTTCCTTTCCCCCGTCTCTCTCCCCTCCCCCTTGTCTCTCTCTCTTCCCTCCTCTCCTCTTCCTCTCTCTCCCTCTCCCTCTTTCTCCCTCCCCCCCCCCCTCCCCCTCCCTCCCTCTCCCTCCCCCCCCTCTCTCCCCCTCCCCCCCTCTCTCCCCCTTTCCTCCTCTCTCCTCTCCCCCCTCTCTCCCCCCTCCACCTCCTCCCGCCCCCTCCACGGTTCTCCCCCTCTCTTCATTCTCTCCCTCCCTCCTCTCCCTTCTCTCTCTCCCCTCTCTCGCTCCCTCCCTCCTCTCCCTTCTCTCTCTCCCCTCCTCTCCCTTCTCTCTCTCCCCCCTCTCACTCCCCCCCCTCTCTCTCCCCTCTCTTTCTCTCTCTCCCCTCCTCTCTCTTCTCTCTCTCCCTCTCTTTCTCTCTCCCTCCCCTCTCTCCTCCCCCTGGCCCCTCTTTCTCTCTCTCCTCCTCCCTCTCTCTCTCCTCCCCCTCCCTCTCCTCCTCTCTCTCCCCCCACCCTCCCTCCTCTCCCCTCTCTCTCCCTCTCCCTCCCCTCTCCTCCCTCCCCTCTCTCTCCTCCCCCCCCCCTCTCTCCTCCTCTCCTCTCTCCCTCCCCTCTCTCTCTATCCCTCCCCCCTTCCCTCCTCCCTTCCCTCTCTCCTCCCTCCTCCCCCCCTCCCTCTCTCCTCCCCCCCCTCTTTTCCCTCCCTTCCCCCCTCCTCTCCCTCCCCCCCTCTCCTCCCTCTCCTCCTCTCTCCCCCTCCCCCTCTCCCCTCCTCTCCCCCCCCTCCTCTCTCTCCTTCTCTCCTTCCCCCTCTCCCTTCTCTCCCTCTCCTCTCTCTCCTTCCCTTTTCTCCTCTCCCCTCTTTTCCTCCTTTTCTCCCCCTCTCCCCCCTCTCTCTCTCTCCCCCCCTCTCTCCCCTCTCCCCCTCTTCACCCCCTCTCTCTCTCTCTCTCTCTCTCTATCCCTCTCTCCCCTCTCTCTCTCTCTCTCTCCCTCTGCAGTATCATTTGATGCTTCTATCATTTCACTTCACCTCTGGAGCACACTGCAGTGGTGACCCTGCTGGAAATGCCTTCCCTCAGCTTAACTTGCTAAATAAATTATTCCTTCAGCTGGTAATTGCCTCTTTGAACTAGTCTCATTAAATACATTCTTGAGAACGAGTGAGGTTTAAGTACATTCTGACAGCATTGCCTTTATTGAAAGAAGATTATTAAGCAAAGAGTATGTTGGGAAAAAATCCTGTTAAGTAAAGACTGAGCAGGCTGTACAGGTGGACAGCTCCCTACATGACTGAGTTTTCGATTAAATAAATAGCTGCCTGTAATAAATTATTAATTTTCTGTGAGTGCAATAATTTTCAACTGGCTTTGATAAATAATTCACTCACTGAATGAAATGGGTGGGAAAAACTATTGATTTTCTTTTTGTAAATCAGTATGTGAATGATGTGGATTAACTAAATGACCGTAATTTAAAATCTTTTGAGGAGAAATTAAAACATTTAAATTCAAGACTAAATAAATTATTTGGGATAAAATTAAATGGTAATCAAGGGGTTTTGTAGATGAAGTCTAAACTCTCTTTTGACCGTGGGAAATTACTTACTTACTTGCTAAAGGACCTGTCCCACTTACGTGTCCTTGGCACGCAAATTATGGGACCTCGTCGTTGCGTTGAGGCGAACGGGCATCGTATGGCTGCGCGGGGCCGGTCCCTCTGAGAAGCGCGGAGGGGTATGTAGTTGTGCGCGATATCGCGCGGGGCTCTGAAATTTTTGTTGCGAACGAAATCTTCGTGCGCAAACGGCCTGTCGCAGAACTGACGGCCAAAGTGGGACAGGCCCAAGTCCCTGGCGCGACGCAACGTCTCACCTCCAACAGCAGCAGAAGCAGGCAAACGATCGCCGAGCTCGGCCTGGGGCTCACGGCCGTTGCAGTCCGGATCCTCCCTCACTTCTACTCCCAGAGCGGGGACAAGAAAATTGAAGATAGACACAAAAAGATTGAGTAACTCAGCGGGACCGGCAACATCTCTGGAGAGAACCAATGGGTGACGTTTAGGGTCAAGACCCTTCTTTTCAAACTGAAGAAGAGTCTCGACATGAAATGTCACCCATTCTTTCTCTCCAGAGATGCTGCTGGTCACGCTGAGTTACTCCAGCTTTGTGTCTATCTTCAAATGACATCACGTGCTCCAGACGGCTGTGCGGGTGCATGAAATCGCACGCGACCTTCCCAGGACCGTCGCGCCTCAACTCGACCATGAGGTCGCGTAAGGACACGTAAGTGGGACGGGCTTCACTGCCTATTATGCCTCCTGGTATGTAGGGCAGCAACGAAGGTCCTCCACTCCTGTCTGCTCTAGTAGTGTTGACTCCTTCAGTTGCTGTTTCCGTAACATATTTGTGTTTTGAGAGGGTTGTTAGCCCTGTGCTCAACCTCCGACCTGGAGGACCAGTCGATCGCTCTTTGTCTCGCCTCTATCCTTCGACCTGTCTAGCATGGGAGGCCCTAACAGATGAATCTCCCGCTGGGCTAGCTCTAGGGGTCACTGAGACACACAAGCTCCCCGACTACGACAAGGTTGCAATCCAACGGGGAAGAGATTACTTACCCCTCAACCCAAATGGCAAAAAAAAATTATCCAGTTCTAACACCCAGTTGGAGGTGAAAGCTTCTGTTGGATAGATTTGGTGGCTGCATTTCGCAATTTGAAATTGCAAACTCCAAAACAAAAGCAAATTAATTTGGAAACATTTTGGAACATTTTGAGGCATAGACGAGGTATTTTAAATGATATATACCCTACCACTGCAGTGATTATTGGTGGATCCCCTGTTGTTAGTTACATGGATTAATGATTTGGTTGAGGATGTAGTGGGTGTGATTAGTAAAATTATAGAGAACATCAAAATCATTGGTATAGTGAACAGTACCCGGACGGGACGTCAAAGGACGAGTAGCCGAAGCTAAGAAGTGAAAGCCAAGATGCCGAGAGTACATCACGCTGAAAAGCCAAGATACTGAAAGTACATCACGCTAAAAGGAATGACCTGAACGGAAATCATGCCACAAAGACAAGACGCAGAACGGACATGACGTCTCCGGGGACGGGATTGGTCCGACACCTTATCAGTCATCGATAAAGGTCAGCGATTGGTCCAGAACCCCACATTCATCGCATTACTGGCCGGGGGGCGGGGGGCAGCTTGAGCTTGCATTTGTAAAATGGTGGCAGTGACTCCACGCTGCTGCGATTGCCACAGAGGCTTTTCGACGTCATGTTCGTTCCCCATCAGATTTTAAGCTGAAAAACGATCTGACGCTGAGCGCACATGAAGCCGAAATGATAAATAGGTATGAAACACTTAAAAAAAAAATCTTTATATGATGCAAGAAATTGTTGTACCTTGTTACATTTTGAAATAGTTAAATTGTACCTTTTACGTCTCGGGACGGGATTGGTTCAACACCTTGTCAGTCAGCGATTGATTCAGGCCCCCACGGCATTCATCACATCACATCACATCACTTTCTCTGTGGCAATAGCAGCAGCTTGGAGTCACTGCCACCATTTTACACACGCAAGCCACGATAGTAGACAACGAAACAGGTGATAGAAACATAGAAACATAGAAACATAGAAATTAGGTGTAGGAGTAGGCCATTCGGCCCTTCGAGCCTGCACCGCCGTTCAATATGATCATGGCTGATCATCCAACTCAGTATCCCGTACCTGCCTTCTCTCCATACCCCCTGATCCCCTTAGCCACAAGGGCCACATCTAACTCCCTCTTAAATATAGCCCATGAACTGGCCTCAACTACCCTCTGTGGCAGAGAGTTCCAGAGATTCACCACTCTCTGTGTGAAAAAAAGTTCTTCTCATCTCGGTTTTAAAGGATTTCCCCTTTATCCTTAAGCTGTGACCCCTTGTCCTCGTGATGTGGAACAAGCTGCCAGAAGATATGATAGAGGTGAGTAGAGTTGCAATGTTTAAAAGACATTGGAGAGAAAAAGGTTTGGAGGGGTGTGGGATAGGATGTTTAGATGAGCATCTTGGTTTTTTCGGACAAGTTGGACCAAAGAAACAAGTTGGACGGTGTTGTATAGCTCTATGAATCTATAACTTTATTTATTTTTATTTGCTCCTCATTGCTGAGTTTCGTTTTTCTCTGGACTTTCTTATTTCACATGTGCAACTGGGGTTGAGAGCAGCTCCATTGTCGGTCTCCCCCCTAAAGACTGCTGCTGTGTAGTTGTCATTTTGCGGGCATGCCGCATCCAGCTGAGCCGCTGCAGGTGTCGGGGGTCGATTGGGTTCTGGCATCAGGGGAAGTGATTGGAGATTCTTGGCGGTGTATTTATGGGCACTTAAAATAACAACACTTGGGATCCCTGGTTATGATTGCAACCTGGTCACTGGGATTGGGTTTGATATTGTGATGAAGATTGCAACCAGAGTCCGTGGGGACTGTGTTTTACATTGTCTGACCACATCCTTTACAGCATAAATATTGGTGTTGTGTTTGCTTGGGGGCTGCTGAATTTGGTGCAATGATGTACTGATTAGTCTCCACTGAAGCTGGTTTAGCTTCTGAGCCAAAAGGATGCTTTTGTTTAATGTCACATTCATACGTGACACCAGTGATCACGCTTTAAAAAAACATCAGGCCGTCAGGATTTTGGCAAATCCTGAGGTTAAGAAAGAGGCTGTTGCTAATAGCAAAATCCTTGTCATCAAATCCAATCACATACATTTTCACTTCAACTTTAATATATGTGGTGGTGGGTGCAATGTCAGGGCTAGCAGTGGAGACAGATAGAAAAGTGGTGTTTAAGAAGATTTTATATAGGCACATGGATGTGAAGGGAATGGAGGGCCACTTGCAGGCAAAGGATAATACTCCATCTTGGCATTATGCTTGTCCCAATCATTATGGGTTGAAGGGCATGTTCCATGGTGTACTTTTCAATGTTCCATGTGTGTAGGCATGTATTAGCAAGCTTTCTATAGATGGATATCCATTACATTTCAAAATCTTTCTCTATCCAATTTACATTGTGCGCAACTGAAACAAGGTATATTGTTGCAATATGATTTTACCGTATGCCCTTTTTTCTGGAGGCTTTTGCTTTGAAATTGTGAGCACTTTTACAGTTTTGATTCATGTCAACCCAATTTCTATTATGTGCTGAAAGAGAATGAATTGGTGATATCTTTTCATGATTATTTATGATATAAGAACTGTCAACTATTCATTTGATATTTAATTTAAAGTTTGTTAACCTGTTGGGGAATTCTGACATGATTCCGAGTCATTAGTAAAGTCGAGAAACTTCACGTCTTCACCGGTTTCCCTGTGCTCTGTCATATTTTGGGAGAAATTTAAATTGCATGTTCACAGTCTTCCTTTATTTCCAACCAAGGTTATTTTTTTAATGCTAAGGGATGTGTGACATAGTAGATGTTCCTGTCAAAGTGAGGCACTGTATTAAATGTAGTTTATTTTTAAATAGTCAGCTTGCCACTGGTGTCAAATTATGGCCGCTTTGTCTAACGATCTTGCATTCACATGGGAGTTGAGGGCCGACCAATCTCTTCTCAAATTGGGATGCCTGCTCCCATCTGTCAGAGAAAGGTTTAAGTCTGCATCCTCGAGATAAGAGGGCAGTGTCAGAACAAGTAGCTTGCCGTGAATTATTTTTTGGTAATAGATGTTTCTGTCATTGCTTGCTGTTGTTCCTTGTAGTGTAGCCTGGCTGCTGTTGTTTGAACATTGATGGTAATAAACAGTGATCGGGAATTCTGTCCCTACACTGTAGCCCTTGAGGAATCTGGGCCGCAGCTGACGAACCACATGTGTTTAGTTTCAAGATACAGTATGGGACCATGCCCTTCGGCCCACTGAGTTCACGCTGACCATCTATTACCCATTCACTAGTTCTATGTTATCCCATTATCTCATTCACTCCTTTCTGCATTCGGGGTACATTTTACAGAGTCCAATTAACATACAAGCCCGCACATTTTTAGGATGTGGGAGGAAACCAGAGCACCTGGAAGAAACCTATGTGATCACAGGGAGAACGTGCACACTCCACCCAGACAGCACCCGAGCTCAGGATCAAAATCGGGGTCTCTGGCGCTGTGAAGCGGCAGCTCTACCACTTTGAATACATACATAAATAAATCTACTCTTCAACGTGAACAATGTATGGCCTAATTAAATAAAACATATCAAAAGGCACAGCTTGGAGATCATAAATAATTCTCTCCATCTGTAGATATCTTTGGAATTGATATCATCTCAGACTAATCACCAAAGTTAATGGGAACGTTGCGTTTCTGTAGGGCGTTTCATGATATAAGAAATAGATATAGATAGATATAATTTATTGCCACACAGCCAGGGTCGGTGGAAATTTGGGTTGTCAGCAGCAGTACAATAATAAAGAACACACAACTTTCCACACAACCACAGCATCTACCTGGCCTATACCCAGAATTATTATCTTTTTAACAATAAGAACTGTAACACAAACATCCACCACAGCATTCATCACTGTGGTGGAAGGCACAAAATGTGCCAGGGAAGGCCAGAACAAAAGAAGGCCAGCAACAGATGACCTCAGGATGGGTGGAGTCCATAATGGCCCATTGTTGGCTGGGGAAGATGTGCTAACAATAGGGATATTGTTCATGTTTCTGGATTGCAAGCTGCCCAAGCAAAATATGAGTATTAGTTTTGATGGCCTCTGTGGGCAAGGACGGCTGCAGAGCCTGTTCCAATACTGTATGAATCTCCATGATAATTGCTTGATGTATCTGTACATAGCATTCACTGATTCACGCACTGGGACACCCAGGCTTCTCTGACCACTAAAGGGCCTGTCCCACTTGGGCGTCATTTGCGCGTCGTTTACGCGACAGGCTGGTAGTGACTGACGGGAGACTGTCGCTTGAAAATCGTCTAGCAGTACAACAATCGAACGCCAAGTGCTCTTGAGGCCTCCCTTCCACACCCTCTCCCCACTCAGTTGCTCCACTCCCTCACTGGGTACCCCCAAGGCCAGTGATCAGTGATTGCGCAGCCCCCCCCCCCCCCCCCCCCCCCCCCCCCCCCCCCCCCAAAAAATGCTCTGCTGCCCCTGGTTCAGACTGAGAACACTGCCTGATGTGAGCGGGGAACTGAGGCCAGTTGTCTGTGATGTCTGGATCCCAATGCTCAGCGCTTCATGTTTCGGAGTTGGCTAATGTGATTGATTTGTAATTAGCCTGATATGTAATTAGTTGACAACACCTTAATTTACTAATCCGGAATATCCAGGGGGATGGGATAAGTGTAATATTAAAATGACATGCAAGGTGTCAAGCTGTCTGTCACAACATACAACCCCGATAACCTATTATTTCCTTCATTTAAATATTGGGAAGGTAGCACTATTGTCATTTGCCACTCAACTATTATGTTTGTTTACCTCACTGACTATTTCTAAACGTGCCCAAACCCCCAATTTTTTTTAACAGGTTGAATAGAAGTGTCCCCAATCTCATTGTTTTATTAATTCAACACGTAGATGAACATCGTCAGGGAGTGTAATCGGATGGAAACTGATTCAGATGCGATGTTTAAGAGCTTGTTCAAAGAAGGGGCATATTTTAAAGGAGTGACAGATATACCTGCAGGAGAATGTGTGAGGAGGTTATTATCTGTCTTTAGTTTTAGCTTGAACCAGGACATCTGAAGATTCAAAGTTTAATATAGTAATTGTGCTGATACTGACTCTGACCGACCACGTAATGAACATCATCTATTCCGGAGGTTTTATTTTTCTGATGCCTTTTAAATTTCACTTGGATTTCAATCACTTCAATGTAAAAGTAATTGGGGAAAGGGGAGCATTGGAACTAAAAATTGCCCTTGGTACATATTAACTGTAATATAATAATGTATGCATGTTGATAGGTGCAATCGAAACGAAGATCTTTTTATCATTGTTGTATTACAAATACCACAGAAAATATTATGTACTCTCAAGATCACATTAAATAGAATATTATTGCTTAAATATATAGTTATTTGACTGCATTTCGGAAAAGTCCCAACTGAGAGGAAGACAGCAAAATACTGAAAATATTGGGGGTAAAAATGACTTCAGGCCAGTTTGTTAGGAAAATGAAATAAATGGTAACAGGATATTTATACAGCTGAGTGAGTATAATTTTATGGATGAGAAATTGTGTTCAACCAATTAATGACTTCTCTGACAAAGTAACTAGCATGTTAGATAACAAGGGAACCAATGAATGTAGCAAATTTTGTTATACATAATTTGGTCTGTGAAGTGCCCCATAAAAGATTAATGCATTAGATAAGCACCTGTGGACTTGAACATAATCGGTTAAGTTCAGGGGGTCAGATATGGGGCTTTATGTGTGGGCCAGATATATTGTCAGTACAGAGGGGCTAGGAGCAAGGCCAAGTATGCATCCAGAGTCAAGGTCTGGAATAGTACTAGGTGTGCAGTCAAAGCAGGGACCAGGGGCCTGGGCACTGGCACCTAAGCAGGTAGTTGCAGCTGTTGCTGCTGTTGAACAGGGGTGGTGTAAATAAAGACTCATACTCCAGGAATGAGACGTCGCAACGGAGTCAGGGCCAGGATTAGTAAGCAGGTAACCCGACAGACTTGAACATAACATGGGCCAAGTGTTTGATTATCACCTGATTTCCTTTATGAATACACCAGATCATCATGTGTCAGTGCAGTGTTGCTAGGAGCAAGGCCTCTGTGTGCAATGAGTTAAGGAATGGAATTTAGTCTAGGTTATGCAGTCAAAGCTGGGACAATGGGAGTGTTCAGCACGGGAAACAGGCCATCTCGGCCCTAGCAGCCATGATCAGAACAGAATTTTTTTCCCCTTAGTCCCACCTGCCTGCACTCGGGGTCCATAACCCTCCATTCCCTATCATCTCTCAGGGCCAGGATAGTACCAATGAACGTGCCTCGAGACCCTCTTGCAGAGAGTTCTACATTCACCAACTCTCTGTGTGATAAAAGTTCTTCTCATCATGAATTTTAAGGATTTCCCCTTTATGTGCTGTGACCCCTTGATCCTGAGCCTTCCCCAACATCGGGTGGAATGTAATTAGGCATGTAGCCTGTCTAACCCCTATTCATAGCTAATCCAATTTAAAGCATATATATTGCATTTGAGTGTATGTTAAAATACTCCCCCAGTGTTACTCCTACCCAAGTCCTTCTGATTGATGTACACTGTTCTTCTAGTTGGTATATACAATACATGTTGCGGATGGTACAATCCTGTGGATGCTACATGGCATCCGTGGTGTAAGTAGATGAGTTGCCTATCAAATGGTCGTCTTAAGTGTTGTTAAAGCTGCACTCATCCAACAAAGTGAAGAACATTCCATCAGACTCCTTTTTTTAAAAAAAAGGTGGATATGATCTGGAGAGTTAAGAGGTGCGCTACTTGCCACTAGATTCTTAGCCTATGACCTGCTCTTGTAGCACATTCTGCAATTCATTTTGGTTCTTTAACCAATTTATTGTTTGGATACAAAAGCAAGGTCTCATTCTTCTAGAGCCTTCCAAGCTCTGTATTACTCTGATCCCCCACAGCTCTCCATTTGCACTTCCTTAATTTGAAATACTTTACTGTTAGTGATTAAGCTTCAACTCCCAAAATACAAAGCTCCAAAATTACTTCAAAACAATTTGCTGCCTTTCTTATCTGTTCTCTCTTAAACTGGAGCTTCTAATTTACCCTCTTGATTAAGTTTAGTTTGGTTTATTGCTATGTTTACCAAGGTACAGAATTTTGTTGTTGTTGTTGCGTCAGCGGAAAGACTATACACGGTTACAATTGAGCCATCCACAGTGTACAGGTTCAGCATAAAGGGCATAATGGTTAGCGCAAGATAATGTTTAGTAAAGTCCAATTAATGATAGTCCACGTCTCCAGTTAAGTAGATGTGAGGTCAGGACCTCTCTCTGTATTCTGTTGCATCATTATTTGATATTAGGCCCACTATGGAGATGTCGTCTGCAAATGTGTAAATTGAGTTCGATTTGTATTTGACTGCACAGTCGTGTGTGCATAAGGAGTAAAGAAGGGGACTGAGGACACATCCTTATGGGGCACCAATGTTGACGATTATAGTAGATAATGATTTGTCCCCTATCCTCACGGATTGTGGTCTGTTGGTCAGGAAGTCGAGGAACCAGTTACAGAGGTGAGAGCTGACTCCAAATTCCATGATTTTGGAGATGAGCTTGGATGGGATAGTGGCGTTGAAAATGGTATCAGAAAGGAGGATGCACCTCAAACTGCAGAGCATCTCATCCCCTCCATGACACACTAGTTAACCTGAGAGGCACCTTCAGCTGGTCACACCAAGATGCAGCACAGTATCAAGTTGTACAACTCCTCCCACTTCTGTTGTGGAGTAGCATGACCCCTCCCCGATCTTTGTACATTCCTCATCCTGGACTTTTCCACGCGATAATTTAATTTCATATTTGTGTAATATTACATATATGCTGTGCAATAACTGGTCACATAAATTTCATTATTAGTCATTATTATTAATATTATGTACATGAGACTTTCCACACTGTGTATCTTTTGTATCTATTGACTGATGGCAAACCAATTTTCCTCTGGGCTAAATAAAGTGGTATTGTATTGAAAGCAGAGCTGTAGTCTATGAATAGGTCTGACACGGGTGCCCCTCTTGTCCAGGTGTTCCAGGGATGAGTGCAGGGCCAGGGAGATGGCATCAGCCATGGACTTGTTGTAGTGGTAGGTGGAACTGCAGTGGGCCAAGGTTACTTGGAGACTGGATTTAATGTGATCTATTGACAGCCTCTCAAAGCACTGTGTGATTGGTCCATCTGTACTAATGTCTCGATACATGGCTTGGAACACATTGGACAGTGCTTGTCATAAGTCATAAGGTCATAAGTGATAGGAGTAGAATTAGGCCATTCAGCCCATCAAGTCTACTCTGCCTTTCAATCATGGCTGATCTATCTCTCCATCCTAACCCCATTCTCCCCATAACCTCTGACACCTGAACTAATCAAAAATCTATCTCTCTGCCTTACAAATATCCAATGATGGCCTCTACAGACATCTGTGGCAAAGAATACCACCGATTCACTACCCTTTGACTAAAGAAATTTCTCCGCATCTCCTTCCAAAAAGAACATCCTTTAATTTTGAGGCTATGACTTCTAGTCCTAGACTCTACCACTTGTGGAAACATCCTCTCCACATCCACTCTATCCAAGCCTTTCACTATTCTGTATGTTTCAATGATGAGGTGCCCCCCTCATTCTTCTAAACTCCAGCGAGTACAGGCCCAGTGCCGACAAATGCTCATCATAGGTTAACCTACTCATTCCTGGAATCATTCTTGTAAACCTCCTCCAAGCCCTCTCCAGATCCAGCACATCCTTCCTCGGATACGGTGCCCAACATTTCTCTCAATATTCCAAATGCGGCCTTACCTGTGCCTTATAGAGCTTCAACATTACATCCCTGTTTTTGTAAAAAAAACCCTCTTGAAATAAATGCTCGCATTGAGTTTCCTTTCTTTATTACCAATTTGACTTGCAGATTAACCTTTTGGGAATCCTGCACCAGTACTCCCAAGTCCCATCTCCGATTTCTGGATTCTCTCATTTAGAAAATAGTCTGTGCCTTTATTCCTACTACCAAAATGCATGACTTCACACTTTGCTACACTATATTCCATCTTCCATCTTCTCTGCCCACTCTTCCAATCTGTCCAAGTCCTTCTGCAGTCCCTGCTTTCTCTACACTACCTGCCCTTCCACCTATTTTCGTATCATCCGCAAACATGGCCACAAAGCCTTCAATCCCCTTGTCCAAATCATTAATATACAACATGCAGAGCTTCGACCCCTGTGGAGAATTGTGGGAATTGTCAAGACCTACAGCTCCAAGCTGTCGGTAGGGATTTATAGAACTGAATTAATATTGGGAATTTGTGGATGGACAGGGAAGGGAGAAATGCGTAAGTAAAACTATGGTTGAATGGATCTGTAAGCAGATCCAAAATGTTTTGTGTTAAGTCAACAGCATTTGCAAGAATGATTACAGAAAAAAAGCTTTTTTTTTCTCTCCCCAATTTTGCAGAATAGATTCCAAATGAAATAATGATTGAGATAGCACCATTCATGAGTATGTGGCAAGACCCCCTGATGAGCTTGGTTTCACAGTCAATAAAATCATGGTTGATTGTCTACCTCAGTTTTACACAAATCTGCTGTTTAACAGTGTGATGGTTTGCTGGTGTTGTAGAAAGAGAGGGGACATGAATTGGTTATTAGACTGGAGTAAGTTGCTGTTTCGAGATAATTGGAGATCAAAGAAATCACAATGAGGATATTCGGTTTAAGGGTGTGTGTGTAGGACAACCGTATAGAAGGCAGTTAAGCTGCAGCACGATAGTTAATAGTTCAAGGAAGGAACGGCAGATGCTGGTTTATGCCGAAGATCGATACAAAATGCTGGAGAAACTCAGCAGGTCAGGCAACATCTCTGGGGAAAAGGAATAGGTGATGTTTCAGGTTGGGAAACCCTTCTTCAGGAGAGGCACTGGGGAGGGCCCAGAGGAAATTCTACTCGGATGATATCTGAAATGTGAGGTTAAATTCATCACAAAGGCTAAACTCACTGAATCTCTTTCCTTTCATGGAGAAGGATGAATTGACAGAACTTTGCAAGGTTTTATGGGGATGAACACAAAATGTTTCTACTTTGGAGAAAACAAACTCGAGGCTATCCATGTAAGAGCAAGAAATTGGTTCAAGAATTGGGGAGAAACATCCTCATCCAGGAAATGGTCGGAATGTTGCCCTTGTTGTTGTGTGAAAAGGGCATCAGCTGGTTGGTCAGATGAGAGAGCAGGGAATGGAATGGAATGCTGCTGAAGGATAGGTTGAGCTTTGAATGGAGAATCAATGCTGGCAGAGATCAGATGGGCTGAAGAGCCTGTTTCTGTACTGTAGATTCTTTACACTTTTCTGTATCTTTAAAAGTATCTTAAAATTGTTCAGAAGAAAAGCTTTAAAATCTCTTGGAACTTTTACAAAGTAAAGTAAATACATATTAAATTATTCTTCTGGCAGTTAATTATAACTTGTCCATCTTTTACATTTATAATTAATATAAAATGAGGCCATATTATTGTAACTGAGAGCTTCATAATGAGGGTACAGTGTGTGACAGATTTAAACTGAGCCTTATAATAATATAGTGTGTAAAGGAGTGTCATTAACAGAACCATGTAATAGAGATGCATAGCAGAGGATTAAACCTGAATACTTTATAATGAAGCTATAATGTATAACTGATATTAACCCTACAGTGCTAGTCAATACCTCGTGGCTGCAATTTACTTAGTTTACATGTTCTTAATCCTTAAATAGACAATAGACAATAGGTGCAGGAGTAGGCCATTTGGCCCTACGAGGTCGCACCACCATTCAATGTGATCATGGCTGATCATTCCCAATCAGTACTCTGTTCCTGCCTTCTCCCCATATCCCCTGACTGCTATTTTTAAGAGCCCTATCTAGCTCTCTCTTGAAAGCAACCGGAGAACCTGCCTCTACCGCCCTCTAAGGCAGAGAATTCCACAGACTTGCCACTCTCAGTGAGAAAAAGTGTTTCCTCGTCTCCTTTCTAAATGGCTTACTACTTATTCTTAAACTGTGGCCCCTGATTCTGGACCCCCCCAACATTGGGAACATGTTTCCTGCCTCTAGTGTGTCCAAACCCTTAACGATCTTATATGTTTCAAATAGAGCGAGTAGTGCAGGACCAAGCCTATTTTTGCACGGGTCGGAGTACACCATGGAGGATTATTGATTAGAAAGTTTGTTGGTTAAGGTCAAAGAAACAATTGTGTATTTAATGGAATGTTGCCATTTTTTCTGCTTGATTCTCCTCCGTAAGCCGTGATGTGGAATTTTGAGATCATCGGAAATCCTGGCACCGCATCCCAACAGTGCAACAAGCCCTGTTTACCCGGCAGCCTGGTCTTGCTGACGTAAATGAGCTCCAATGTGTAGGAAGGAACTGCAGATGCTAGTTTATCCGAAGACAGACACAAAATGCTTGAGTAACTCAGCGGGACAGGCAGGATCTCTGGATAGAAAGTATGAGTGATGTTTTATGTCCCGCTGAGTTAACCCAGCATATTTTGTCTATCTTCGGTGTAAGTAAGAAGGGTCTCGACCGTCACCCATTCCTTCTATCCAGAGATGCTGCCCGTCCCGCTGAGTTACTCCAGCATTTCGTGTCTATTTACGAGATCCAACTGTTAAATCATTGAAGCTCCCTTTCATCTAAGACAAGACCACTAAGTAATACGTTTTCCTTTTCTTTTGCAGTGTGACGTGTTGTGACGAGAATGAGCAACATTTATGAATCGGCTGCCAACACGCTCGGGCTGTTTTCCAGCCCCTGCCTGACGAAGGTGGAACTGCGAGTGTCATGCAAAGGGATCTCAGACCGCGATGCACTCTCCAAACCAGACCCCTGTGTTGTCCTCAAAATGCAGTCACATGGACAGTGGTTGGAGGTATGATTTGGCAAAAGTGATTCTCCCTGCATCTGTACATTCAGGGAATATGCAATATATTATTACAATCAAGCTGTCCCCAGCATACAGATACAGGATGAATAAATATCATTTAGTACAAGATAAACTCCAGTAAAGTCTGATTAAAGATGGACCGTGGGTCTGCAATGAGGCAGATGGTAGGTCCGGACTGTGCTCTAGTTGATGATACGATGGTTCAGTTGCCTGATAATAGCCCTTACTAATCAATTGATGCCCTTACTAATTAAAGTTTAAGTGAAGAGAATTGGAAAACTATGCATTGTCTGAAACCTCTATATAAACTCCACGAGTTAAATGCAAAGCTACATTTGTTCCCAGCATATCAAACATAATGATATGTTTGCAGTTTGAGCATCACTAAGATAATCCAGCTTGGGGGATTCAGTTTGAACACTTACCTACATGTGCATATGCTTAGGTTGCTTGAATTTCTTTTAGTACTCGAGTTGTCCTAAATAATTTTTGTGTTGCTTTGTTATAGTCTGACATATGACATGTTTACAGCAAGAATTCAAGGAGAGCTGCAAAGTAGAGTGCAAGGAGAAAGATAAAAGCTGCCGATTCAGGTCTGTTGGGATAACAGCTTATTGTGCCAGTCACATTTGCTCAGGAGAGAAAAAGGATGTTCAGGTGGCAGATATTAGTAGCAGCTGGGAGAAGGTTTTTGAAGGCAGAAGGTCATTTGCATTAATTAACAAAATGATTTTTTTTTTGTGTTACTATTGTTACCAGAACAAACTTGCAGAGTTGAGTATAATCAATGGTTGATACATTTACTCAGGTTTTATTGGAAACCAAAGATGAATTTCTCTCAGCCAAGATCTTACAGTGACTTAGGGAGAGAATTGAAATAGTATTAATTTAACATCCACTTGCCTTATTCTAAGCACATTGGTTCCATTTCTCTAGGGTGCAATTATGGCACAACAAAGCTTTTTAGGAATATCAAATCCAATTTTGCAGTTTGGGCCAAACTGCTTGTTTAAAATCGTTTTGGAGGAAATGGCCAAGGTAATTGCACTAATTATTTTCTCGCCTCTACTGTGTTGGATTGCAGTGGTGAAGTCCAGTGAATCGAAGTTCCAGTCATGCAATAGGACAGGTTTGGAGGGATATGGAAAAAGCGCAGGCAAGTGAGACTAGTGTAGCTGGGGCATTATTGCCTGGTGTGGGCGAGTTGGGCTGAAGGTCCTGTTTCCACACTGTATCACTCTATGACTCTATGAGTGTGCACTAGCACTATCCTACACATTCGGAACAATGTTACAATTTTACCGAAGCCTATTAGCCTACAAACTCGCACATCTTTGGAATGTGGGAGAAAACCGGAGAATCCAGTAAAATCCCACGTGGGCATAGGGAGAACCCGGGTCACTGGCGCTGTCAGGCAACAATTCGGCCACCGTGCCGCCTGTTTAAATGCTGGTTAAAATTGTACTTTTTATTTCTTGATTTTGTTGGCTGCGTGAATTCTTCAATGAGCTTGACATCTTAACTTACGTGATGAGTCCCATTTGTTGGATGCTGAGGATCTCCCTGACCTCACCTAATATTGAAAAAGAAAAGTCTCATCACAAAGGTCATTGGGCCTTTGGCAGCTTTTTTGTTTTAGGTCTCGGAAAATACTTTTTATCAGTGGTATGTGAAGTATCGATTGATTTTATTTTTCTGTTCCTGTACTCGAGGCACTTTTAGCAGATTGTATCCATCCTTCCACTGACAGTTAAAGAGAAGGTTCCACCCATGCCCTTCCCCACTATGTTTATCTCATTTTTGACAACTGCCCTCGTTTGATCTGGAATTGCCAAAAGTTACCAGATACCTTGTGGAAATTCTACATCACCCTTACATGGACTGGTCATGTACATCTGAACTCTGACCTTTGTGGCTGCAGATTCTCTGGGCGTGTGCACAGCCAATGTCCTGGGATGCACATGTGTTGGGTGGAGCCTGAAGCATGCATGTGTGCTGGCCAGCTCCCTGGAGAAGTGCACAACTGTGTATTGCTATTCAAGCCTATTATTTGATTCAATATATCTACTGGAATCACCCAAAAGCTTTCCAAAATGTTCACATTTTATCTTTCTAACTATCGCAACTTCAACTATTTATTATCAAAGGAATCACCCTCGTGCTATAAAAGAGCTGCTTTATCCATATTCCCACATGAGCCATAAATGACCAGTATTGTGGCACTTCAAAGAGGTGCTTGCACTTTAGTGGTTTTCTAATACAAAACATCCCTCCTACTGCTGTCCAAAGTAACCACTTATGTTGGCAGCAGTGTTTAAAGATGTGTGTGCATGTGTATGCGTGTGTATATATGTATGTGTATATAAATCAACACATAATAACAAGAACAGCAGATTGTCATGCTTACCTCCCTGTGGAGAGCCTCATAACTTCCACCAACAATCAACCACTGCAAAGATTTAAAGAAATAGTGTGTTTAAGAACTGTTAGTAAGATTATTCTCGCTCGCATCCCCATGTTTCCGGAGATGAGGATGGAATGCTTATGGACGAGAAATACCTTGGGAGCATCTTCCAGACAGAGGTGGCGAATTACTTTGTGCAATTAGTACACACTAGACTAATTGGGACTCGTTGGGACCCAGTCACATGGGAGGCCTGGTCCCCCAACGCAACCCATTCCCCAACACAATAGTCCACCACTCACCCGTTCCCCAACGCAAACCGTTCCCCTAATGCAATATTTCCCCACTCACCCATAGCCACTAACTGCGCATGCATGGCCCATTGTCCCCTCAACCCTGAGCACTCCCTCCCCCTCCTCTACATTGGTGGGAGGGGAAGGGGGGAGGGAAGTGGGGTGTGCAGTGGTGTGGGGTGGGAGGAGGAGGAGGGGTGAGATGTGGGTGTGGATGGGGAGATGAGGGGGGAGGGGGAGGGGGATGTGTGTGTTGGGGGTGGTGGGGGGGGTGTGTGTGGGCGGGGGGGTTGAGAGGGGGAGGAAGGGAGGGAGGAGGGGGATGTGGGGGGGGAGTGTGTTGGTGGGGGGGAAGTTGTGGGGGGGGGGGTGTGTGGGGGGGGGGGGGAGCAAGCTCAGAGAAAAGATGGGGGAAGAGCCATGGGGAGGGGGGGCATCACGGGGGAGGAGCAAGGGAGGCTGACCAGAGGGGTAGTGGCTGGAATTGGCGGTGCGATGGGGATTCACAGTGGTCACTGGTTGTTCTCCTCCGCCGGGATCAGAGTCTCCACTTGGTGACATCGGCGACATCTCTGACTCCGGGCTGGAGTGGGTCATCCTCAACTCCAGTAAAGACGCGATGGGGCAGGAAGGGGCGGACTGTGCCAGTGCGTGATGGGAAGAGACTAATCCGCGCGGCGCGGGACGGCAGAAGAGATCGATCTGTGCACACAAGGTTTTAATGATTTTTTAAACCTCGCTAACATTTACGACATTGAACCGATCGGAACGAAACTTGGTGTACTCGCAGCGCAGGAGAACGGTGAGTGAACTGGTGAAAAATCGTAGCGCTATCGCGAACCGTTTTCGCGCAAATAGAAAGACCGCACAAACTGGAAGATAACAAGATCAGAGTTTTAGTTATATATAAATAGATACAGTGGCTCGCAAAAGTTTTCATACCCCTTGAACTTTTCCACATTTTGTCACATTGCAACCACAAAAGTAAACGTATTTTATTGGGATTTTATGTGCTAGACCAACACAAAGTGGTGCATAATTGTGTGAAGTGGAAGGAAAATGATACATGGTTTTCAAATTTTTTTACAAATAAAAACTGAAAAGTGTGGGGTGCAAAAGTATTCAGCCCCCCTGAGTCAATACTTTGTAGAACCACCTTTCGCTGCAATTACAGCTGCAAGTCTTTTGGGGTATGTCTCTACCAGCTTTGCACAACTAGAGACTGAAAATTTTGCCCATTCTTCTTTGCAAAATAGCTCAAGCTCAGTCAGATTGGATAGAGAGTGTTTGTGAACAGCAATTTTCAAGTCTTGCCAGAGATTTAGGTCTGGACTTTGACTGGGCCATTCTAACACATGAATATGCTTTGATCTAAACTTCCATTGTAGTTCTGGCTGTATGTTTAGGGTCGTTGTCTTGCTGGAAGGTGAACCTCCGCCCCAGCCTCAAGTCTTTTGCAGACTCTAACAGGTTTTCTTCCAAGATTGCCCTGTATTTGGCTCCATCCATCTTCCCATCAACTCTGACCAGCTTCCCTGTGCCTGCTGAAGAAAAGCATCCCCACAGCATGATGCTGCCACCACCATATTTCACAGTGGGGATGGTGTGTTCAGGGTGGTGTGCAGTTAGTTTTCTGCCACACGTAGCGTTTTGCATTTAGGCCAAAAACTTCAATTTTGGTCTCATCTGACCAGAGCACCTTCCTCCACATATTTTCTGTGTCCCCCACATGGCTTGTGGCAAACTGCAAACGGGACTACTTATGGCTTTTTTTCAACAATGGCTTTCTTCTTGCCACTCTTCCATAAAGGCCCGATTTGTGGAGTGCACGACTAATAGTTGTCCTGTGGACAGATTCTCCCACCTGAGCTGTGGATCTCTGCAGCTCCTCCAGAGTTACCATGGGCCTCTTGGCTGCTTCTCTGATCAATGCTCTCCTTGCCCGGCCTGTCAGTTTAGGTGGACGGCCATGTCTTGGTAGGTTTGCAGTTGTGCCATACTCTTTCCATTTTCGGAAGATGGATTGAACAGTGCTCCGTGAGATGTTCAAAGCTTGGGATATTTTTTTATAACCTAACCCTGCTTTAAACTTTTCCACAACTTTATCCCTGACCTGCCTGGTGTGTTCCTTGTGCTTCATGTTGCTGTTTGTTCACTAATGTTCTCTAACAAACTTCTGAGGCCTTCACAGAACAGCTGTATTGATACTGAGATTAGATTACACACAAGTGGACTCTATTTACTAATTAGGTGACTTCTGAAGGCAATTGGTTGCACTGGATTTTATTTAGGGGTATCAGATTAAAGGGGGCTGAATACTTTTGCACGCCACACTTTTCAGTTTTTTATTTGTAAAAAAATTTGAAAACCATGTTTCAATTTCCTTCCACTTCACAATTATGCGCCACTTTGTGTTGGTCTATCACATAAAATCCCTATAAAATACATTTACGTTTGTGGTTGTAACGTGACAAAATGTGGAAAAGTTCAAGGGGTATGAATACTTTTGCAAGCCACTGTAGATACAAGATAGATGGATAGATGGATAGATAGATAGATGGATAGATGGATGGATGGATGGATGATTGATAGAATGTCTTGTGAAATGTTCAAGTGTACAATTTTACTTTCAAAGCATGCAAAAGACAACACAGTATCTCCCAGAGAGCAGAAATGCTTTGGGGTGCGGGATGTGAGTCATTCACCATAGGTTGCTCTGCCCTGGGTACTGCTGTATTAACGTGGCTTGTTCAGAGACACTTATAGTTAATTATGTCATTTCAAACAGAAGATTTATTTTTATTTAATGACATTCTAATTTAGATTTTCTGATCTTCTAAAGCTGCAACTGGAACCGAGGGAGACTATTCAGCCTCTCAAGCTGTTGCCATTTCAATAGATCTTGCCCTTGATCTTTTCAAAGCCATCAATATTCTTCCACAGCAAGCATTACTCAATTTATGTTTATATTCACCTTTGAATTAACTTTTTTGCTAATGTATCTTTTTTTGGGAAGGAGTTTCCAATTTTACTATTTGTGTTTGTAAATGCTCTCTGATTTCACTTCAAACATAGAAACATAGAAAATTGGTGCAGGAGGAGGCCATTCGGCCCTTCGAGCCAGCACCGCTATTCATCGTGATCATGGCTGATCATCCCGTCAATAACCCGTGCCTGCCTTCTCCCCATATCATTTGACCCCACTAACCCCGAGAGCTCTATCTAACTCTCTCTTAAATCCATCCAGTGATTTGGCTGCCACTGCCCTCTGCGGCAGGGAATTCCATAAATTCACAACTCTCTGGGTGAAATTTTTTTTTTTCTCACCTCAGTCTTAAATGACCTCCCCTTTATTCTAAGACTGTGGTCCCTGGTTCTGGACTCGCCCAACATTGGGAACATTTTTCCTGCATCTAGCTTGTCCAGTCATTTTATAATTTTATATGTTTCTATAAGATCCACCTCATCCTTCTAAACTCCAGTGAATACAAGCCTAGTCTTTTCAATCTTTCCTCATATGGCAGTCCCGCCATCCCAGGGATCAATCTCGTGAACCTACGCTGCACTGCCTCAATCACAAGAATGTCATTCCTCAAATTAGGAGACCAAAACTGTACACAATACTCCAGATGTGGTCTCACCAGAGCCCCATACAATTGCAGAAGAACATAGAATAGTACAGCATAGGAAATGCCCCTTCAGCCCACAATATCTGTGCTGAGCATGATGCCAAGTTGCAATAATCTCCTTTGTCGGCATATGATCTATATCCCTCTATATCCATATTACATTCTAAAAATCTCTAAAACACTATTATTGTGTCTGACACTTGTCAAACTTGCTTTGTGATGCATCCTGACTGGTGCAATATAAGCTGTGCAGACCCAGCAGTGCATTGTGCATTGTTTCTGTAACTTATTCCATTAAATTCAAAACAACATTTTGGAGCCTGATTACAATGTGCTGATACTATGAATAGGTTATCCTGCATAGAGATGAATTGCTTGGCACCCATTTTATTTCAACATTACCCTTTCTCTTTCTGTTCCACAACCGGAGAAAATAATTTCTCCCATATATTGTATTAAATCCTTTAATTATCCTAAACACTCAGATCACCATGTTTTATATTTTGGAAAGAACAAGCCCAGTCTTACAACGTGTTATCAAAACTGAAGCCTTTTGTTCTTGTTTTATTCTGGTTGACATATTACTGAGAGAATGCTGTATTGGTATTGGTATATTAGTGTTATGTATACTGACACAGTGAAAAACATTATTTTGCGTGCTATCCATGTAGATCATATCATACAATTTTTACAGAAGCCAATTAATCTAGAAATCTGTACGTCATTTGGAGTGTGGGAGGAAACCGGAGCACCTGGAAAAACCCACATGGTCACAGCGAGATTGTACAATGGATAGTGCATTTGAAAAAAAGAAACAGGCTGCAGAATATTGTGCTACAGATACAGAGAAAGTACAGAATTTTTTTTTTTAAATGTCTCTGGGAGATTGGGAATACATCTTTAGTTTATGAGAGTTGCGTTCAAGAGTCTGATTACAGCTGGGCAAGAAACTGTGCTTGACTCTAGTAGTACAAGCTTTCATGCTTTTGTACCTTCTGCCTGGCGAGAGTGGGGAGAAGCGAGAGTGACCAGGGTGCGAGTGATCCTTGTTTATGTTAGTTGACTTCACGAAACAGCGTGACATTTCTCTAGAATGAATGGGGGTGGATGGGCAGAGGCTAGTTTTCTTGATGTATTGGACTGTGTCCACAACTCTCTGCAATATCTTGAGGTCGGGCGTCATTGGAGACGTCAGATTCAGATTCAAATTCAATTTTAATTGTCATTGTCAGTGTACAGTACAGAGACAACGAAATGCATTGGTATTGGTATTGGACGTGCTGAATCACCTTCGTCTTCTGAAGCAGTAGAGATGTTGGTGAGCTTTCTTGGTCATGGCATCAGTTGGTTATTTATGCCCAGGAAACTGAAACTCTTGGCCAATCTGCTCTTAAGTTCATTGATGTGGACTGGAGCACTGTAAGTCAGCAACTCTACCGCTGCACCACTGTGCCACCCTCCGTCTTGAGCACATTTTATAACTCTGCCTCCATACCTCCTGGGTTAGAGAATTTCAAAGAGTCATGCCCCTCCGACAGTAGAAATTCCTCTTGCATCTGAAAAGAGTGATCCCTTACTCTGACACTAAGATTCCTTGTTCATTCAGGCAGAGAGAGCACACTCTTGGCATTCAATGTCAATTCCCCTCAGATTCAATGTGTCAATATGATTGTGAGTGTACATAGACTTAACTTGCTCATCTTTCTGTCAGCTGTTGACAGCTTATCTCTTGCTGCCTTTACTTGCTAACTTGTTTGGTTTAAGTTAGATTTGTTTAGATACAACATGGAAATGGGCCCTTCAGCCCAATCTGCCCATGCTGTCTAAAATGCCCCATCTAAGCTATTCACACCTGCCTACATTTGGCCCATATCACTAAACCTTTCCAATCCCACTCTAAACCTTTCCAATCTCACTTCCCCTGGCAGGTGGTGTCCACCTACTACCTGCTATGCTTTGTAATACTTCCACTTTATCCAGCTTTGTTCTCCCCAACCACCCACCACCCCCCACCCCCACAGTCGGTCTGAAGAAGGGTGTCAACCCAAAATATCACCTGAAATATCCATGTTCTCCGGAGATACTGCCTAACCCACTGTTACTCCAGCATTTTGCATACTTTTTGTACATTAACCAGCATTCTTTGTTTCAATGTCTTAATTATTTAGAATCTCTGCCACTTCTATATTTCCCATTATTATTAATGCCCCTGTTTCATCTTCTGAAGAGCCAACATTCACCTTAGCTATTCTCTTCCATTTTGTATAAATTAATAATCTCTTGCAGCCCGTGTTTGTTATTTGTCAGTTTGCTCTCATACTCTATCTTCCTCTTTATACATTTTGCAGCCTTGTACATTTTCTTTCAATTTCATAACATCTTTAACTTCCTTAGTTTCTTAGTACAGATGGTGCATCCACCTTACAGCCTTTCATCATCACCAGAATAGCACAGCATGGGAAAAGGCCCTTCAGTCCACAATGTCCACATGATGCCAAGTTAAACTAATTTCCTCTGCTTGCATGTGATCAATATTCTCTGCATATTCATGAGCCTGTCTAAAAGCCTCTTAAATGCCGCTATCGCATCTGCCACCACCCCGGCTATGCATTTAAGGTAATTTTGCCCCTCTCATCTTAAACTATGCTCTCTTGTCCTTGATATTTCCGCACTAGGGTGATTATCTACGCCTGTCACAAGTTTCTATACTTCTATCAGGTCTTCCCCCCAACTTTTGATGCTCCGGAGAAAATTATCCAAGTTTGGTCAACCTCTCCTTATAGGTGATAGATACAAAAAGCTGGAGTAACAGAGCGTGACTGGCAGTATCTCTGGAGAGAAGGAGTGGGTGACATTTTAGGTTGGGACACTTCTTCAGGTGTTGCCTTCATCTGTGGTCAAAAGTGGAAAACATTTGCAGCTCTCTGACATTCTCAAACAGTGAAAAACAGGAGATCAATTAGAATTTGATTATACTATTTAAAAAAAAAATGTATAGTACTATAAGCACATTTTAAAATAAGTTAAGAATGAAGCATCATCAATTAGAAAAACCATTAATTGATCCCAATTTTTAATGTAGGAGTAACTTTAAATTTATTAGCTCCCGTACTTCAGCTTTGGTGTGAATGGCGCTGCACTGGCAGCAGCCTCTACCTACAGCCTGCCTGTTATTTCTATATATTTTTTTTTAATTTTAGTTAGTCTAAAGTCTGTTGTAGGGGGAAACTTTTACATTTCTATGTGGGGGAGGGGGGCAGGGTAAGGGGGAAACCGTTTCCCAGTCTCTTCCTGGTGTGGACGCGACTATTTCTCCGAGTCGCGTCCTCGCCCCCCACCTCGCGGCCTACCACCTGGATCGGAGCGGCCTTTCCTGCCGGGGACCGAGAACCGGACCAGGGCTGCTACAGCGGCGGCGCAGCGCTGGAGTCACCGCGGAGCGGGCGATGCCTACCTGGGTCGCCGTTTGGAGCTCCGAAGCGTTGAGCCGTTGCTCCAACATCGTGGAGCTCTGGTGCAGAGAGCTTCCAACGCGGGCGGCGCTGACCGTCATCGTGGAGTCCTGGGGCGCCTTGCAGAGGGTCCACAGCAGCAGTCTCCACCCGGCGTGGCCTGCGGACTTTGGAAGCCGCCGACTCCGGTAGGAGGGGGCCGACTCTGTGTCCACGCCGCTGAGGAAGTCCCGCAGCCCCAACGTCGGATTTGTATCACCCTGGTGAGCGGTCCTGGACATCAGGCCGCCCGTAGCGGCAACTGCGGAGGGCACGGGGAGGCCCTGACCATGGGGAACAGTGGAGGAAGAGACTGACTTTGGTGCCTTCCCACACAGTGGGAAACTTTGATTCTGCTGTGTGGGGATGTTTTATGTCAAACCCTATAGTGTGTTGTGTCCCTTTTTTTTAAAATTGTATGGCTGTATGGGAATTTCATTTCACTGTGCCATCTGGCACATGTGATGAATAAATCTATCTTGTATCTTGTATCTTGAATGGAACCTATGCTTATTTTAACCTGATGCAGGTAGACGGCGTGGAATTCCCATATAACTGGTGAGAAATTGCAGAAAGTTGTTGTTTTGCCGCTGGTTCCAGCACAAGTAGCTCGCCTGTGAATGCATTGAGTCAGATTGTTATTCTGGAACTCCTTGCAAAAGAAAAGTTATACACTACTGTTTACGGTCCAAACATATTCACGGCTAATCAATGAATTATATTCAAAATAAGGCCAGAAGTGTAAATGCTCAGTGATGGCACAATTTCATTTTCAACTTAGAACACAAAGCGCTGGAGTAACTCAACAGGTCAGACAGCATCTCTTGATGACCTGGATAGGTGGCATTTCAATTCAATTCAATTCAATTCAACTTTAATGTCATCGCACAAATACAAGTAACAGTACAACGAAATGCAGTTTTGCGTCAGACCGTAGTAGTTGTACATAAAGAGAAAAGACAAGAAAAAAATAGAAAGAGAGAAGATACAGAATAATCAGGAAATACAGAATGATTAAACAAAGGGGGACGGAGGGACCAGAGAAGTCTATCGTCGGGACTCCGAGTTCAGCAGTGTGATTGTGTTGTTATAGAAGCTTTTCCTCATCCTGCTGGTACGTGACCTGAGGCTCCTGTACCGCCTCCCTGATGGGAGGAGGGCAAACAGTCCATGGTTGGGGTGTGAGGGGTCTTTGATGATCTTCCCAGCCCGTCTCAGACACCGTTTTCGGTGGAGGGCATCCATGGCAGGGAGCGGGGCACCGATGATGTGCTGCGCGGTTTTCACCACCCGTTGTAGTGCTTTCCTGTCCGCAGCAGTGCAGCTGCTGTACCATACCGTGAAGCAGGTGGTCAGGATACTCTCTATGGTACAGCGGTAAATCGGTTCATGTCCCGATCCAAAACTTTGCCTACTCATGCCCCCCAGAGATGCTAACTTACCCACTGAGTTACTCCAGTACTCCAGTAAGGTCTACACAAGGTTCCAGCATCTGCAGTTCCTTGTGTCTCTATTTTCAACTTCAACTATAAAGAAAATATCTGCATCCGTGTACAGGAACAGATGTACAGGGCTGATAAAAGGGAAGTAACATTTCTAGCCACATACGCCAGGCATTAAACATTATAAGAAAGTTTGTCAAGCAACACCCTTTTCAAGTTAGTTGCAATACCATTGAAAAAAATCCCCCTCCACCCTGGTCATTACTATTATGACCAGAAATGTAACAGGCTTATAAATACAGTTATGATGAAAGTGTATCAGCCACTGTGATTCACGTCATGACTAAGTCATTTCCTGAAACCCCAATGCTTTTTCACCAACTACAAAGCAGATGTCAGAATATCCATCCGTATGGAATGCTGGGTGAGTGCAGCTCTAATAACTCAAGAAGCATGGCACATGCAAGATAAAGCCATTGCTTGATTAGCACAGTGGTTACACAATGAGCCATTTACATCTTGATGAATCTCTTCTGCCTCTTTCTAGTTCATCCAATCATGTTCATCCAATCCAATTTAGGCGATTGAGAAGGGATCTTATAGAAACTTACAAAATTCTTAAGGGGTTGGACAGGCTAGATGCAGGAAGATTGTTCCCGATGTTGGGGAAGTCCAGGACAAGGGGGTCACAGCTTAAGGATAAGGGGGAAATCCTTTAAAACCGAGATGAGAAGAACTTTTTTCACACAGAGAGTGGTGAATCTCTGGAACTCTCTGCCACAGAGAGTAGTTGAGGCCAGTTCATTGGCTATATTTAAGAGGGAGTTAGGTGTGGCCCTTGTGGCTAAGGGGATCAGGGGGTATGGAGAGAAGGCAGGTACGGGATACTGAGTTGGATGATCAGCCATGATCATATTGAATGGCGGTGCAGGCTCGAAGGGCCGAATGGCCTACTCCTGCACCTAATTTCTATGTTTCTGTGTTTCTATGTGGTGACCAGAAATACACACAATACTCCAAGTGTGGTTTGATCATTGTTGTGTAAAATTTCCACATAATGTCCCAACTTTTACCTTCTATCTCCCTGACCAATGAAGACAAGTATTCCATATGTGTTCTTCACCCAGTCGAGCTGCGTTGCCACTTTTAGGGAATCATGGAGTTGAACCCGAAGGCCTTTTTGTTCATCAACATTCCTTAGCGCGCTCACCTTTAATTGTGCATGTTCTACCTCTATTTGTCTTCTCAAAAACCATAATCTTTCATTTGTCAGGATTAAATTCCATCTGCTAAAGCTCTGTCCAATCTTCCATCCAACCACAGCCATAAGCAAGCGTTCTTGGTTTCCACATTACCAATGTTCCTGTCATATTCCAACTTGGTAATCAGCAGAGTCACCTTTGCATTCTTGTTAATCCATCTCTCATTCTGTTCTGTATGTACACTTTATGTTTCTAACCTGTCACAATATTGTTGTTTTATTAACAAAATATAACCAAAATATTGCAATGCAATGGGATAATCAGGGACATTAGCATTTAGCAGGACATTGGCGCAGCTTGAGAGTTGACTTTGGTCACTCGTGAGCACACTGCAGGAAGCCTGGGTTAAAGTTCAGACTCTCACTTCTAAATGAGTTTAGCAGTCATCAGTGATTGGCAACCACATCCTACTGGAATAATTGATTTTTAAGTTCCAGTGAATTATTTGTGATGTGATACGAATTGTATCAGTGATGTTTGCTCCCTGACATTGCCAGCAGCAGGGATGCAAACAACTAACAAACCCCAGCATGCAGTTGCCATGGTGCTAAGACAACACAGGTTTTTAATCATCAAGATTTAATTCACAATATCTGTAATGGTGTTTGGATATAATGAGCAGTTTCCACTCTGGAAAAACAAAATGTTTTGCTTTGAGGTTAGTTACCTAGATTCTGTATCTCCTTATTCATTGAGTCACATGTTAGGCAATTAGAGTCAATACCAGAATTTCCTTGATCTGTCTTGCACTGAATTCACAACTTCTATTTATAAGTTATTTAATGCTGCAAGACATGCCAGAGCACTTCACAGCAAACAAAAAATAATACTTAACCAGATAAGGAGATATTAAATCAGGTGAGTAAAAGGTTGACTGAGGAGAGAGACCTTGTGATGCACCTTAAAGAAGGAAAGATAGCTGGAGAGGCCAAATGTTTAGGCAAGGGAATTCAAGAGTTTGGGAAATAGACAGTACCTGGGGAGGGGTTGCAGATATATTTGGCGTGATCAAGGCTTCAGTGCTGAGAAGAGCACATATCCAACAGGCGGGAACCACATGGGGGAAGCGGGGACGTGAAATCAGTAGCGAGCATATTAAAAAAAGACTAGCTTGCACAAGCAGTGGTCAGTGTAGGTCAATAGTCACCAAGATCACGATGCAGTGGGACTTCATTTGAATTGGGATGCACAGTAACATTTGATACATTCAAGTTAATGAAGACCTAAATGAGGGAGGAAGAGGAGGAGCAGATTGGAATAATCAGCTCCAGATGGATGGATGAAAGTTTAACTCGCAGATGAGCTGAGACGGGTGGAATAGGTTGATGGTACGGAGCTGGCATGATTATATATGGTCAGAAGTTAATGAAGCCAACAAGGATTTGGACAATTTTTGGGGATCATCGAAGACAGAGGGTTGTGGTGGAAGGGTATTATTCTGGATGGAATTTTGTGAGAATTGGAGTCCCACAGAGATCTGTGCTGGGACCTCTGGTTTGTGATGAATATAAACAATTTTATGTAAATTTAAATGGGTTGGAACCAAATTGGTGGAGTTGTGGATAATAGGGAAGGCTCTCAAAGTATACAGTGGGATATAGATCAGCTACAGAAATGGCAGATGCAGTTTAATCCAAGCAAGTGTGAAGGGTTGGACTTTGCGAGATCAAATGCAAGGGGAAAGTATACAATTAATGGCAAGACTCTTGACAGCATTGATGTACAGAGGGATGTTAGGATTCAAGTCCATAGCTCCCTGAAAGTAACACTACAAGTAGATAGAGTGATAAAGAAGGCATATGATATAATTGACATCATAGGACAGGGCATAGTATAAAGAGTCGGGAAGTCACTTTGCAGCTTTACAGGACTTTACTGAGGCCACATTTAGAATATTGTTTGCAGTTTTGGTCTAATCTTTTACAGGAAGGATGTGGAGGGTATGGAGAGGATGCAGAAAAGATTTACTGCAATATTGCCTTGATTAGAGGGTATTAGCTAAAAGGATTCGACAAATGGATTGTTTTCTCTAGAGTGTCAGAGGCTGAGGTGAGACCCAATAGAAGTGTAGGAAATTATGAGAAGCATAAAATAGGGTAGACAGCCAAAACCTTTTCCGAGCGGCCTGTTAATGGTCTGTACTGATCTAAGTTTTGCAAAGGGAAATTCTCATTAATTTCTTAATTGATTTTGCAAATTAATCATGCACACAATTTCCTGAGAAACTCATCGGTGTAGATAAAGTGTTGATATTAAAATAATCAAAGATCAAAACTTGAGGGAAAGATGGAATATACATAATCTTTCTCCTTTAAATCCTCCTTTATTTAACTGACATTGTGAAAGTTTCATTTAATGTTTGCTAAACAAATTTATTAAACTTGTTTTTAGCACATTAAAGCAGCAGTCAAGTTTTCCCGTGGTGTGCTTTGGAAATTATAGCAAACTGTGTGCCTGCTTTGAAAAGTTCACTTCCCTCCCCACCTCAAATGCCATGGCTCATTTGAGTAAATGCAAATGGAAAATCTTACACAAGTAAATCGGTGAAGCAAAAAATGTGTAGATTAATCACATTCTTGATCCATCAACTCTATATCTATTTTGTTGTTAAAAATGCTATAAATTTGCAGCAGTGTATTGTGGAAGTTAATAATGATTTAAAAATACAAAATGGATTCCGATGTAATTAAGACAGGCTTTCAGGCAAAAACGCACTAACCTTTGCTTTCAGTACACGAACAAAGATAGCAGATTGTTGATGTTCCCTTTCCGATAACATAAGCAAGATAATAAGCTCAGGTTCACGAATGTCCCCTCTACAATGTAAACATTGAGAGAGAATTCAGACTATAAGATTATAATGTGCGTCATAAGTAGAGAAAAACAAAATGCTTGTTCTGCAGAAATATAACCTTCCCATATAACCATATATGGCTAACCCTTCCTCTGTCAGAAGAACCTGGCAATCTTCTTATGCTGTCAATCTTAAGGATCTTATACAAACCTACAACATTTTTAAGGGGTTAGACAGGCTAGATGCAGGAAGATTGTTCCCGATGTTGGGGAAGTCCAGGACAAGGGGTCACAGCTTAAGGATAGAGGGGAAATTCTTTAGGACCGGAATGAGAAAAACATTTTTCACACAGAGAGTGGTGAATCTCTGGAACTCTCTGCCACATAAGATAGTTGAGGCCAGTTCATTGGCTATATTTAAGAGGAGTTCGATGTGGCCCTTGTGGCTGAAGGGATCAGGCGGTATGGAGAGAAGGCAGGTACGGGATACTGAGTTGGATGATCAGCCATGATCATATTGAATGGCGGTGCAGGCTCAAAGGGCCGAATGGCTTACTCCTGCACCTATTTTCTATGTTTCTATCTGTCAATCTTAAGAAGCAAGAGGCTGTGCTATGATCTGTAGATAAGGTAGTGCTGAATCATTGGTTATTGGAGTGTATATATATATGTAATTAGATCACTGCCCCTGTGTGTGGGGATGACAACTCGGTATAGTCTGTAATCTGCTTACTGTAAAGAGTTTTACCACACCCGCCTGGCGAAATAAAGATAATACTGCTTGATCACTGATTTTATTTGCATTCCTGTCTGTTTAAGCATATTTGGGCCATGACAGTATTTGTGGGGAGAAAAAAGGAACTATTTTTTTAAAGGTTTTATAGAGATACAGCACACACACACACGCCCTTCGGTCACTGAGTCAGCATCGCCCAGCGATCCCCGCCCACTAACACAATCCTACACACACGGGACAATTTACATCTATAACAAGCAAATTAACCTACAAACCTCTACGTCTTTTGAAGTGTGGGAAGAAACCAAAGATCTCAGAGTAAACCCACGCAGGTCACGGGGAGAATGTAGAAATTCCGTAGAGACAGCACCCGTAGTCAAGATTGAACCTGGGTGTTTAGAGCTGTACAGCAATAACTCTACTGTCGTGCCACCGTGCTGCCCATTAATTAATTATTTTGTTAATTACTGAAATTTATTTAGGAGTAGAGCATATATAACCATCTCCAAGTTACATTGAGGAACAAGGGATGGTTTCTTCGCAAATTAAAACAAAAAGTTGCATTCAATAGTTTGAAGTGGCATAACCTACAAGGTTAACACCAAATGCTGAAAAGTGTACCCATTGATTCTATCTTCACGGCCAAAGACATAGTGATAATCAGAAAGTCCACTCAGTGAAACCTGTGTTGGTGTAGTAGCATAAATGAAGAACATGCTGTGCTGTCCTACCCTACAAGTGGACTTTGTAGAAATAAGCTACAACAGATGCTGGTTCAGTCTGAAGAAAGGTCTCTTCTTGCGTATGGCGTACACAGCCTAAAGTTGTTGGACAACTTGTTCTATTTGATCTTACTTGATTGTGCACGCCAGGTTGATTGCATTCGTCGAACAGGGCGGACCACGTGAAAGTTGCAATCTCCCACCCCAAGAAAGGTCTTGAACCGAAACATCACGCATTCTTTCTCTCCAGAGATGCTGCCTGCCCCTCTGAATTACTCCAGCATTTCGTGTCTATCATGGATAGGTGACATTTTGGGGTGGGACCCTTTGGGTCCACTGTGTTACTCCAGCACTTTGTTTCCTTCAAGTGGTTTTCCTCACTTCAGTTGAACAATGTATCTGAAAATTCCTGTATCCCAGGGGAAATGTCACCCACCACCTCTTACTTTTGCAGAAGGTAGAAGCCTTCAACACATTTAAAAGGTGCCCGAGAGAGCATTTGAAATTTGGTCCACAGCCCAAGAGCTGAAACGTACTGTTGTCTAAATAGCCTTTTTTTTTAAAACAACTAGTTTAAACCTTGTGAGCCAAATGGTTTCTCCCTATGCTGTTAGTTTCTGTGATTCTCTGTGTATGCTGCATAGAGTGAAGCCACCAACTTGCTTCCTGCTTGACCTCTGAGAAAAACAGCTTCTGATCAGCATATTTACCACTTTACATGTATAATTCACCACCTGTGTGAGGATAGGCTGAGAGAGAGAAAAAAAAATCATTGAAAGCCTGCTTTGCTGCAACTCATAAATAGATCTTTTTTTGGCATGTGGCCAATAAATACTAAAATGTGTCACATTAGTTGGGCTGCTGTTGTAGTGTTTTCTGTTGGTTTGTATATTCCATTTTAAGAAGCATATGAAAGCATCAGGGAAAAGTACAGCATTGATCCAAAAGTGCAGCACCTTTCACATTCCCCACATGATATCCTACACTGCTTTTGGCCAATTACCTATATGTGTAGCGTGCAGAAGCTGGTTTGAGCACTGCAAGCTCCCACCAATAGCAATGACCAGATATGGCACTTCATATTAATAATTGAGTGAATGACAAATATGGGCTAGGATACTGGAGACAAATAGCCTACTTCAGAAAGATACCTGGAATAGTTTACCTTCACCCGAGCGATCAGATGGAGCATGGATTTAATGACGTGTGAAGGACCATGCCTTTGGTGCCCGAGAGAGCATTTGAAACTTGTGTGAAGGACCATGCCTTTGACAGAGGGTGGTTGACATCTTAGATGTACTGCAAGAGGAGTTAGTGGATGCAGCTGATCTTAAATCCTGTATGAGGTATTCATTTAAGGATCTGAAGTGCCTGGGGATAGGAGGCTAAAGGCTGAGTGCTGGGAAATGGGAGATGTACAGATAGGTACTTGTTGGCCGGGGTTGATGTGGCAGGTCAAAGAGCCTGTCGTCTTGCATCACGGCTACACTTTACTCTATTGGCTGTAAAGCACTTTGAGATATGGGAAAAGGGAATGATAAGAACAATAGAAACATGTCTTGAATATATGGGAAACAGTCAATCTTTAGATTTTAGAAATACAATGTGGAAACAGACTCTTTGACCACCAAGTCCGTGCCGACCAGCGCTCACCCGTACACGAGCACTATCTTACACACTAGAGACAATTTACAATTTTTACAGCAGCCAATTAACCGACAAACCTGTATGTCTTTGGAGTGTGGGAGGAAACCAGAGCACCCGGAGAAAACCCATGCGGACTCAGGGAGAGCATACAAACTCCGTACAGATAGCACCTGTAGTCAGGATCGAACCTGGGTCTCTGGTACTGTAAGGCATGTTGCGCACTGTGCTGCCTTAAAATCATTCAAATCCATTGGCAAGTGTTGTCTTGATGAGAAACTTTGCCTTCATTTCCACAAGGTTCCTTGTTGTATTGCATTCAGTTGGAGCCTGGATGTTTAATTGATGAGGTGATTGACATTCAGGCATGAGGTCACTCAACTGTGCTATTGGATGTAGTTCTTGCTAAAGCTATTCTGACCTTTCATAATGGACTATGGATTTGGATGACAGCCTCTTCTAATGGTAACTCCCACAATGCTCAAGATCTCTCCCACTTACTTGCAGAGCGTTGTTACTTTAGCAGTTGGATGATCAATCACACATTTCAATATGGAAGTAAGGATAGAATATAAATGGAAAAATAAATTGGTCGTATGGTGTCCTGAGCCTGCTCTGCCATCCAGTAAGGCCAGGCTGTGTCTCGACCATGTTCCTCGCCAATATCCATATTCCTACGTTCCAAATTCTAATGGCCTTGGTCTTGCTCATGAGTACAATCATTCTCTCTCCAATTTTCCAAAGGGTTACAATCCTCTAAAAAAAATTGCTCCTCATGCATTCCAACCCCCAGTTCCAGATCTATGCCCACTAATTCAGAACTCCTCCAGCAGGGAAAGAGTTCTCCTCCCATCCGCTCTGTTAAGTTCTCTCAGAAAATTGTATTTTCAGTGAGATTTAGGACAATCTTCATATCTGGGCGATAATCTGGTGAACCTCCACTGCAAAGTAATTGAATCCTTTATATTTGCATATTCTCTGACTTGACATGATTGAAACTGCTAATGGAAATGTTTGTGTATTCTTTCCTTTTTGATTGTTCCTTGAGACACAATTCTACTGGTTCTCCATATCCTTCAGCATCTTGCTAAGTTGGCCCTATTCATGAATGAGCTGTCTGTGAGCATTCAACATCTGAGATAAGTGGAACTTGTGTGTCCAGCAGGCGAATAGGCAGCGGGAGCCCAAGTGTATTTATCTTAACCTAGGATGTGAACAGTACTGCTTTTATGTAACGGATGTGAATAGTATTGTTTCCAAAATAACCCTGAAAGTGAAGAGGCAACTGAACAAAGACCTGAATTAATTTGAAGATCCCAGTGGTCTCCATTGCTCTGCATTCTGTTGGGCAAATGCATCGACACATTATGGGAATTTGTGGATGATTGATGATTGAATCTTACTATTAGCATCTCTGTCAGCACTCATGACTCTCTCTTAACTCAATGCTTTTGGTCCAATGCAAGGATTCCTTACATCCTGCACCAGTGCCAAGATTCCTTCGATGAACCCAAATTTGTAAGTATCAGGGGAGATTCCACAAATAGGCAGCATGTTAATGTTAAAGGATGATTTGAGCAAAACTTTTCAACCTACTTACCCACAGGCCTTGCTGCCTGGTGTATTTGTGAATGCCACCAAGTTCAAGACTTTGGTGCTGGTGCAAAGAAATCTGGAAATTGCTGCCTGATTTGTGTTGGTGAATCAGTCACCGTGCTCTGCTGCTGGAATGATGTGGGGGCCATATGGAACCCACTATGGAAACAAAGTTGCTGAAATTACATGGCTTTTACTCTGGGGAATCAGCCCTCAGATCTGTTTTGGGTTAAAACTGGTGCAGAAACGGCAAGCCCATTTACTTCGCTGGAGATTTTATAACTGCAAGAAAAATAAGAATGTAGTTTACATTTTTAAAACTTGTATTTTTATTAATGATTGTAATTATTTGTGTTTTATGTGCTTCAACCTTAATATAATTGTTTATTTGATTTCAATAGTCAAGAATGGTTCTGAATGCCAGGAATATTCCCACCATGAATCTTGTAGGTGTGTGACTGATATGTAGCATAGTGACAAGTGGGAGCAGAGAGCCACATTCACAAAGTCTAGGACTTGAAATGTGGGAGGTGGGAAGAATCTATTTCTGCTGGCTAGGGAGCCAAGGACCATGGAGAATAGTTTATAAAAAATGGAGCTGAGCCCTTCGGGAATGAAGTCAAGACATTTCTACACAGCGCTGTCAGAAATTTGCAAAGCACTTCCACTAACAAATTAATTTTTGGTCAATTGTTAAACTTAGATCTGAGATTGATGGACTATTGTTAACTTAAAATATTAGCAGAAAGTCATGCTTTGGATCTCAGATGGCAGTTCAAACCTATAGGGCAAAATATTAGGACCTCTTCCGAAGTCCATAAGTCAAGCACATGCATTCCTAATAAACACTCAGTCAACTTATTTTGAAATATGCTTCCTGTAAATGGGCATGAACAATTTTTTGATTGTTTGAATTTAATTTATGGATGTAATTGTCATTGCTCATTGTATTTTGTTTGGTGACAGCCCCATGAAACACCTTGGGATATTTCACTACTAATACATTATTGAAGCTTTGTTTGGTTAAAGATATTTATTGAAATCATGCCAGAAGAGTATTGTGAACAGTTTAAGTAGTTGTTTGAATTTGGTCCATAAATAAAATATGATCAGAAACCATGTAGCTTTGAGCCTGTTCCACCATTCAATTAGATCATGGTTGATTTGTGGCCTAAATCAGACATCCTCCTTTGGTTAACAAAATACTAATTTTAACAGTAGACCTAAATCTCACATTTCTTTTATCCTCCATGTGCAAAATTATTTTGTAACTTTATAGTGGAAAGATTTGGTTTATCTCTTTTTTTGGACTAAATTCCCTTCCTAAATATTGAATCAAAGGGAAGTAGTTTCTCTCCGAAACAAACAATATGGCTTAAACCACATTGCAGCCACTGTGAGAGGGGGCTGGTGCGAAATTGAGCCAGAGACTTTCTATTTTCAGTTTGACATTTAATTATTTGCACTACACATTTATCTATCTCTTGTGGGTTTTTTTTTTTATTGTTTCACACATACATGTTGGGGGAAACATTGATTTTGTATGGTGACTAAAGCAAATAAACTATTTAAAGCACAGACATCAGGAAATGCAGCCAGACAAACTGTGGGTTGGATGTAAAGTAAGTGGACCAGAAGATGCATGTGCTATGTTTACTATGGTAACATGCAGGTGAAATGATGCTGCATATTGTTGTGACAGAAGTTTAGCAGGGAAGGACTGTGGCTCAGAAACAGCAGGAGCATCGCCCATTAAATGATGATCAGCAGCAACATGGCAAGTTACATAGAAATGTGATGAAAAACACAATGGATAGTGTAGAGAAATATTTAAAGCAGACTCCTTATTTCTATAATTCTATTTAGAGCATGAAAATATCTGAAAGCACAAAACATATAACCAATGATATACTTTAAGAATAAGGGATAAGCCATTTAGAACAGAGACGAGGAAATACTTTTTCTCACAGAGAGTTGTGAGTGTGGAATTCTCTGCCCCAGAGGGCGGTGGAGACCGATTCTCTGGATACTTTCAAGAGAGAGCTAGAGTGGGCTCTTAAAGATAATGGTGTCAGGGGATATGGGGAGAAGGCAGGAACGGGGTAATGATAGGGGATGATCAGCCATGATCACATTAAATGGCGGTGCTGGCTCGAAGGGCCGAATGGCCTACTCCTGCACCTATTGTCTATTGAAATACTGCCACTATTGTAATGTAACATTCAATTTGAACAGAACTAGCTCTTGCAAACATCAGAAAATGATCTTATCAACTTTTAACTATTGACTAAAGGATGACGCCATTGACTAGGACACCGCTAAGAATTTCTTTGTTGCTTTTTGGGATTTTTACATCTTTTGTGGCAGAAAATAGGCCTTGGTGTCTCTGACAGCCCAGCATCTTAATGGTAATGCACAGGACGGCAACCTCGATATTGCTACTTTAGTTCTGCTGTGGGACTTGAGCCTAGAGCCGCCTGACTCCAAGATAAGAGTGCACCAATTAAAGCATGGCTCGCACATGTTACTTGTTATGCACTTCCTGACATTCTTTGTTCTGACGCATTCTGTTTTGCTTACGTCTTTTATTGGTACATTTTTCATTAATGTATCAGCATGGACAATGCTTGCTTGCTCTAAAAACACTTAAATCAATTTACTTTACCTTAAGTTATTCTGTTTTTCCTTATGTTTTTCCTTTCTATAATTTTGTCAAAGTTTGCTACTTTTTAGTTTCCTCTCTCAAGGTAAGCTGATATTTTTCCGAAACCGAGTTAACCCGAATATCTAATAACCAAATGGAAAAATATAAGACTTCACTTCTGATTGGAAGTAATTAATTGTTTGTATCTGGATTAATAAAATTGTAGACACTGTTGTTCAGTTAAATTCCCAGTTTGCCGATTTAGCAGCATTGAAAGAACTGTGTACTGGATTGTCCAGGACCTGGTGCTGCCTCGATTCAGTGCCTGGGGTCCTCGCTCTTCCACTTACTTTTTTCCAGATGTTGGTGGATGTGCTACTTTCTGTTCTCACCAGTTGTCCCAACAGGCACAGAGAGTTTGAGTGCTGAGTAAAACCTCAGCTGGCCAAAAGAATTTTCAAATGTTTCCGATGAAGGCATTTTGAAAACTATTCAAACACTTATAATAGATGAAAATTAAAAACAATTAAAGTTCCATTAATAAAAAGTGGGGAAGGGAGTCATCACCTCAACCACCATCAAGGTGGGACAGAGTGCTTCCAGTCCTTGTCACTGCTCGTTGGTGAGTCAAGTGACAGAGCAGTCAGGTGCACCCACTTCCCTTTGCAAATGCCAGCCATCAGGCAGTATGATGTAGACTATCCTTGCCTATTAGTACATTGTCTATGATAATTTGCAGGTCTATGCTACAGTGAAATAGAGATCAGTGGTTCTCTACAGTGTGCTGTATTTGCAGCTCTGAATTTGTTGGTGGACTGCACCCACACATACATCTTGCTTCCCATGGAATAATTTTATGTGTTTTTGTTTCTGCATTTTGCCAGTAATGCTATACTTATTAATATTCTGTATTATCTCTCATTTCTGCACTGTGAAAAGACCACGCAACACATTTTAAACGTAGACACAGTTGAAGCGGTGGATGGAAATCCTATTCCCTTTAACGACGAGGTATGGGCTGCAGCCGTGTGCTGCTCGAAATTGTAACCCACGAATGAGAACCACTGACCTAAACCTGCACATAGGCGTACACCGGCAACACTTGGGCAGGCAGGGAAAGTAAAATAAAAGTTCAGATCTGGAAGAATTCATACAACACACTGTCAATAGAAAACATAGAAACATAGAAATTAGGTGCAGGAGTAGGCCATTTGGCCCTTCGAGCCTGCACCGCCATTCAATATGATCATGGCTGATCATCCAACTCAGTATCCCGTACCTGCCTTCTCTCCATACCCCCTGATCCCTTTAGCCACAAGGGCCACATCTAACTCCCTCTTAAATATAGCCAATGAACTGGCCGCAACTACCCTCTGTGGCAGAGAGTTCCAGAGATTCACCACTCTCTGTGTGAAAAAAGTTCTTCTCATCTCGGTTTTAAAGGATTTCCCCCTTATCCTTAAGCTGTGACCCCTTGTCCTGGACTTCCCCAACATCGGGAACAATCTTCCTGCATCTAGCCTGTCCAACCCCTTAAGAATTTTGTAAGTTTCTATAAGATCCCCTCTCAATCTTCTAAATTCTAGAGAGTATAAACCAAGTCTATCCAGTCTTTCTTCATAAGACAGTCCTGACATCCCAGGAATCAGTCTGGTGAACCGTCTCTGCACTCCCTCTATGGCAATAATGTTCTTCCTCAGATTTGGAGACCAAAACTGCACGCAATACTCCAGGTGTGGTCTCACCAAGACCCTGTACAACTGCAGTAGAACCTCCCTGCTCCTATACTCAAATCCTTTTGCAATGAAAGCTAACATACCATTCGCTTTCTTTACTGCCTGCTGCACCTGCATGCCTACCTTCAATGACTGGTGTACCATGACACCCAGGTCTCGCTGCATCTCCCCCTTTCCCAATCGGCCACCATTTAGATAATAGTCTGCTTTCCCGTTTTTGCCACCAAAATGGATAACCTCACATTTATCCACATTATACTGCATCTGCCAAACATTTGCCCACTCACCCAGCCTATCCAAGTCACCTTGCAGTCTCCTAGCATCCTCCTCACAGCTAACACTGCCCCCCAGCTTAGTGTCATCCGCAAAACTTGGAGATATTGCCTTCAATTCCCTCATCCAGATCATTAATATATATTGTAAATAGCTGGGGTCCCAGTACTGAGCCTTGTGGTACCCCACTAGTCACTGCCTGCCATTGTGAAAAGGACCCGTTTACTCCTACTCTTTGCTTCCTGTATGCCAGCCAGTTCTCTATCCACATCAATACTGAACCCCCAATGCCTTGTGCTTTAAGTTTGTATGCTATGTTATGTTTAGTGCATGTGTACAATGTAGCTATATTGCTAACTAGACTAAGTGGGACCCGTTGGGTCCCAGCATCACACGGGAGGGCTGGTTCCCCAACACAATATTCCACCTCTCCGCCAATTCCAATATTGGTGGCCGGGGGGGGGGGGGGGGGGGGGGGTTCTGGAGCGCTAGTATGGGTATTGTTGGCTGAAGGGACTGGTTTCCAGAGGGCTAGTATGGACATTATGGGCCAAATGGATTCTTGGGCTGGCGGCTCCGTCACTCAAGCCTGTTGTGCTGGCAGCTCACTCACGGCTGGTGGGCTGGCAGTTGACTCACGGCTATTCCTTGAAATTCCATTTCAAGCAGGGTGCAAGGCCACCAAATTCAAGTGCAGTTTCTTACCACTTCAACCAGGGTGCAAGGCCACTAAAGACAGCGAGTCGCGACCTCTCCCTCCTCCATTTTGCAGAGACTGAGCAACGCCCACACTTCTGGGTTTTATGGTCCCTCCCCCCTCCCACCAGAAGGGGTGTGGCCTTCATGGCGTGATTGACAGGAGAGAGAATCTCAACATTTTTTAAACACTAATAACTCTTTTATTTTTCATTTATGGGAAAAATCCTCTTGTCCTGCGCAGCGGAGGGGGACTCTGAGTAAGATGGCCAAAAATCACATCCGTAAGTGGCAGCGTTTTTCCTAACATCAATATACAGAACAACAGGAAGTGGTCAAGATCAGACTTTTAGTAATATAGATGATGATAGGCACTTACAGAAGTGTATTCCTGTTGCCAAGAAGCCAAAACAACATTAAAAAAAAACACCAAATGGGAATGTGAATAGTGTCCTACTTTATTATTTATCAGAGCAGCTTTTGGATTTGGACTGACATTCCTTGATATATTGTTAGCTGAGGAGATGAGGATACTGACGGATCAGTTTCTAAGCTACTGGTCTGCAGCAGAAGCTGGGAGGTGACCGTGAAATCAGTGACTCTGCACTGACAGCCCGTGCAGTGCTGTCAAATTCCCACTGTACTCGCTCACAACATTGATTTCAGATTTTTAATTGCATCTTCTGCATGGCAGTTTGGTATTATGACATTGTCAGAAACGCTGCTCAAACTTCGGGGAAAAAAAAATCAGGCGCAGGTGTTGAAGGATGTCAAGACCTTGGAGCGAGTTCAGAGAAGATTAATCAGGATAGCACTGGGGATGGGGGACTTCAGTGTTGGAGAGTAGCTCTATGGGGAATATAGAGGTTAAAAGAGGATTAATAGGCGGCCACAAAGTTCTGAAGGAATTTGTTAAGAATAAACTGTTTCTGCTGGCAGCTGGATCAATAACCAGGGGGAGCAGATTTAAAATGATACCCAATGAGACACAGGGAGAATTTTTTTTAATGAGAGTATTTTTGTGCATGGTGAGAATTTAACATCTGTTAGCCATGGCTGGACTTGTTTTCCTGTTGGGATCTTGTACCATAGTAATATAGTTTTGCTGTGAAGTATACATTAATTCTTTAAATATTAGTCATCATTTGCTCAGTTATATTCCTAAATTACCCATCTAGTAAATTGTACCTCAAACCTTCACAGTTTGCTGTCTAGATTTAAGTCCCTGTGTTTCACTTTATACGACATTCTATATTATTATTATTACCTATCGCTAAAGGCCACTTTGCTGCTAGGTTTTTACAACCCTTTCTCAGCCTGTAGAGTATCTAGAAGGGGCAAATCCATCTCTAATTACTTGATTTATGCCAATGTGCTAAATTACCTTTACTGTTTGGGGGCTGTTAAGGATAGAAAACTCCCACAAATGTTTCCTGCCCCTTTTTATTTCTTGTCTTTATTTAAATTGATTCTACCTCTTGATTTTCTCAGCCAACATCCTTCTTCCACTGCTGCTAATCCATCATTTATCACCAGGGTTTGGAAATGGGCAAGTGGTGTGACAATTGTTCAGGGTACTGCTGAGGCCACACCTGGAACACTGTGCACAATGTGGAAACATTTCAAACCAGTGGATGTAGTTAAATCTGAGATGTATAGGAATTTGCAGAGGATGATGAATTTCTGGAACTGTCCATTCCAAAGGGTTGTGAAGGCAAAATCAATGGGGACATTTGATGAGGAAATAGACACATAATTGAAAGATTAGAAAATTGAGGGCTATGGGAGACTGAAGAGTACATGAGGCCCATTACAGATCAGCCATCATCATATTGCATAGCGAAGCAGGCCTGAGGACCTGAGTTCTTATTAGGACTTCTCTTCCATTTCTATTTTGATTATTCAATCTTCTAAATGTTAACTATCCTGAAATATTTAATTTCATTTTGTAACTACGCCCCTGAAATAGCTATAATATCATTGGTAGACACAAAAAGCTGGAGTAACGCAGCAGAACAGGCAGCATCTCTGGAGCGAAGGAATGGGTGACCCTTCTTCAGACCGTGTTGGGGCCGGTGTCAACGGCCTTTTACAGAACACCTAGTAATTCACTAACTTGCTCCCAATTTTGAAATTGGTCTTGCTCTGCAGATGCAGCATCATCAGATAAGAAAGAAACAGTAACCAACAGAATATTTGATATTTCCACCAATTGCAGTATATTTCTTGCAATGGACAGACAATACTAAGACAGATGGTTTATCCATTGAACGTTCTTCCCACTCGTTAAAACAATTGACTTGCTGTCTTGTTCTGATTTGTCATCTTAATTTACATGGATTAGACACAGGTGTACCTCTGTTTATAAAATAAACTTTATTGAGACACCCATGGTTTCAAAGCCTATGTTTATGCTGTCACATAGGATTGTATCCAGGCGTTTTCTTCGTATTTGTCAAAGCCAAATAACAGCCATGAAAGCATTAAATGCACCAGAGTCCTAATCTCAATTGACCTTTAAACTCTTCTCAACCCCTTTATGATCATACTGATTATGTTACCTGTAACTCTGTAAATATCCAACTTCAATAATTAGGGTTTCTGACATTTTTGTCATTGTGATGCGTGTCAATTTGCAATCTACATTCAAATGTATTCAGTGGATTTCAACGCAGTCATTTGTTGTCATTTTTATGTTCCCGTGTATATGTAGAGGCTTGCAATGTCCTTGCATGAACTGCGTCATGAGTGAAAGATCTCACTAAATTTGGATTCCTTTATTTTGTGCTGCTGAGTGTTAGTTCCTTGGGCTTGCTGGCATTAAATGATACTACCCTGAAATGTCACCTGTCTGTTTCCCTCACCAGATGCTATCTGACCTGCTGATTTCCTCCAGCAGTTTGTGTTTTGTTCAAGATTCCTGCATCTACAATCTCTTGAGTCTTTAATTTCTTTTGTGTCTGTTTTCTGGGTGAAAAAGTATTGCAAGGGAATACCGTTCACTAAACACAAGGAACTGCAAAAGCTGTTTTTCAAAAAAAGACCGAAAATGCTGGAGTAACTCAATGGGTCGGCAGCATCTCTGGAGAACATGGACAGATGATATTTTGGGTTGGGGCCCTTCTGCAGAATGGCCCCCATTTCTCCTAGTTGGGTGGGGTTGGGGAGTAAACATCACACTCACAATAACCACCCCCCCAAACACACACAGGTGGGGCGGAGGGGGGGAGGGGGGGGGGGGGGGGGGGGGGGGGGGGGGGGGGAGGGAGGGTGAGGGGAGGGGGAGGGGGAGGAGAAAATGGGAGAGATTTTGGAGGGAGAGCAGAGCGGGGTAGGGGGGAGTGAGAGTGGGATGGGAAGGGGGAGGAGAGTGAGGAAGGCAGGAAAGGGGGGAGGAGAGGGGTAGGGGTGGGAGAGAGGGGGTAGCGGGGAGTGGTGCAAGAGAGAGGGGAAGGGGGGAGATGGGGGTGGGCGGAGGAGGGAGATGGGTGGGAGGGAAAGAGGGAGGGAGAGGGTGAGGAGAGGGGAGAGGGATGGAGAGAGGGGAGAGGGGGGGGAAGGGGAGGAGAGAGTGGGGTGAGGGAGGGGGGAGAGAGGGGTGGGGGAAGGGGAAGGAGGGGGAGGGGAAGGAGGAGAGGAGGGAGGGGAAGGGGAGAGAGGGGGCAGAGTGTGGATGGGAGGGGGAGAGGGGTAGGAGGAGAGAGGGGAAATAGTGATGAGGGAGAGGGGAGGGTAAGAGTGGGGCAGAGGGGTAGGGGGAGTGGTTGAAGAGGCAGAGAAGGGTAGGGGGGAGGGATGGGAGGGGAGGAGGGAGGAGGGGGGAAAGGGAAGAGGAAAGAGGGGTGCGGGAGGGGGTGAGAGAGAGGTGGGGGTAGGGGGGAAAGAGGGAGGGGGAGAGGAGAGGAAGGGGGGGATGGAGGGGAGGAGGAGGGGAAAGGGGGGAGGAAGGGAGTGAGGAGGAAGGGAAGAAGAAGGGGGGAAGAGAGTGGAGGGAGAGAGAAGAGTGGGGATGGGGAAAGGGGTGGAGGAGAGAGGGATGGGGGTGGGAGGAGGAGGAGAGGGAGAGGGGTGAGGAGGGAGATAGGGATGGGGAGGAGGAGAGAGGGATGGGGAGGGGGAGGGGGAGAGGTGGGGGGAGGGGATGGAGGGATGGGGAGGGGGGGAGGGGGAGGGGAGGGGAGGGAGGGGAGGAGGGGGATAGGGTAGGGGAGGGAGGGGTAAGAGTGTGGAGGGGGGGGAGAGGGGTGGGAGAGAGAGGGGAAAGGGGTGGGAGAGGGGGGGGGGGGGGGGGAGAGAGGGAAGGGGGTTGGGGGGGGAAGGGGGGGGGGGAGAGAGGGATGGGGGGGGGAGGAGGAGGAGAGGGAGAGGGGTGAGGAGACGGAGATGGAGAGGGAGGGGAGGGATGGAGGGGGGGGGAGGGGAGGGAGGGTTGGGGAGGGAGGGGAGGAGGGGGAGATAGGGTAGGGGAGGGAGGGGTAAGAGTGTGGAGGGAGGGGGGGGAGGGAGAGGGGGGGGGGAAGGGGGGGGGGGGGGGGAGAGAGAGGGAAGAGGGGGTGGGGGGAGATAGGGAAGGGGGGGTTGGGGGGGGGAGAGGGGGGGGGGGAGAGAGGGAGGGGGGGTGGGAGGAGGGAGAGGAGAGGGAGAGGGGTGAGGAGATGGAGAGAGGAATGGGGAGGGGGAGAGAGGAATGGGGAGGGGGAGAGGTGAGGGATGTGATAGTGGAGGGAGGGGGAAGAGTGGAGGGAGGGGTAAGAGGGGAGGGAGGGGGAGAGGGATGGGGAGAGAGGGAAATAGTGGGGAGGGAGAGTGGAAGGGGGAGGGGTAGGGACAGTCCATCTGTTCCCCATTCCCTTTCACCCCCAATCCTCTTTCTCTATTCCCACACACGTGATGATGCGCTTCGGCACAGGCTGCGGGGGAGGGGCTGGGGCTGGTGCAAAGGCATATGTAAATGGATCCATTCCGATTGGACATCTGTGAGCATTGGGCATTGTGACATCACACGATGGAACGTTCACCAACATTCTATGGGTGAAAAGCCAGTTTCTACCGAAATGGAAAAAATCTCGGCGATTCTGCGTCTGGTGTTGGCGTAGCAACGAATTAAAGGCTGGCAGCCACAAGTCAGACACACACGCACACACACACACGCACGCACGCACGCACGCACGCACGCACGCACGCACGCACACACACACACACACACACACACACACACACACACACTTTTAAATATAGATAGATAGATACTTGCAATCTATCACTATCCTGCTGGCAGTTCCCTGTGCTGACAGATTTTGTGTTATCTGCAAAGTTAGTGATTGTGGGACTTGCCCTCTTAAGTCTATGTCATTAACATAGTTCAAAATAGCAATCAATGTCCCTCTCACTGATGCCAGTATGTCACCATTCATCTCCTCCAGTGAGAGAAAATCCATTCACAATATTTCTTTGTTATCTGTAATGTTGCCAATTTCATATCCATGCTATCAATGACCCTTTTATGCCCTGTGCTTCAACTTTGGGATAATAAGTCAAGTATTTGTTGTCATATATGCAGGTATGGTGAGGAACAGGTACAATGTATATCTTGCTTGCAGCAGCATTGCCACCATATAGGGTCAGACACACACAAACATAAATTATACAGCAATTATTCTTTACAGCAAATAAAAAGGCTTCGCAAAAAAAAAAAATCAAGGTAGCAGGAAAAGCAAGACAGTGCAAAGTAGTCAGAATAACTTGAAGATGCGTCCTGAATGTGATAGGGATTATTTTGCTAATTATAAAAGTGAGATGCACGGTAACGGATGCCTGCCTAATAATATCTGCCATTTCTCTTCTTGTGTAAAATTGTCAATATTTTATTGCAAATCCCATAACATTGCTTTGAAATCTTTTCAATACAGTTCATGCCATTCCTTCCCCCATCAGCCAACCGGAAGATATTTGTTGTGTCAAATCTACCCCAGCATTTGTTTCATAGAAGCCTGTGGGATATAATTAGAACAGCATTGTACAATTAGAATTCAAATATTTTACTAAACTTTTTATTAATGTAACTTTTATATAAAACTCTGTCCAGAGTTTGCATTTATTGATGAAGCAACACCGTTTCCTAAGAATGTAGATGGGATGGATTGGGGAAGAATTCCATAATATTAGTGGGAGCCACAGTGGAGTAGTGGTAGAGTTGCTGCCTTACAGCACCATAGACCCAGGTTCGATCCTGACTATGGGTGCTGTCTGTACGGAGTATTATGTTCACCCTTTGACAGTGTAGGTTTTCTTCAGGCTCCAGTTTCCTCCCACAATCCAAAGACGCGTAGGCTTGCAAGTTAATTTGCTTCTGTGAATTGTCCCTAGTATGTAAGATAGAACTAGTGTGTGGGTGATTGCTGGGCAACACGGTAGGCCAAAGGGCTTGTTTCCACTCTGTATCTCTAAATTAAACTAAAATAAACTATTTGGAACAATGCACAGGAGTTTTAAACCCAAAGTTATAAAATGTTAAAATTCTCCTTCATGTTTATGATCTCTGGTTCCTTGTCCCTCCCTCTATCTGTAATCTCTCCATTCCTTCAGTCCTTATAAATTAATTTACTTCTTAAATTTGAATATTTTGACCATCCTTGTATTGAATTTATTTACATTTGGTAGCCTTGACTTCAGCTTCCAAGGTGCGAAGCTGTGGAAATTCTCTACTAAACTCTCCCACCCGGCAATGAGGGGAGATTATGGAGACTAAAATCTTGAACAAAAATCGAAGTGCTGGTGGCTCAGGCATCTTGTGTGGAAGGAAATGTTCAGGTGACATTTTGTGTCGGGACCCTTCTTCATGTTGAAAGATGTGCTTCAGTTAAATCAGTTATTGATGACATTGAATCTGGAGGACTGTGTACTGTATTAACTTCCTTATTTGAGGAAGAATGTTAATGCTCTGAAAACCATTCTGAGAAAGCCAATGAGTGTATTACATGGAATAGTTAGGTTGTCTCATGAGGAAAAGTTGCACAGGGTAGGTTTGTATCAGCTGGAGTTTAGAAGAATGAAAGGGGAGTTAATTTGAAGCAAATAAAATACGAGGTCTTGATGAAGTAGATATAGAAACATAGAAACATAGAAATGTCTTTTGAGCGAGAGAGAGAGAGCAGAACTAGGACTTCTAAAAAAACAGACGAGGTTGCCCATTTAAGAGAGATGAGGTAAATTTAGTTTCCCGTTGTATTTGGATACTCTCATGCGGTGTAGGAAGCAGAGTCTAAATAGTCTTAAGGCAGAAGTAGGTAGATTCTTGATAAGCAAGTGGGTGGAATGTTACCATGAATAGACTGGAATGTAGAGTAAGTGTACCATTAGATCAGCTATGATTTTATTAACTGGTAGACCTAGATGAGTGGCTTGCTTGGGCTCTTGTTTTGAACATTTGTATGTGCGTAGGAGACACTGTCTCTTTGAGCACAGTCCGAATATCAATTGTCGCTTGGGATATTTTGGCTGCTTTACTATATAAATGCAAATTGTTATTTCTCCTTTGAAAGATACGGCATGGAATCAGGCCCTTCACCCACCGTCCACGCTGACCCCAGTCAAATTAGTGCCGTGTAATCCCACCATTGCATTCCAATGATCACACAGTAGATTGAATGGTGGAGTAGACTAGATGGGCCGAATGGCCTAAATCTGCTCCTATCACTTATGACCTTATGACAATAGGGGTAACTTAGGCCAATTAACCTACATATCTGCACGCCTTTGGGATATGGGAGGAAACCGGAGCACCCGGAGGAAACCCATGTGGTCACAGGGAGAATGTGCAAACTCCACAACACCTCAGGATTGAACTCTGGGCTCTGTCGCTGTGAGGCAGCAGCTCTACCAGCTGTGCCGTGTCACCCAAATGCAATGTTGTTGAGTCTTACCTGGCTAGGAGATGCATCATACTGACACATGATACCTGAAATGAAAGAGCAACTTGCTGACCACAGCAAATCCTGCAAACATAAAGATTGTATTTATTTTTAGTTTGCATGTGGAGACAAAGATAGATTTCAGCCACTCAACCCAATTATTCAAGTTGCATATATGACCCACTTTTTCTGTTGTATTGTAGCGGAAAGGCATTAATTTCCCCAAATGTTAACTCTGAATGTTACAGATTGAATTGGGGAAACTATTTTAACCCTCCAAAATTTGTGGGTGCCTCTGGAGACTTATTCCATGGGGAGAGATTGAATGGAAGTGATTTATTCTTTCTTGTTTCAAAGAGTCAGCAGAAAATAGAATTCTGAAAATGATTGACAGGATAGAGACTAGGAACTGTTCCAGTTGTCGGAGAAAATTGAACTGTGCTTACATTCTCAAATGAGAGGTCAGCAGAGGAGACAAATTCTCTTTACTCAAATAGTTGTGAGTCTTCCACTATCCACTCCAGGTTGTTCAATCAACTAATACATTCAAGACACATTTGATTAGAGTTTGGGACGTAAGGTTATTAAAGATAAAGGGATTAGTTTGGAAGGTAGGTGAGGTAGAAGATCAAAAAACAAACAGCTGGAGAGTATTATCGGGTGGAACGGCATCAGTGGAGGCAAAGAGATAGCAGACCTTTTGGCTGAAATATCAACTTTTCCCTCTGGCTCCAGAGATGCTGCCTGACCCTTTGACCTCCTCCAGAGGTTCAATTGCTCCAGATTCGAGTATCTACAGTCTCTTTTGACTCCGAGCTCGAAGATCAGCTTTGATCTCACTGAATGAAGGGCAGGTGTAAGGGCCACGTGCCCCATCTCTGCATTTCACCCATTTTTGTGCACGTTGTTTACCATGATTCAGCCCCTCCTTTGTTACTTACTCTTTTTTTGGATTTCAATCCAAGAATTGGGAATGAGAAAAAAGACTCCAAGGGTCTCGACCCGAAACATCACCTATTCATGCTCTCCAGATACATATTGCAATCTGGAGAGTCGGCCTTTCTTTCCAATACATGCCTATCGAGGTTCTTGGCTGATTCACCACCTGTAGGTCTTCTGGGCAGAAGTAAATGAACAGTGATCACTTATGACACTGTCAAAGCACCGAGTGATGGGCACGTGTTGGGAAACAAATTGCTGTCAGTCTTCCCCAGAAAGCAATCAAGCAGGAAAGAAGCACTTGAAATTCATGCTGTGCCACAGGCTTGAAGAAGAGTAGAGGATTTTGACTCAACATGTCTGTCCAAGAGGCTTAGCCATTAGTTAAACTGAAATGAAAGTGAAATGTAATTGCTAATTTCCTTACTAAGAAAACCACCTGCCGTATAAATTATTCGAGTATATTTAAAAAAATAATTAGCATATGTATAACACTTTTTACAACTCCAGGATTCCCTGAGCAGTCCACAGCCAGTGAAGTATGGTTAATTCAATTCAACTTTAATGTCATCGCACAAATACAAGTATGAGTACAACAAAATTCAGTTTTGCGTCAGTCCGTAGTAGTTGTGCATAAAGAAATTAAAAACAATAGAAAGAGAGAAGATACAGAATAATCAAAAAATACAGAATAATTAAACAATGGGGACGGAGGGACCGGAGAAATCTATCGGCGGGACTCCGAGTTCAGCAATGTGATTGTATTATTGTAGAAGCTGTTCCTCATCCTACTAGTACGTGACCTGAGGCTCCTGTACCGCCTCCCTGATGGGAGGAGGGCAAACAGTCCATGGTTGGGGTGTGAGGGGTCTTTAATGATCTTCCCAGCCCGTCTCAGACACCGTTTTCGGTGGAGGGCATCCATGGCAGGGAGCGGGGCACCGATGATGTACTGCGCGGTTTTCACCACCCGTTGTAGTGCCTTCCTGTCCGCAGCAGTGCAGCTGCTGTACCATACCGTGAAGCAGGTGGTCAGGATACTCTCTATGGTACAGCGGTAAAAGTTGGTCAGGATCCGGGGGGACAGGTGGGCTTTCTTGAGCCTCCTCAGGAAGTAAAGGCGCTGCTGTGCCTTTTTGATCAGCTTGGAGGTGTTGAGGGACCAGGACAAATCCTCCGAGATATGTACTCCGAGGAATTTATAGCTGGAGACGTGCTCCACCTCAGTCCCGTTTATATGGATGGGGGTATGACTGCCTCCTCTGGTCTGCCTGAAGGCCAGAATGTGAAATATTTCTTACAATGTAGGAAGCATAGCAGCTAGTTTACTCCCAGCAGGATTCCACAAATGCCAGTATAATATTTTGGTTCTTTCAGTCTACAGTACTTGATTCTTCATAACTACAGGCTTTCCGTGGCCATTGTTTCAGCCTCCTGTGGGCACTTCTGAATTTTGCGGTTGAATTTCTGTCCCAATATATTTTTGTTTCTGTCCATTTGACAAGTCAGGTATGTCATAAGCCTGCTGTAATCTTCGTCGCATTTACTTGAATAACATAGGTGACGCACATACATCTTGGGAGTTAGTTTTAGAATCAAAAGAACTTTCATTTTCTTATACAATGCCTTTCTCATCTTCCGAGATCACAGACAATAAGTTACTTTTTGAGAGGTAGAAACAAGGAACTGCAAATGCTGGTTAACAAAAGAAGCCACCACCTACTGAAGTAACTTAACAGGTCAGGTAACATCTCTGGATAGGTTACATTTCGGGTCGGGACCCTTTTTCAGATAGAGAGTCATAGCGTGGAAACAAGCCCAACTTTCCCACACCGACCAACATATCCCACCTGCCTGCGTTTGGCCCATATCCTTCTAAACGTGTCCTATCCATGTACCTGTCGAATAATTTATTTAACGTTGTGATAGTACCTGCCTCAACTACCACCTCATAGTCATAGAGTGATATAGCGCGGAAACAGCCATGTCCCAGTTACACCAGTCCCACCTGCCCGTACTTGGTCCATATCCCTCCAAACTTGTCCTATCCATGTACCTGTCTAACTGTTTCTTAAATGTTGGGATAGTCCCTGCATCAACTATTTTGTCTGGCAGCTTGTTCCATACACCCACCACCCTTTGTGTGAAAAAGTTACCCCACAGAATCCTATTCAATTGTTTCTCCTTCACCTAAATACCTATGCCTTCTGGTCCTCGATTCACCTACTCGGGGCAAGAGACTCCATGCACCTACCCGATCTATTCCTCTCATGATTTTACACACCTCCATAAGATCACCCCTCATCCTCCTGCGTTCCAAGGAATAGTCCCAGCCTACTCAACCTCTCCCTATACCTCAGACCCTCTAATCATGGCAACATCCTTGTAAATCTTCTCTGTACCCTTTCCAGCTTGACAACATCTTTCCTATAACATGGTGCCCAGAACGGAACACAATATTCTAAATGCAGTCTCACCAACGTCTTAGACAACTGTAACATCATCTCTTATCTTCTATATTCAATACTCTGACCGATGAAGGCCAATGTGCCAAATGTATTTGTGACCACCCTATCTACCTGCGACTCCACCTTCAAGGAACCATGCACCTGCACACCTGGATCCCTCTGCTCTACATCACTCCCCAGAGCCCTACCATTCACTGTGTAGGCCCTGCCCATATTGGATTTCCCAAAATGTAACACCTCACATTTCTCTGTATTAAATTCCGTCAACCATTCCTCAGCCTACCTGGCCAATCGACCAAGATCCTGTTGCAATTTTTCACAACCATCTTCACTATCTGCAAAACCACCCACTTTTGTATCATCAGCAAACTTTCTAATCTTGCCACGTATGTTCTTATCCAAATCATTGATATAGATGACAATCGGTAATGGTCCTGGCACCGAATCCTGAGGCACTCCACTAGTCACAGTAGCAATGTTACAACATTTTGAGATTTAAAAAATCAAGTCTGCAATTTATCCCATCGGATAAAGCACAAAAATAAGTTTAATTTGACACCTAATTCACTTTCATATCTTCAGTATTAAAAAGGTTATGACCATTTTCATACTCGGACATTATCATCTTGTTCCCTATTGATTTTCCATTGACTTAACACAAAAGCTGTGATCGAGGACAGTGAAATGGCCATAACTTTCTTAAAAATTAAGAGAACTGAAAGAAATTTTCAGTTATTATAGACTGAAGCATTCTGAAACAAATATGAAACAATCTTACTTGGATGACCTGAAATTAAAGCAAATAATTAGTTAGTTACCCAATTGTAGCTAATTCCAAACTTCAATTACTAGATCTAAACATCTATCCATTTCTTAAGAAAAAATTAACATTTAAAAATAGCCTAAGTGTCCATATAACATTCACAAATAATTCACAATAAAACATGATTTTTAAATCTCATTTACATTAATTTATAGGCCAAACGGAAGGAATTTAGTGTTCAATTGCTGTAAATTAATGGCCATTTAAATCAGCTTTCGAGTGGGATCCTGTGGAACTCTGTGGAACGCGCTGGTTTAGAATGTTCCCATTGCGGTAGATTTGTACCCCCATATGCCCAGAAAAATACTGCGGGATTTAATAGGCCCCCAAATTAGCTACTCGCAACATAAAACTTTGTATAAAGGGATTTTAAGAAGTGCTTTGTCCCCTGTATGAGATCCGTCCCATTGTCGGCGGTCGCGAGTTTAGAGGATAATTTTTAACCTACTATAACAATTAAATTAACCATTTAAATTAAAAAATAGCTCCAGTGAAAGAATCTCCCAGCGATTCTTCGTCAGCAACTATGTAGGCTGAACAACCTCGATTTGAATAGCCTGGGGAAAATCACGATTTAAACCCGCCCCCCCTCTCAACGGCGCCAAAATCATGCACACGGGCTGGGACAGACCTGCAGCCCCGCTCAAGGTAGGTTTTGCAACATACCTAGTCACAGGCCTCCACTTCCACCATCACCCTCTGCTTCCTTCCATGAAGTTAAATTTCTCTCCATTCAGATATCCTTGGATCCCATGCGATCTAACCTTACAGAGTAGCCTACCATGCAAAACCTTGTTGAATGCTTTGCTGAAGTCCATATACACAACATCTACAGCTCTGCCCTCATCAACCTTCTTGGTCACGTTTAAAAAAAAAACAATCAGTTTTGTGGGACCCGACCTCTCACACACAAAACCATGCTGACTGTCCCTAACCAGCCCTTGTCCATCTAAATGCATGTATATCCTATCCCTTCAGCAGCTCATTAAATACACCCACCACCCTTTGTATAAAAACGTTATCCCTAAGGTTCCTATTAACTCTTTCTCCCCTCACCTTAAACCTATGTTCAAGAAGGAACTGCTGGAAAATCGAAGGTAGACAAAAATGCTGGAGAAACTCAGCGGGTGAGGCAGCATCTATGAAGCGAAGGAAATAGGCTACGTTTCGGGCCGAAACCCGTCTTCAGAAGAAGGGTTTCAGCCCGAAAAGTTGCTTATTTCCTTCGCTTCATAGATGCTGCCTCAGCCGCTGAGTTTCTCCAGCATTTTTGTCTACCTTAAACCTATGTCCTCTGGTTTTTGATTTTCCTAGAGGATCTGTGTTTACTTTTGTTCTAAGGTACTTTTGTCCTTTCAGGTACTTATTGAATTGTGGCTGCTGACGATGACAGACATTGAAACAGTTATTTTCACCAAGCTCCTGCAAACAATAAGCAGATTGTATTTTTTTTTGGTACTAATGTTGATTGAGGTATAAATATTGATCATAATGCCAGGATAACTCTTGCTCTGATACAAAATGGTGCCGTGGGATCTTTCATACATCCACTTGCAAGAGAATGTGCTCATTTAGTTTAACACCTCATCTGAACATGTGCACATCCAGAGATGTTGACTCCTTTAGTACTGTGCTGGTGTGTCAGCCTGGATTTCTGTGCTGAAGCCACTGGACTTGAATACACAGCCCACAGCCTTCAGGTACATAGGGAATGGTGCTACTCTGTGACTCGTGCTTCAAACCTGTGTGTTATTATCACCGTGCAGTATTAGGTCTCCATATCAATGAAAGGTCAGATGAGCAAACTAGAGGTTGGAATGAGATTCCATATATTGTTGATTCCTACATTTGGATTTGATGGAATTTGAGTTATTTGCCTGAGGTGAGATTAAGCTCTGTGCTGATTGTCATCTCTTCTGTCTCCCATCCTGAATTATAACATTCTGTTTGCAGATGTACATGGGAATTGTGAGGATGTTACAGGAAAGGTCAGGTGATTTGCCCAATCAATGGTCTGTCTATTGCAAATGAATGGAAAATGTAATTAACTTGTGCTTCATTTTACACAGCAAAGTATTAATTCCCCGGAGGCAAATTTAAGTGAGCTATTATGGAGACAGTGGTAGGCTGCAAAGGTCTGTGTCTTTCCATCAATAACTGGAGCAATAATAACCCAAGTGTCTAAAATAAATCGCAGAACGCTCGATGAACACCACTTAGAAGTAAAGGTCAATTTGCCTAATTGATGGATTTAGTAATGATCTACGTATGCATTTAGTTTGTGCCAAAGGTTCATTGACCCTAAAGTCTGCTCTCAGTCTCCACCACTCCTTACGTCTTCCCCCTCAAGAGTCGGTGATCCTAAGGGGAGACGTTTCTTATTCAAGAGTTAACCAACAATAACATCTGCTGATTGACAATCTCTTGCTTTGGAGTGCTGAGGAAGAGGTTGCAAATGAACCTTTGGATTCAGAATTCCCTTGTAATGATTGCGAATTGCAGCAATATTATTCATGCTTTGGCCCGTATTGGAAGGATGTGGGAACACAAGTGAAGATAGAGAGTATTTGTGAAGAGGTTGCCAGCACTGGAGAATTTTCGAAAGAGTGAAGAGGCTAAGGTTGTTTACTTTGTAATGGGGAAACTGTGAGGAGACTTCATCAAGGTGTACAAATTAACATGAAGCTTGGATAGAACCCCCCCCCTTAACAGACAGTTCAATGAACAGGAGGGTGTAGATTTGGAACAATTGGTAGAAGAATGAGATAGGGATTGAACAATCTTTTCATCCAGAGGATGGTAGCAGTCTGGAACTTCCTGATAGTGGAGTGGAAGCAGAAGCCTTTCACATATTTAAATCGTGCTTGACTAAGCATGTAATGTGCCTTAATCTGCAATGCTACAATGGAGTATGATTAAGCAGGACAATCTGCAAAGTCATGATAGAACAATGGCCTTTTCTGATCCATACATTTCTATGATTCCACAACTAAATTGGACTTGATTTGTCTAGTTTCTGCAGTCTGGCTTTTGAGTATGATTATTATTTAATTTTTGTACCTGGGTCCCATATTGTTTATCTGTGATGAATAAAGTAATTCAGTAATAGAGTTGACACACAAATCATTCATAAATATTTAAGACTTCCATAAGCCAAACAAATATTTCACACTTTGTCTGAGAAACAGGGAGTTGACCTAATTTGCAAAAGTGGAAGCTAGAATAAGTATGGGTGACATGGCAGAGAAAGTTGGTGAAGGAATTGCAGGCACTTTCCAATTGCTGTCCTATATTTCTAGAGGGAGAGTTATTTTATGGTCAGGGCAGTTGTATCATTTCACCAGGGAATATCTTTTAGGAGCAGTAATGTACCACTCTATGTTCATGTGTAGGAAGGAACTGCAGATGCTGGTTTAAACCTGATAGACACAAAATGCTGGAGTAACTCAGCGGGACATGCAGCATCTCTAGAGAAGGAATGGGTGATGCCACCCATTCCTTCTCTCCAGTTGTGTCTCGTACAGGGTGAGCCATCCAACCTCAATATTGAACACAGATTGGCAGGGTTAGCATTTGAAGTCCCATGGTTGGATGTTCTGTAAGTCTTCTTCTCCCCCTTGTTCTGTAAGGCTGCCTCCCCCCCCCTCTGCCCACCCAACTTGCAGCTGACCCCATCCACCTTCCAGCTGCCCGGCCTTCCCCAACCTTCCGCTGCCCCCACCCTTCTACTCACCTTATTTCTTGCCCCCACTTCTGCCGCCCCAGAAGTAGTTGGAGATCGCAAAGGCAATTAAGGTTGGATATTAAATGTTGGCAGGAAAGATGCATCAAAGCCTGTGGTATTATTGACTGGTGGGGTAGGCTCAAGAGGCTGCCTGGCTTACTTCTGCTTCTGTTTCTTATATTTATACGTACAGGTCTTTAGAACTAACAGATGAGGAAGGTCTTGCTATGTTACAAGCTGCCACAAAGGTTAATAAATTCAAATGATAGTTTGTCTGAGCCCAGAGGAAATACGGGAGCTTTAAAACTATCTGTATCAGTAGGCAAGCACAGCATGACTTACTTAATGAGCTGTCACTTCCTGAGCTTTGCACATTGCGCCCGTGTCAGATGTTTTCAATGCAGGTCTCAAAGACACATTGCACTTTGTCACCAGAAGTTTTGGGACAGAGACAGATGGCCTAAAAAAAATTGGAGTAAATGAATGGACTGGGCATCCTAAAGCAGGAGTAATGACTGCAACAATTACTGTGGATTGGATTAATGTTTCCCACTAACCAATGCAATAGATCATTGCCTTGTTAAAATATGTTTGTAAAATCGAGTATTTTGTAGTGAAACATTGTACTACATTGCATTATTTTGCGTGCTATCCTGCTAGAATAGTGTTTGAAGCTTTGTGGTTCCAGGCAAACAGTTGCACTGAAGCAATAAAAAAGGCCAACATCTGTAGACGGCTGTGGCTGTTTTATTTGAATCTGATTGTTTGATTCCAAAATATGATTTGTACACTTTAAGTGTTTCCAGCGCCTGGGAAATTATTGGCTGAGCAGCCTTTCTTGTTCAAAATCTCTTGCGTGTTGTGCATGTGGCTGCAATTTGGCCGCAAACAAAATTCCATCACCGCCACTTCCTCATCAGGGGCCACGGAGCGTTTGTGAAAGTGGGGCAGCTGAACAATCGCTGATCACTTGCCTGGGGGTACCTGGCGAGGGAGTGGAGCCACCTAGCGGGGGGAGGGTGTGGGAGGGGAGTGCACCCCCTCCCACGGTAGGGACTTTTTGAAATTTGATTTATTAAAATCATGTTTTAGTGCATTGTAGAAGTATGATTTTGAAGGTGAAAAGATTTCATAGTAATCTGAGAGGTAACTTTTTCCACACAAATGGTGGTGGGTGAATGGAACAAGCTGCCAGAGGAGGTAGTTGAGGCTGGGACTGTCCCAACATTTAAGAAACTAACTGATATATGGATAGGACAGGTTTGGAGGGATATGGATCAAAAGCAGGTAGTGCAGTTGGGACATGTTGGCGGGTGTGAGCAAATTGGGTCGAAGGGCCTGTTTTCACATTGTATCACTATATGACTACATTATACCTCCAACGTGCATGAATGCTTCAAAATCAAGTGGTCAGGTTTTATTGCCATATACTCAACCATAGAAACATAGAAAATAGGTGCAGGAATAGGCCATTCGGCCCTTCGAGCCAGCACTGCCATTCAATATGATCATGGCTGTTCATCTAAAATCAGTACCCCTTTCCTGTTTTTTCCCCATGTCCCTTGATTTCACTAGCCCCAAGAGCTAAATGTAGCTCTCTCTTGAAAACATCCAGTGAATTGGTCTCCACTGCCTTCTGTGGCAGAGAATTCCACAGATTCACAACTCTCTGGGTGAAGAAAGATTTTCCTCATCTCCGTCCTAAATGGCCTACCCTTTATACTTAAACTGTGACCCCTGGGTCTGGACTCCCCCAACATCGGGAACATTTTTCCTGCAGTTACAGTAAGTGAAAATCTAGCAGGCAAGCAGGATGCTTTCTCCAACCACCCCCAATTGAAGTCCACTATCTTCCACCACTTCTACCCAGTGCTTGGTACTTACTTCCAGCAGCCACTGGTTTTCCTCCAGGATGCATCGAGCCACAGCCTGGTCCATGCCAGTCACAGGGCGAATTAGGTGCAGAGACTATTATGGCAGCGGCACAAAGCTTCCGATGGCCCGGGACTCTTGCACTGAGGCTGCTCCATGGCCGGAGCTGCAGCGAGTGACTCGCCAGCCTGGCAAACACTCGCCAGCCTCGGCTCCCCGTCCACATCTGCCCCCACTTCTGCTTCCATTCCTCCCTCCGCCCCGGTTCTCCAACACCCATGACCAGGTTTCTCAGAGCACAGCAGCGCCTCATCCAAAGCCAGAGACATTGAAACATGTCTAGCCAAATAAGTCGGGGGGGGGGGGGGGCTGCAGACCCCCCCCCCCCCCCTGCAGACCCCCCCCCCCCCCCCCCCCCCCCCCTCCGGTTCCGCGCAGCCCATGCTCATGGTCCTCCCTGCAGGCTTCAGGACTTTCAGACCTCTCCTTTCTCGACCCGTGTTCTAAATATGCATCAATCCTGTGCTTCCTGATCTACACTGACTTTCATTTCTTGCCGTGCCACCATTTTAAAACACTCATCCTTGTTCTCAGATTCTTCCACAGCACAGTCACGAGTGAACCTCATTCAAGAGCTAACTGAAGCTACAGCAAGACACTAGTTGGTAATCAAACATTGTAGAAACTCTATATAAACTGAAAATGTTGGCAACACTTATCAGGTGCAAAAGCGTAGGTGGAAAGAGAAAGAGAGTTTATGTTTCAGGTCAATGACTCTTCATCAATATTGGGGAAAGTGAGAAAACAAATTAATTTTAAATGGGAGGGACAGATGGGACAAAGGGGCCGAGGGAATTCCAATGTTTATAGAATGTTCTGGGGAATGGATTTATGAGGTTTACTAGAGAGAGAGAGAAAGCAAACAGAGGAACATGGTAAAGCTGTGAAATGCGAGTGAGCAGCAGCTGAAATATAAAATCTAAAGAAAATGCTGCAAACGTCCTGATGTTCACAGAGTGAACATCCTGATGTGTTGAGAGAAAAACTAAGGCAATATTTTCGATGGATAACCTTACCACAGAGCTCCTAAGTTCTGATATAAAGAGAAAAGGTGAATCATTTGCATTGTTGAATTCAATTAGGCAATTGTGTATCTAATGATTAAGTGCTATTCCTTGGGCTTCATTGGAACAGGGCAGGAGGCACAGACTGATGGGTCAGAGTGGCATACTCAGGATTGTCTCCATTGACTCAACGGAGGTGTTCTGCAAAGTTGTCAGCCCGAACACTTTGTGCATCCAATGTTCTCCAGCTTTTTACTTTATTTCGCACTTTTCTTTTTCTGATGAAGGATCTGTGATCTGGAACTTTAACTCTTTTTCTCTTTTCACAAATACTTCCTGACCTAAAGGGAGTTTCCACTTTTTTCTGTTGAGACTAAATTGTTGGTGTTGATTGATGTGTTGAATCTGGATATTCCATAGATGAACAGGATGACAAATGCCTCAGTGGTTTACCTGCATGTGTCCTTCCTACACTTTTGATTTTCCTGGTGAAGCTATGCTAATAATAGTTTAGATACTGAATTAGGCTTTTATGGATGTATTTAATGTATATCCTCAGTCAGTTAAATCATAGCAACACCAATAACAATCATTGGATGAGGAAAGACCCAAAATGCTGGAGTAGTTCAGCTGGTCTGGCAGCATCTCTGGAGAAAAGTAATAGGTGACGTTTGGCGTTGAGACCCTTTAACAGACTGAGAGTTGGGGAGGGCAGCTTACAACCTTGCGGCATAGTTTGCTGCATTCCTTCATTGTCACCTCCTCCCCAGCCAGCAATGGACCATTGTGGACTCTACCTTTCCTGAGTCATTGATGCAGGCTCTGCTTTGTTCAGTACTTTCCCATACCTCTAGTGTCCCCCTACCTGACTCTCAGTCTGATGAAGGGCCTTGCCCGAAACATCACCGATTCCTTTTCTCCAGAGATGCTGCCTGACTTGCTCAGTTACTTCAGCATTTTGTGTTTATCTTTGGTGTGAACCAGCATCTGCAGTTCCTTCTTACCCAATGGATGAGGAACGTTTTGGAAATTGAATTTGAAAAGAAATCTAGCACTTTAGGCACTGGCAAGCTAACACTTAGGTGTTGTAATATGTTTCTGTTAACATTCTTTATTAATGCTACAAACTGTCAGAACTCTTTAAAGGAGTGTTGCATTCCTACTGTACCTTTCCCATCCTCAAAACACGTAGGTAGGTACCATTAAAGATAGTCAATATTGTAACAATGAAATGCAGTAACCAACTCCCACAAATAGCAGATAGACACAAAAAGCTGGAGTAACTCAGGAATGGGTGACGTTTCAGATCTAGACTCTTCTTCAGTCCGAAGAAGGGTCTTGAACCAAAACGTCACCCATTCCTGCTCTCCAACTGCCTGTCCCGCTGAGTTACTCCAGCTTCTTGTGTCTATCTTTGATTTAAACCAGCATCTGCAGTTCCTTCCTACACATCTCCCACAAACAGCAGATAGGTTATGACCAATTAATTTGTTTGATTAGTGTTGACTGAAGGAACGTCTAGAGTTACTGAGGAGAACTCCCCAGCAGGACATCAAACAATGCAACGGGATCTCTTCCATCACAAAGAGAGAAGTTCGGGCCTCCCTTAATTATCCAGATCATGTTGCTTCCATTAACACGTTACGTGGTGTAATGTCAACCAGCTCCTAATGTTGGAGTTGGTCTTCAAACCACAGTTACACCTTGGGTGTGAGCACACTACCCACTGAGGCACAATCGGTACTTGTAACTCTGAAGCCATATGAGATGTGTCTTTGTGGCAGTTGTTTCCATTGTCTGCTGAAAATGAAGGACCTGGACCCTTAAGTTACAGGAATGGGATTCTCATGACTTATGGGATGGGCCACTTTGGGGGTACAGTTACCACATGGCTGTAGCATGTTTGGACCATAGGTTTTTTGGGGGCAATTAGTAATGATGATGCCGATGTCCTGTGAATAAATGAAAATGATTTGGTGGTAGGGGTCGTGTTTGACTCGGGGAGCAAAGGTCTTTTCATGACCAATGCCCCCCTCTATTTTGACGGATAATGAAATACGAAGAGAAATGTGTGTTGTTTATTCTGCATACTGTGATATTCAGCCAGCAATATTAAATCATCAAACATCTTTTATTGGTTTCTGGCGAAGGTCATGCTGAAGTATTGGTGAACAGATAGCATAATACCTCATGAGTCAAGCCAGAGTCAAGAGTTTTCCATTGTCATATGTCCTAGATAGAACAATGAAATTCTTACTTGCAGCAGCAGCACCAAAGAATATGTAAACAAAATAATAAATGAGAGCGGAAAAAAAAGTTCTGTGTGTGTGTGTGTGTATACACATACTCACAAATCCACACACCACACACACACACAAAAACAAACAATTGTGCAATAATAGTCTATTGTAGTTCAGAGCTTATTTGAGGTTGTAATGTTTGATAGCCTGATGGTTGTAGGGAAGAAGCTGTTCCTGGACTTGGACGTTACAGTTTTCAGGCTCCTGTAAATTCTTCCCGATGGCATGGGGTGAAATGAGTGCGAGGTCAGGATGATGTGGGTCTCTGATGATGTTGGCTGTCTTTTTGAGACGGTGACTCCGGTAAATCCCTTCGATGGGAGGGAGGTCAGAGCTGGTGATGGACGGGGCAGTGTTCATAACGTTTTGCAGTCCTTTCCACTCCTGGAGGCGTGGGTTTGCATCCCACCTCTGACATCATGTAATGAGTCGAGTCGTACACACGTCAAGATACAACACGTGTTTATTAAAGTTCACTTACAGCGTTGGTCTGCAGGACATTACAGTAACTAGCAGCTACTCAGACTGAATTACGTAGGCAAGCTCTTGGTAATATAAATCGTCTATTAGGCGGAGCAACTACTAACAAGCACTACAATTGGTTAGTAGGAAATAACCAATCTACAGTGCTTTCAAAGATTGATTATGGTTTACATCAACTCCTACCTCAACAAGAACCTCGACCCACTACAGTTCGCCTACCGTCACAACAGGTCAACGGAGGATGTGATCTCACTGGCTCTCCATTCTGCACTGGACCAAACATAGAAACATAGAAAACAGGTGCAGAGGCAGGCCATAAAACCCTTCGAGCCAGCACCACCATTAAATATGATCATGGCTGATCATCCAAAATCTGTACCCCTTTCTGTTTTTTTCCCCATATCCCTTGATTCTCTCAGCCCTAAGAGCTAAATCTAACTCTCTCTTGAAATTCTCCTGCCTTCTCCCCATAACCTGCGACACCCATACTAATCAAGAATCTATCTATCTCTGCCTTAAAAATATGCACTGACATGGCCTCCACAGCCTTCTGTGGCAAAGAATTCCACAGATTCACCACCCTCTGACTAATAATGTAATAACAGAGTACCTTGAAAAGACAGTATGGAATGGAGTCAGCATTGGATTTTGAAAGGATATTCATGTTTTAATAATCTACTGGAGTTCTTTGTGGAGGTGACTTGTAGAATGATGAGAGTGGACTTGTATCTACATCATACTGTTTTCGTTTGGCCAGGCCTTGAGGGCCTGAGCTATAGGGAATGGTTGATCACGGTTGACCACTTGGACAATAAAAACCCATACGTCGTGCTGTTGTTTATAGACTTGAGCTTGGCATTCAATACCATCATCCCACCAAAGCTGGTTACCAACCTCATGGAACTGGGTCTCTGTGCATCCCTCTGCAATTGGATCCTCGACTTCCTCATCCACAGACCACAGTCTGCTCGAATTGGCAGAAACACTTCTTCCTCAATAACAATCAGTACGGGAGCACCTCAAGGATGTGTGCTCAGCCCCCTGCTCTACTCACTCTATACGCATGACTGTATAGCCGGACACGCATCCAGAGGTTTCGCTTTTTGTATACCCTCCCACTACCGGACCGACTGCTCCGCTATCAGAGACTGTGTCCCCCGCGGCCTCCCCACAGCGTTCAGCACCTAGCTCGCCTATTTCACCACCTCCACCCGGCAGATCCCCGGTCACATCCTTGGTTCCCTCCCCGGTAACTTCACCAGTGAAAGGAAGAGACGCGGATTTGTACCGCACACGTGCCGGATGGATCAGCAGGCCACCCATTAGATAGGTGATCTTGTGTAACTATCTATAATTCTCCATATGTGTTATTAACGTTCCCGCTACTATATTGTTTGGCCACCATGTTTCCACGTATCTATGCTTTATTTTGTTTCAACAAGGAAAAATGTAGGTTGGTTATTTCCTACTAACCAATTGTAGTGCTTGTTAGTAGTTGCTCCACCTAATAGGCGATTTATATTACCAAGACCTTGCGTATGTAATTCAGTCTGAGTAGCTGCTTGTCACTGTAATATCCTGCAGACCAACGCTGTAAGTGAACTTTAATAAACATGTGTTTTATCTTGACATGTGTACGACTCGACCCATTACAGGCACTTCATCACCACGGACGTTAGTGCCATTGATCGATAGTCGTTGTGGCATGTCACCTTACTCTTCTTGATGCCCTCTTAAAGTAGGTGGGAAAATCAGACCTCAGTAATGAGAGGTTGAAAATGTCCACAAAAACTCCAGCCAAATAGAATACACCTTGGTTTAAAACAAAAAGGAATATTTTGTAAGGCGAAATGAGAAGAAAAAAGAAAAGAACGATATAATAGGGAATATTTAATCTTAATTTTCTGAAGGGATAACAGAGAAAGGTTAGTTCAGTAGATATAATACACATAGATTCTGAAGGGCTTCAATAAGATGACAAGCATTAGATTAATGAAGTAGGAATACACATGATAAGAGGACTAACAGCGGTACAAAAACGTAACAAGACTCAAGACAGGATCGAGGTAAAAGGATGTTCAGAGGCAGATGATGGGGAGTGGAGCCTCACACGATCATGGCTTGAATCATTGTCGTCAACTAATTTATACTTTATCTAGATCATAACTTCCAATTTAAGAAGGGGGAGGGGTTAGATGGGAGTGCAATCTAGTGAGAAAATGTGGTACTTAACACTGAAGAAGATTATCACAAATTGCGAAAAGCCTGAAAACCTGATAACCACATTATTTACAGTATATCGGGCACTGCATTGGTATGACAAGAAAACTGTGAAATGAAAGAACAAATAGACTGAGCTCTTTGGGGGAAAAAACAAACGTTCAAAGAGTGATGAAATGGGGGGTTAAAACAATCAAAATTATTCATATGTTAGGGGTTGATCAAAACTAAATGCCATCATGTGAGATACTCACTCAGTAATTAAATGGAGAATATAAATTGAACTATCTTACTCAGAGATTGGTGAGAGTGTGGCACTCCCTCCCACAGGGCTGAATGGTCAGTTTTCATGCTCTTTATACTATGCATGATGAGAATTTGTGCACATTTCTGTTCAACATTAATCTTTAGTTTTGATACAGCAACAATGAAAGCAGACATGTTAAACCTTTGACACAGCCTGCATTGCAATGTCATTTATTTACAGATGAATGAAGAACGGTCTTTAAGCATTAGTGATGTGGAGAATGGATCTTCATATATCCCATTTATCCTGAGGTGAATCATGCAAAGGTGCAATGTTGATTAATTTGTATGAGGTTTTACTCTCTCTGACTCGCTCACTCTCTCTTGCTGTTACTGTAAGCGCATAATGCCAAATCGTCTTGTTGCTCTCCAGCATTGACATCCTATATGTTGAACAGTTCAAAGTTAATTCTGTTTATGTGAACATTATGCCATTATTACTTGTGTCAATGTTCTAAGTCAAAGGCAACCATCAATATGAATTTTGTGCAATGCCCGTTTCCTCTCCCTAATTGGCTCCGCACTTAAAGAAGTCTCTTGAATCCTACATTAAGTATGTCAAAAGGAACAGCAGTCCTGTACAGTTTTAAAAGCTAAATATGCCCCAGTACATTTGATGTCAGAAGATCATATCCCGAATCCTGCCCACATTTTTGATTATTTCAGAGTTCTTGATATAAGAATCTGTTTGTCATTTAGGAGATGTGAGATTTTGGAATATTCAGTTTTTGTGTGTTTTTTCTCTCTCTATCCTCTGTTGTAAGGGATCGAGCACTGGTGTGATGGGGTCAATAGACAATAGGTGCAGCAGTAGGCCATTCGGACCTTCGAGCCAGCACTGCCATTCACTGTGATCTTGGCTGATCATCCCATGGGGACCAGCTAACCTTTGGTAGAGTTGAACTTGGCATTGGTCATGAGGCTTGAGAGTAAATGCACACACAGGCCATCGAGATATGGCCAAGCCTAAGGTCTGTGTTAATGTTCTTGGATCTGCATTTTAAACTGAGGTCCTGGGACCAATTTTAATTGTAGCATGGTCACCTTTTCAGATGAGTTAAGTCGACTGGCAAAGTCCTGGATCTTTATCTCTGAATAGCCCAGTTGCTTCTTTTCACAAGCAATGTCAGAAGAGAGTAAAAAATAATCTTGGTTGGTGTTTCAAAATGGTAGCTTCAGATAGTTGGTGTTGCGTCTTTTTTAATTTTGCTAAATGCAAGGAATTGTACATCAGGTGCCCAACTCGGTTTGTCTTGATCACTTGTCATGAATTTCTACTTTATTGGCAGTGGAATGGTTAAGATGCTGTATTAGCAATCCATAAGCCTGGACATAACTGTTCAGTCAGCGTCATTGTTGCTGGACATATGAATCTCTTTGGACTAAAGCCTGACTGCCATCACTATTATATAACAGTGAATCTGTGATCTGTAAATCTGTAGCATTTTGAGAACAAGCTAAGTGAGAGGCCATTGCTTCATTGACCACAAACCATTAACCTAAGTTCTATCATCTCTTTAAGTCTATTTTTGGTTCAGATAAGCAAATTAGTTTTGTTTACTCTATTCAGGATCAGAAATTACTATTTTGGGGTCAATGTTAGCTAGAGACAATTTGTAAATTTAGAAAATAATCTTCTATATTTGACAATTTCAAGAGAAATTATGTTTCAGTAGTTGCCATTTTTGATAATAGCTTATGCTTCAGAAACAAATCCACAAACCTCGTAATTTATTGATCTTGAGTGTGATTGTTAAATAAAATCACTCTGTAGCCACTGACAGACATCGTCATGGTTGATAATGAATAATGAATCCAAATCGTCATCTAAAGCTCCCTTTCTACGATAATCTATCAATTTATCTAAAATGGTCACAAATCAATTAATGTTGCTTATTTTTATAGGCCCCAATGATATGAATGTTCATCATCATAATTTTGTCATTGCTGTGTGAGGACCTAAGTGTCTTTTAACTGTTTCTTTTAACATTTTTAGCTGCCTGATCACAAATTTGCTTCCTTTCCATGTTTATAGTTCAATTCTAATTTTTCTGGATTCCTGTCAGCATAGAATGGACTGCCAACATTTAGATGTTTACTGAATTTAATTGTAAGGTTTTGAATTTGCTCATGTCTAACAGACATTTGGGCTACTGTTAGCTGGCTCAGTGGTGACCTTCTCTGCAGATGTCAATAAAATTGATCTGGCTGAGATTGAATAACGGAATAAATGCAGCAAGGCACAACAAGGCTGATTATCTGTGGTCAGGTCACATTGCTTGTTTGGGAGGAGATCCTCCCTATCATCATGTCTCTCCTTTACCGCATTGTTCCGGTGTCACTATGGTGGGAATGTACTATATATTTACACCCTCAATTCCGCCATTGACTCTTCCTCACATTCTTCTATTTTTTTTTCAAAAAAATGGGCTGACAGAAATAATTTAAGTTCCAACTGCTCAACATAAACTGTTGTGAAAAGATTGGCAAATGCTGCATGTCTATGGGCTATTGCATCTGCAGTGTTTCCAGTACTTGTGCGTCAGTGAATCACCTGTCACTAAGATCCCACAACCAACATCCGTAAAATAGATTACTTGGTCCATTGTCGATGGCAGAAACTTCTGATATGAAAATTAGCTGCTGCATTGCTTACATTATAACAGTAGGTACGTTTCAGTCAGAGTTCATTTAATATTAAAGTGCTATGAAGAGTGCCATAGTATTGGAAATGAATTCATTTTTTAAAATTCTGTATCATGGCAGCCTGTCTCTTTGATCTTCTTTCTGTAGATGTCACAGGGAAAGTTTTCGATCTTTTATCTTATTTCTAGATCGCTGAATGATGTCTCATGAAAACTTCAAATGTCTTTAAATAGACAATAGGTGCAGGTGTAGGCCATTTGGTCCTTCGAAGTATTAAGTATTCACTGTGATCATGGCTGATCATCCACAATCATTCCTCCGTTCCTGCCTTCTCCCCATATCCCTTGACCCCTCTCTTTAATAGCTCTATCTAACTCTCTCTTGAAAGCATCCAGAGAATTGGCCTCTGCCTTCTGAGGCAGAGAATTCCACAGATTCACAACTCTGTGTGAAAATGTTTTTCCTCATCTGCATTCTAAATGGCCTAACCTTTATTCTTAAACTGTGGCCCTTGGTTCTGGACTCCCCCATCATTGGGAACATGTTTCCTGCCTCTAGCGTGTCCAATCCCTTCATAATCTTATATGTTTCAATAAGATCACCACTCATCCTTCTAAATTCCAGTTTATGCAAGCCCAGTCGCTTCATTCTTTGTTGATCACTGCTAAATCTTTCTCTTCCTCAGCCATTTGGCACATAATTGTATACCTTTGTCTCAGGGCCTTGGACAGTTGAAGAGGAGGATGTAAGTTTAATTGGCAGCTGCCAAGGGCAGAGGTGATATCCCTGAAGTGGCATTAGGTGACCATGGGCTCAGACAATCTAATCCTTTGATAACCTTCAGCACACAGAGAGTGTAATCAGAAATGCATTAAACAAGTCAATCTGGAGATTTCAAAGGCATGAATGAGTTGCAGAAGAACTAAGGCAAAGCTGGAGGTGGCTTTGATCAGTTGTACCATGGGACCAGGGTTGCCAAATGTCCCGTATTAGCCGGAACATTCCGTATATTGGGCTAAATTGGGCTAAACGGCCCTTGTCCCGTATTTGGCTGTTACTACTCGGGTCGAGGGGACTGTCAGGTCAGAGCGCCGGCCCCACCTCACCCGAGGAGTTTTGGCCTGGTCGATGGACGTTGCGCACGACGTCGCGCGGCCCGGGCCAAAACTCCTCAACTCCTCGAACTTTGTGTGCAGTCCAGTACCCAGGCCAACTCATCATTCACCCAGCCACAGCCGAGTCGGTCAACGAATTACCCCGGACGTGGTGACTTGGTTGACGTCCTGTCAATTGCATGCCTGGTTCGTCGAAAAGATCAAAATTCAAAATTCGAAGTATGGCTTCTACTGAACGTTGAAATATCATAAGTCGAAGCATCGTAAGTCGAGGAGCATCTGTACTCTGTAATCACCAGAAGGCTCGCTTACAGACAGATCCTAGATGTGATACAACAGCGTGCGTGCGTGCGTGTTGCATGTGCTGTTGACGCTACGCACGAGTGATTCGCCTGTCATCTAATCACAGGCCCCCTTAAGCGCATCAGTTGTACGCTATATTTTGCCAATTCCTGCCAAAACAAAGAGTTTCAGTAACGTCCGGTGTTGTTCGGTCGGTTTGGCATGTGCAAATATGGATAAACCTGCAAAAAAGTAAAGACTGTGCAGCTGTAACAGGCAATGGGAAGCAAAAAGGACATGGGTTAAGCCTGTCAACGGTGGCTCAACGAAGGCCTTCTGTACTTTATGCCGTTGGGAATTTGCCCATGATTTTGACCTTTTGCCCCTTATTTGTGATTGAGAAAGTTGGCAACCCTACTTGGGACTGAATTGAAAGCTGCAAAATCATTCTCACCAGCTTTCAATGCAGTGAAAAAGGAATGCTGTTCTTTGTCGTTGATCAGGAACTCCACGCTGTTGTTTTACTATTTAGTCCAGCAAATGCCAGCAACAGTATTTTATTTAGATATATAATTGCACATGTTTTGACCTTGGACAACTATTGCAAGAATAACATCTATCAGGTGGCTCACCAAGTACAGACTTGCTATATTGTCCCTGTAACGCTGGCATTGCCCTCTCTTTATTACCACACTGAAGCTCCTGACCTCCCTTCCTTATTTTTGCCCCTTTAAAAGTCTTTGGACTGTTGTTTCAGCTTTTGATCACCTACCCTAATGTACTCTTATTACTGTATATTGTGTGATAATGCTGTGCTGAAAAGCCTTGAGTGAATCTAATGTCTTTATGGTTCAATAAAGGCAATTGTTCTTTGTATTGAGCCACCAAGCTATATCACACATTTTCTTGGCAGTGTTTGCCAGTAGAAGACATCTAGGTTCTGTCTAAACCATGATTTACAAGGTTTTGCTTGTGTCCGAGGGGACCACTGCTGCTTTCCTTCTCTAAGTAATTTATCCTGAAGGTATCCTGCCAACTGTTAATTGTATTATATTTCTCAGTTTCAAAATCACACATTATAATCCAATCTATAGGCTTACTCGCATTTCAAAATCAGAGGTTTAAAAATGGACAAATTCCTGTTCCTCCATTTCTCATTAGGACTCCAATTAGTGCATTCTGTGGACAGGCAGTGGCTGTCGCCACGGCAACCTGTTCACAATGAAGTAGCCTTCTGAGTTTGAAAGTCTTAACTTCACTTTCCTGAAGGGTATATTATATCTATTTTGTATCAGCATGTGGCACTTGGTCAGAATCTAATGTATATTCTGTATACATTTGAACACACTGTTAAGGGGTTAACGTCTAGTGATTGCACCAATCACCCACGCATTGAATGGATGCCATCACCAATAGAACACCAAGCTCTTAGGATTTAGGGAGAATTTGATCGCCCATTAGATCACCAGAATCTTGGTATTGTGACCACTCTCTCGGCACACTAATCATTTCAGCTCCCACCTTAGAGTGGCCCTGAAATTCTACTGAGACTGCCTTGATTTCGTAATAGCCGCAGTACATGATCAGTGGAAAACTTGCAGAACTCTTGCTCCGCTCAGTTCCTGCCATTTCAGGTGATCCATGAACAGCCAGGTAATATGATAGGTATGGCAATGTTACAACATTTTGAGATTAAAAAAATCAAGTCTGCAATTTATCCCATCAGATAAAGCATAAAAATAATTTGACACCTAATTCACTTTCATATCTTCAGTATTAAAAAAGTTTTCATACTCGGAAATTAGCATCTTGTTCACTATTGCTTTTGCATTGACTTAACACAAAAGCTGTGATCGAGGACAGTCAAAAGCCCATAACTTTCTTAAAAATTAAGAGAACTGAATGAAATTTTCAGTTATTATAGATTGAAGCATTCTGAAACAAATATAAGAAATCTTACTTGGATGACCTGAAATTAAAGCATATAATTAGTTAATTACCTAATTGTAGTTAATTACAAAATTGACTGTTGTGACGGAAATAGTAATAAACACCCAGGGCGGCCTTGAAAATTCTAAAATGTGATATTCTCAAGATCAGATCTTTAATATTATTGTATTATATGCTGTAAGTCTGTAACAGATAGGTAAATAAATTACAATTTCCAGCAATAGACCAAGTCTTTATGGAGAAGATCAGTTGCTAGCTGGTACATTGGCATATCATAATCAGCATCATTATACTCCTCAGATTGTAACCAATAAGCAACTCTGTACACCTTGTTTTTCCTCAACTTTTCAATTTTGGTATTGTAAACTACAAGTTTTTGCTCTTCAAACCACGCATGACATGCCTTTCTGCCCACTACTTTCCCATTAAGAATGCCCTGTAGATTCCATTTCTTAAGAAAAGGATATATCTTTTAAATAGCCTAAGTATCCAAATAACAAACTAATCCCATTCACACAAGAATTCACAATATAACATGATTTTTAAATCTCACTCTCATGAATTTAAATGCCAGATGGAAGGAATTTAATGTTTAATTTCCATAAATTAATCTAGAAACATCCACTCAATATAATCAAAATTTAAATTTTTTTTGCACAATACATGGGATTAAAACTGATAATTAGTATAAAAAATATTGGCTATGGGTTGACAATAACACAGAATATAGACGATTTAGATGCTCTTATGACATGATTGTCCAAAAAAAAAGAGCATTTAAATCATTTTGCGAGTGGGTTTTTCTGGAACGCAATCGATTGGAACGTTGCATTTGCGGTGAATTTGAACCCCATATCAGCAGGAAAAACACTGCCGGTTCGTATGGGGCCCAAATCACATTTTCGCAATGTAAAATTAGATTAAGCCATCCCAAGAAGGAAGTTTATATGTAAAATACACGATTTACCCTTTGTTATGTCCCGTTCTTGCGATCCGTCACGTTGTAGGCGTTGAGGGCGTTAGAAGTCGCCTTTTATTTTAATCAAATTATTAAATTGTCTCACGATTTAAAAAAAATTCTACGCCAGCTAGCAGCCCGAGGAAATCTGCCTCCGTCGAGCAGTAGAAAACGGTATTTTAATCCCGAGAAAACGGCCCCCCCCCCCCCCCCTCAAAGGCGCCAAAGTCATGCACACGGCCCGTGGAAGAACTGCAGCGCCGCTGAAGTAAGTTTTGTAACATTGCTATTAGGTAATGAGGGAATTGCCTCAAATATTTGGGTTTGTGTGAGTTCAACTTAACATGGAAGTTCATAAATTCTGCTATATGAGAATAATTGAGGAAACGGATCTGTTATTAAGGGAAGATTGAAATGCCAATTATAAAGGTTACGATTTATGGATTCAACATATGATAGAAAACTCTATTTCACGAGCATTCATGAAATTCAAATTTAGGCCATTAATAACATAGAAGGGGAGAAATGTTTTCACTCCAAAGACTGTGTTTCTAAATTTTTTTAGCCCATGCATCAATGGACACTCGGTCAGTGAGTATATTTAAATTTGAAATCCAGAGAATTTGGCCTAAGAAATTTGAGGGATAGAGAATGGCAGGAAAATTGAGTTATCTCTCATATTTCCTTATAATGAAGAAGGAGGTTGATTAGTCCATCTAGTCTATGCTTGGAGCAATCACATCAATTCTACCCTCACTTATTTCCCTTTATCTTTTCTCTCAGACAAATATCATTACTGCACTCCTACCCACCCCTCAGTTCCCCACGTTTTCTTGCCTAGCACATAATAATTTACTTAATAACAAGTGTTGGGAGATGAGGTAAAGGATATGGGCATTAATAAATGATGAGCTGGCTACTACGGCCAAATTGACGCCTCCATCTTCTGTTTTTAATTGGCATTATGTGGTCTGGGAACATATGGTAACTACCCAAAAATGATCCAGTGCCTCTGGTAATTAATGGAAATGAGTGTTTCACAGAACTTAGTCATGAACTCCCAGTGACTCCAATTCAGTCCCAGGTGAGCACATTCAAACTCGGGGATTCCAGGCTTCTTACAGAGTTGTGTGTGCCTGTGGTACGTGGCTTGAAGATCTTGCATGAAAAGGGTTGAATATAAAATACTGCTCAAGCATCAGCTGGTTCAGCCTTGCAACTTTGAGCATTATTTGGAAATCCTTCCTCACCAAATCTGCTCCCTAACTTATTTTTGCAACTTCCTACTCACATTCCATTTTTTTTGTATATTTCTCTTCCCATTAACTTAATTTGGTTTATTTCAGTTTCATTTTAGTCATGAATTTTATCGACAAAAGTAAATACCATGTGAAAGAAATCAAAGCAGTTAAGAAAATAAAGTTCTACTGTTTGCATTTTCCAAGAACTCTGAAGGGGAGCAATGTGATGAGCTGGATCGGTTGAGCATAAGTATTCCAAGAGAGTCATTAGGAAACAGCAATATGTTGATATAGTATAGTACCTTTAATATTGAAATCTATCACAAACATTTTCTTGGGCTATTGCCAAATAAGATTTGCTAGCTTGACCAAAAATTACATGTACATTGATGAGAAAGATGTTTAGCTTAAGAGAGTTATCCTTTAAAGAACTATTCCTTTCTTTTAAATTGACAGCACATTAGTAACATTTGTAAAACCACAACACGTCAATTTTGTTTAAATTCACATTGTGAGACGTCCTCAGAAGTACAATTATAATCAATTTTTGTTTTGTGATTAAAACCATATTTGTCGAGCATTAGGCTCCAACCTAAAATGTTGCCAATTTCCGTCCTTGTCTAGGTTGAGTATTGACTGCTCTATCAATGTTTGGGAGCCAGTTGACCTTAGTGCAGAACGGGAGAGAGAGGAATGGCAAAGTCAGTGGCACCGACTACCCATTCTGCCAACTGTCATGACGATGAGTCATGATGATTATATGCAAATATCTTGACCTTTGTATCAGCCGACTTGGAGGTCAGATTGTATGTGCACTGTGAAAGCCTAGGCAGGAGGCCATGGCTGGGTGAGATAATAAACACGGAGACCAAGGAATGTAACCTGTATTAGTGTCAGTATTATTAATATTCCACATCTGATGCGAAGGTATGACATTGGCGACGAGGATATTTTGGATTCTGAATCCAAGGCAACGAGCTGGAATTTTTTTTTTTTTTAAATTGCAGTCGCTGGAGCTGATTTCTTAGCACTTCGTGCAGTTCCACATTTCGATCTGACGGGTTATGCGAATACCGTCAGCGTGAAATGGAATGCTTGCGTGGGGCTAGCAGTTCGAGAAATGTTTAAAACACTGCCTGATACCGGAATGAAGGAAGACTATAAGAAAGCTGTTGATGCTTTGAACAGTCATTATGTGGTGGTGCCGAATGCTACATATCAACGCCATTTATTCCGTAAAACAATGCAGGAAGAGGGCGAGACTGTTGCTCAATTTGTGACGAGATTCAGACAGGTGTCTGTAGGATGCAAATATGTGGCTGCTGATGTGGAAAACCAGATATTGGATCAGGTTGTCCAGCATTGCAGATCAGACAAGCTCAGGAGGCTGCTGCTAGAAAAAGGGGGTGAGTTAAACCTTAATCATGCTTTATCGATTGCAGGTGCACTGGAAGCTGTTGAGGGACAATTTCACAGCATGAAATTGAAAGATTCCAAGACTCCTCAAGTTAACCAGCTGTCCTACAGTAGACCAAGAAGTATGTCTGAACATGACATCGAGTGTTACAGATGTGGCAACAAGGTCACATAGGGAAAGATGCATGTTGTCCAGCAAAAGTTAGAACGTGTAGGAAATGTGGACATAAAGATCATTTTGTAAAGAAATGTAAAAATCAGGCCAGGGACAAGACGAGTGATTACAACAAGAAAGTGAAGTCCAGTGAAAAAAAATACAGACCTTGGCAGAAAAAGAAGGGTCATGTCCGTCACGTAGAAGGTGATTTCGGAAGTGATGAAGACAATGATGAAGCTGGTGAGCATGCTGTCAAAAGGAATGATCAGTTTGCATTGAATGAGAGCCATCACGAGAAAGTTGCAGTGACCATCGGAGGTGTTACAGTGCCAGTGATTGTGGATTCTGGTAGCGACAGCAACGTAATTGACAGATCACTTTGGGAATACTTGAAACAGCAGAAAATCAAGTGTACGGCAAGGAGGTGTAGTAGGAAGTTATATCCATTACACCACAACTAAACCATTGCAGATCATTGGATGTTTCACGGCTAAAGTAGGTCGGAGATAGCGAAATAGCGAAGCAGAATTCATGGTGATAGAGGAGAAGGGAGAATCTCTGCTGAGTAGAAATACAGCTATAGAGCTGGGAGTGCTTCACATCAGAGTGCATGTTGATTCAGTGCAGTCATATGATGACATGAGGCAGGAATTTCATTCAGTATTCCAAGGGGTTGGAAAATTGAAAGGCCGGCAAGTGAAGTTAGCCATTGATGAAAATGTCAAGCCGATAGCTCAACCGGTGCGGAGAATGCCATTTGGACTTTGTGGAAAAGTAGAAGCTAAAATCAAGGAGTTGATTGATCAGGACATTATTGAACCAGTTGAACGTTCGACACCATGGGCGAGTCCAATTGTGATTGAGCCGAAACCCAATGATGACATTAGACTGTGCGTTGACATGACGAGAGCCAATGAGGCAATAATCAGAGAAAGACACCCAATTCCTACGGTTGATGAGGTGCTACAAGAGTTATCAACCAGTAAAATGTTTTCCAAAATTGATCTCGTGGGGATATCATCAATTGAAATTATATCCAGTGTCAAGAGAGGTGACAACATTCGTCACTCACTGCGGATTTTACCGATACAAAAAACTGATGTTTGGAATCAATGCTGCTCCCGAGATCTATCAGTACGAAATCCACAAAGTGTACCAGGTATAGCAAACATATCAGATGATATCATCGTCCATGTATCAATTTGTGAAGAGCATGACAGGAGGTTGAAGCTAGTGTTGACTAAACTTCAAGAAGCAGGTCTCACTGTGAATGAAGGCAAGTGCAAGTTTGGCGTCTCTGAGATAGATTTCATGGGGCACAGACTCACAAATGAAGGGCTGAACCCAGCCAAAGCTAAAGTGAAAGCTGTTGCAGATGCACGTGAACTTCAGAATGCAACCGAGATGAGGAGTTTTCTTGGACCAGTCAATTATTGTGCAAAATTTATTCCCAAACCGTTCCAGTTTGATAGTGAGACAGGCATTCAAATCACTGAAATAGAGTCTAATGAGTGCAGAAACGCTTGGATATTATGATCTAGCTGTACCAACAAAAGTCATAGCAGATGCTAGTCCGGTCGGCTTAGGAGCAGTGCTGGTACAGACACGTGCAATGAACCCAGAGACACAGAACCCAGAATCATAGCATATGCCAGTCGATTGTTAACCAGCGTGGAGAGAAGGTATTCTCAAACAGAAAAAGAAGCACTGGGACTAGTGTGGGCCTGTGAAAGGTTCCATGCATACTTGTACGGCATTGAATTTGAACTTGTTACAGATCACAAGCCCCTGGAAGTTATCTATTCGACAAGGTCTAAGCCATGTGTCAGAATAGATCTTTGGGTGCTGAGACTCCAACAGTACAAGTGCAAAGTAGTCCGCATTTCTGGGAAAGCAAACATCATAGACCCGCTGTTGAGACTGTTGAAGGATGAACAGCTGGGAGCAACATCTACGCTAGAGGTGGAAGCAGAGAACTTTGTGCGATTCGTCGCAATTCAGTCAATGCCAGGAGTCGTGACAACGAAGGAAGTTGAAAGGGAATCAGAACATGATCCTGAACTCAAAGATATCAGAGAGTATACACAGTGGGCAATGGGATCAATGCTCTTACAAAGCATATGTTCCCATAAAAGATGAATTTTGTGTAATTGGTCAGTGTGTGCTGAGAGGTAGCAGATTGGTGATCCCACAGGTACTACGACCAAGGATCGTGTCATTAGCGCATGAAGGACATTTAGGCATCGTCGGTACTAAACAGAATTTGCGGAGCAAAGTGTGGAGGCCAGGTTGTGAGAAAGATGCCGGAAAATTTGTCAAGACCTGTCACGGAACCAAATCACAAGAAGGTGCAACCCACCAGAACCAATTAGAAGTACAAAGTTGCCAACAGGACCATGGGTTGATATAGCTGTTGACTTTCTTGGACCATTTCCAACAGGTGAATCAATTATGGTAGTGGTAGACTACTATAGTAGGCATTATGAGTATGCAGTGATGAAGTTAACTACAGCAAAAAAGACTGTGACAGACATTAGCAGAGATCTTCACCAGACACGGGTTGCCTGTTACATTGTATCCTGATGAACCACAGTTTGTTTCTGAGAAGTTTGCTGAATACATGAGAATCACAGGCATCCATCATCACAAGGTGACTCCGAAATGGCCACAAGCTAACGGAGAAGTAGAGAGACAAAACCAGTCCATTGAGAATTGGGTACGAATAGCCCATGCCGAAGGGACAAACTGGAAGGAGGCACTGTTAGCACCCGTAGCTGTATATCGGGCGATCAATCACTCAACGACAGGGAAAAGTCCAGCAGAAGCTTTGTTTGGAAGGAAAATTCACGCTAAAATACCGAGGTGCAAGAGATCATGGAGGACCTGGAGCTGAGAGACTGTGATGCAGAAAAGAAAGGTGCGGCAAAATGGTATGCTGACTTGAAACGAGGAGCCAGGCACTCTGAAATAATTCCTAGGGATGATGTGCTTGTGAGTCGAGATGATGGCGGTAAGATAGACACTCCTTACCATTGCCAGCCATACAATGTTGTATCGAGGAGCGGCAGCATGGTGACAGTCAAGTCTCCAGAAGGTGTTATCTACAAGAGAAATGTATCAAGCATCAAAAAGTACGTGTCCAGGGACACACAAAACGAGGTAGCCCAAAATCCACCAAGAGCTACTGATTCAGAGGGGCCAGACGATATTTCCGAGGTGGTGACCAGAGTTCCAGAGGCAGCATGTTGCAACGCAGGTGGTGAGCAGAGAAGGTGTCTGGGTGACAACACTTTGGCAGATTCAACAGACTCTGATGCTTCTGTGCCAACTGGTAGACCAAACCGTGAAAGGAGAATCCTCAATCGATACGACAAGTTTGTGTTATAGATTATGATACTGTTTAGTATGATATTGTTTATTATGATACCGTTTATTATTCTACTGTTTATTATGAGCAAGAAATTTATTAAGGTTACAAGAGTTTAAAAAGTTGCATTTGTTTTGTGGTTGTTATGCATCTGTTTTCTGAGTTATTGGAACACAAATGAAAACACAAATATGTTTTGTAAGAATTTAATTGGAAAGTATATTAGAAAGAACACATATTAATTTCAAGTTTAATTCTGGTAAAGGAGGGATGTCATGATGATGAGTCATGAGGATGATATGCAAATATCTTGACCTTGGTGTCAGCTGACTTGGAGGTCAGATTGCATGTGCTCTGTGTAAGCCTGGGCAGGATGAGTGAGATAATAAACACGGAGACCAAGGAATGTGACCTGTGAATATTGTGTCAGTATCATTATTATTACACATCTGAGGCGAAGATGTGACACCAACGATTGCAATAGTGTCTTAAATTGTCCTACTTTGAGAAGTGTGATTGTAATCGGAGAGTTAAAAGTGGGGGAGAAACTATTGGTTTGGAAAGGAAATTCATCTTGTTGTGGGATTTGACTTAATTGCAGGGAGAGTTCTCATACCAAAATCATCCAGCTGCACTGAGCTTTGTGCACATCGCTGATTTCAAAGTGTAACCATTGCTACAGATTACAAATCACAGCGGTAAAGCTTTCTTCAAAAAAAATTGGGATAAAATAATTGCAGGTGCACATAGTAAATAATAGCTGCTTCTTTGAGAATATCAATGTAAGCCATTTTTTAAACAAAAAAAACTCATTAGAAAAGGTCACTGCAACTTTAATGTGCTCCTGCAATGAGCTAAGTCACTTGCTTGGTTAATCATCACTGAATGTGGCAGAATACATAGATGACCACCAATCCCAAGGAGATTTTTGGGAAGTGCCTCCTTTCCACCAGTGTGCTACCATGCATGGGGACTTGCTGTGGTGATGCTGATTTGTGTTTCAGTAATATTGCAGATGGCTCCAAGTAATTTAGAGGGGAATCCATGGAATGCATTCGTGATGGTAGCGTTCACGAGCAAAGGCAGTCATTTTATCCTGAACAGGATGAGATCAAGATTAAATAAAGACAGTCCTGTGATCTTGCTTTAAGTCACTTCTATTCATCAGATGGCACTAAAAAGCCCACCATTTTGTCTCGCATAATTTCCATAAAATATTAAGACGTTTTTTTAGATTTCTATCCTTCAGTATGAATACTGTTAGCTGTGGTCCAGTGGTAGCACTCTTGCCTCAGTCAGAAGATCATGGGGTCAAATATTTTGCTGGAAACTTCAGTTTAAAAATGTTCATAGCTGCACTGATGGAAGTTGTGTCCTTAAGATGAGATATTATATCTTTCAAGCGAAGTATTTTTTGCTACAATAATCAAGTGTTTTACCCTCATATGTCCCAAAATTGAACGATAAAATTCTTACTTGCAGCAGCACAACAGATATGTAAACATATCTAAATGCACTGCTGCGCAGCGGTAGAGTTGCTGCCTTACAGCACTAGAGACCCAGGTTTGATTCTGACTACGGGTGCTGTTTGTAAGAAATGTTTACGTTCTCTTCTTGACCTGCGTAGGTTTTCCCCGGGTGCTCCAGTTTCCAAAGACGTAGGTTAATTGGCTTGGTAAAATGATATATTGTCCCTGTGGGTGGGATAGTGTTAGTATGCGAGGATCATTGGTCGGCGTGGACTCAGTCGGCTGAAGGACCTGCTTCCACTCTGCATCTCTAGAACTAAAAAAACAAACCTAGTACTCCATAAAGACTATAATAAACAACAGAGAAGAAGTTCAGTATTAAAAAAAGCAACAAACAAAGAATAATAATTTAAAGACAAAAATGATTTTTTCCCTAAAATCAATGCCCCCTAAGCCCATATAGTTCAGCTAAGACTTACTGTACATCTTAGTGTTTAATCGCACAATGGGTGTTGGGAAGAAGCTGCTCCTGAAACTGGGCATTACAGTTTTCAGGCTCCATGAGTCACCATTGACCAGAAACTGAACAGGACCAGCCATCTAATTATTGGGGTTACAAGAGCAGGGCAGTGGCTGAGATTCTGTGTTAAATCGTTCACTTCCTAACTCCAAGGTCCTTTCACTATCTACAAGAAGCAAATTAGGAGCATTATGTAAACCATCCACTTACCTGAATGACTACAGCACCACTCACGAGAAGCACCCCACCAACCTGTCTAAACTTTCATTTCCTCTGCTGCCACGCACAATGGTTGCAGTGTGTGTATCTACAAAATGCTTTGCTGTCACTTGCCCATATTATTGTATTAGCACCTCCCACAATCATGACTTCTACCTCCAAGAGGGACAAGAGGAGCATGTGGACTGGAACACCACCAACCGAATAAGACACAAAGTGCTGGAGTAACTCAATGGGTCAGGCAGCATATCTGGAGAACATGGATAGGTGATGTTTCGGGTCGCAACTCTTCTTCAGTCTGAAGGTTTCTCACCCAAATCATCACCTATCATGTTCTTCAAAAATACTGCCTGACCACTGAGTTACTTCCAACACTTTGTGCCTTTTTTTTGGAAAGCAACATTTGCAGTTCCTTGTGCCTGAAGGATCTTCTCAAATTGTGCATCATGCTGATTGGGAGATTTCCCATCCTTCATTGTTCTAGGATCGAGGATCTAAATCCTAAAATTCCCTCACTAACAATACAATGGGAGCACTTTCACCAGAAGGACTGAGGCGATTCAAGAAAGTAGATCATAATCACATGTTCAAGAGAAATTAGGTGTGAGTGATAAATCTTGGTCTGGCAAAGCAGTTCATGAAAAACTAGTACTTCTGCTTCCTCTACCTTCGTAACATCCTGTAAACTATAACTTGTAGAATGAATGTTTGATAATATTTAATCTGCCTTTTAGTACTTCCTTCCAGGAGATTTTAGTAGGTAATGGAGGAAAATGGGCTAGAATACATAAGCAACCTACAGTTACACAAAAATGCTGGAGAAACTCAGCGGGTGCAGCAGCATCTACGGAGCAAAGAAAATAGGCAACGTTTCGGGCCGAAACCCTTCTTCAGACTGATGGGGGGTGGCGGGGAGAAGAAAGGAAAAAGGAGGAGGAGGAGGAGTCCGAGGGCTGAGGGATGGGAGGAGATAGCAAGGGCTAACAAAATTGAGAGAATTCAATGTTCATGCCCGCAGAATGCAGACTCCCCAAGCGGAATATGAGGTGTTGTTCCTCCAATTTCCGGTGTTGATCGCTCTGGCCATGGATTAGACCCAGGACAGAGAGGTCGGATGGGGAATGGGAGGGGGAGGCGAAGCGCCGAACACCTCCGCTCGGTCCGCAATAACCAACCTGACCTCTCGGTGGCTCAGCGGCTTCGCCGAACACCTCCGCTCGGTCCGCAATAACCAACCTGACCTCTCGGTGGCTCAGCAGATTCGCCGAACACCTCCGCTCGGTCCGCAATAACCAACCTGACCTCTTAAGCAACCTGCAGTTCATCTTCTATGTGGAACGTAAGAAGACATTCCTTTAAATGCTAATAATATTATTGAGCTGGAAGACATGGGTGACGGTGTCAGGCTTTAAATGGTGCAGTGAGGGAATGGAAGAAAGTAAAATTACTTTCAGAAATTGGCACCAAAGTGTTTTGTGAAATCGCCAATTTAGTAGCTCTGTTGAAAGCAACAGCTGACAATTATACAGGTTGATCAAAGACTTGAAGAATAATTCAACCTGTTTAATTTAGAACAAGAGTTATAAATTCAATGCTTGCAATCAAAATTTGGGAGAAAATAAGTAATTATACTGTTGCACTCAAAAGCCTGCCAAGATTTTATTTTAAATTTGCCTTTTGTTTTTGGATCAAACCCAGACGGATTCGCATGTTGCCTAAGAGATAAAAGCATCCAGTTGGTGTTGTAAGGCACACAAAGGTTTGCATTTATCACTTCTGTGGACATGGCATCCAGGAATGCTTAGGAATTCCAATGTCAAGATCCATGGCTGGCAAAGGACAGCTTGCAACGCTTTGTCTCAGAAACAGGGTGAGGATTGTGTGAACCCCAAAGTGGCACCAGTCACTATTATAGACGTGCACCAGTTCTCCACAGAATTCTCTAAAATCGAAAGGAAAGTTTAAACAATTGTTCTTTTAAACCCTCTAAAATAGCATTCATGTCAGAAAAGCACACAGCAGCGATTGGCAAAGTATACAAAATATTCAGGATTATGTTATTGAAAGCAGTGTCAGCACAGAGAAAAGTTTTCCATATGAAGTACAAAGAGGAAATCTGAATAATATTATAATCACTTCAGATGAAACAGAATTGACGGTGCAGCATCTGTGCTATAAGCAACTTTACTGTGAGATGAGAGGATTTAGAGATGCAGGCTGACACTCTGGCAAGCTGTTACGGGGATGGTGGCTCGGTGTCAAGGGCAGTCACTTCCAACTCTCCTCAGGAGTTCCGCTCTTTGACCCTTGATTAGATCAAGATCACAATGATAACAGTGCTTGGGTTATTGGTGAGCAAGTGCTGCTTCACAGCATTATTGACACTTGCTTCCATTACTGTTGACGATTGAGCAAAGAGAGACTAGGGCAGTAATCAGGTTGATTGGATTTGTCCATTTTTTGGTGAACGGTGTATACAGTTATGACATTGTCAATTTGATGCCAGTTCGCTGGAACCTCGGCTATGGGTACAGCTAGTTCTGAATGCAGGTATTCAGCACTATAATCGGGTTGTTGCCTGTTCCCATAGCCCCTGTTGCATCCAGTGGTCTCATCTGTTTCTTGGTATTACATAGTGTCAACAAAATTGGCTGGAGACTGGCTTAATTGATGGAGGGGATTCAAAATTAGCCGGGATAAATCACCTGCCTGGTAGTTCTGGGTGAATGTAATTATGAACGTTTTACCCTTTACTTTAATGCCTACGTATTGAGGATGGGGATGTTCTTGTAGTCCATTCTTCTGTTCTTTTTGATTATCTGCAAAATTAATGACTAAATGTATTAGAACTGCAGGTCTTCAACCTAATTTATAAGTAGTGAGATAGCTTGGCTCCATCTATTACATGTGTAGAAAGGAACTGCAGATGCTGGTGTATACTGAAGATAGACAGAAAGTGCTGGACTAACAGAGAAAGGATGGGCGACATTTTGGTTTGGGACCCTTCTTCAGGCTGAAAGAAGAGGGGAGGGAACTAGAGGTAAGAAAAGGCCAGAATAAAGCAGGGAATGGCACCAGATGACTAATGAAGGATGGAGCCCATAATGGCCCATTGCTGGCTGTGGAAGAGGTGATAACTAAGTAACAAAAGGATGGGAACAGTGAAACTAGTAGGAAGACTATGGTGGGAGATGGGAGGGAGTGAGGGAATGCAGGGGTTACTTGAAATGGGGGATATCAATATTAATACCGCTGGGTTGTAAGCTGCGGTATTACTCATATTGAGGTGTTGTTCCTCCAATTGCATGGCCTCACTCTGACAGTGGAGGAGGACCAGGACCGAAATGTCAGATGCTGCCTGACCCACTCATTTACTCCAGCACTTTGTGTCTATCCATCCATTGCAAGCTACTTTGCTATTTGTAATCCAACACGCAAGTATCCTACATTGATTGGCGCCTCACCAGACTCGAATTTCATCACATTAATGCTTGTCTGGTGCTGCTCCTAGCATGCCCTTCTGTGCTCTTCATTAACCACTGAACAGTGCCTCGAGTCAGCCAAAGTTGTAGCAGACTACACAAAGCAATGGGTAGTATAATAAGCAAAGATTGCCTAACAAGACAAGAGATCGAATGTGCACAGCCATGGACTATTCGCTCTGATCCCTCCTCCAGATTACCATATGAATCATCTGACATGGTGTGAACATTCAATTTCCACACTGCAATCTGTAAAATATTCCTTTTAAGAGCCACTGTGATTGTTCTGGTTTCTGAATGAATAAAATTGTGAAAAACAGGACACAGAAGGTCGTGGAAGCTTGGTGGCCGAAAAGGGAGAGCGAGAGCAGGAACTGCAGCAGGCAAGCGAGTTAGCTTTCATTGCAAAAGGATTTGAGTATAGGAGCAAATGTTTCAAACCACACCTGGCGTACAGAAAGGACATTATTGCCATAGAGGGAGTGCAATTCAAGTTAGACTTGGTTTATACTCTCTAGAATTTAGGAGATTGAGAGGGGATCTTATAGAAACTTACCGAGGAAGATTGTTGGGTAGATGCAGGAAGATTGTTCCTGATGTTAGGGAAGTCCAGGACAAGGGGTCACAGCTAAAGGATTTCCCCCTTATCCGTAAGCTGTGACCCCTTGTCCTGGACTTCCCTAACATCAGGAACAATCTTCCTGCATCTAGCCTGTCCAACTCCTTAAGAAACTTACAAGATTCTTAAGGAGTTGGACAGTAACGATGCAGGAAGATTGTTCCTGATGTTAGGGAAGTCCAGGACAAGGGGTCACAGCTTAAGGATAAGGGGGAAATCCTTAAAACCGAGATGAGATTAGTGGGTGGCTAAGGGGATCAGGGGGTATGGAGAGAAGGCAGGTACGGGAATGATCAGCCATGATCATATTGAATGGCAGTGCAGGCTCGAAGGGCTGAATGGCCTACTCCTGCACCTAATTTCTATGTTTCTATGTTTCTAATTAACAACGGGAAGTTGGCAAAGTTGGCCAAATTTGTTGTTTGAAAAGGTACATTGCTTCTGAATTATTCATGTAGTTGAAAGATCACAGCAAGAGAAATAGCAATAAAGGCAGGAGGAGTGTACGATAAATCTAGTCTTGGCATTGGTAGAGCTGACCACGTTTTAGATATTTCAGAAAAGCAGTGAGTTAAGACAAGAAGTTGTGCCATCTTCATTAATAGGAACAGGTAAAATGTCAGCAGTCAGTACACTACTGAGGTAAAGAGAGAGAAGGAATCATCACAGAGGAAACACCTACAGGGTTGTGTATCTTCAATTTTTATCCATATCCACCAGTATCGGGGAAGAACCTTCACCAGATGGATTGTTGTAGTTCAAATGTATCCAGATACCAGAAAAATGAATACATTAAAAAATATTATGTAAATGTATGATCTTCAGGCAAAATAATAAAACTGGGTCGTCATACCAAGTGTCAGTTGTGACAATCTCACCTCACTGTCAATAGAGAGTACGCTCAAATTTCATTGCAGAAACAAGAGCATAGGAATTCAGGCTTTCAGTATTGAGGAAGCATTACACTGCTGGAAGTGTCTTTTTCCTGACAAGATGTACAACTGAAGATCACACTGTCTCCTCGAAGATCCCAAGGCACCATTTCAAAGAATGGCAGCGGTTGTTCTTTGTGCCCTGACCAATATTTGGCCTTTGCTGAAAAACAGATGATCTGACCATTATCGTTGTTGTTTGTGGGAGTTAGCAGTGCACAACTTGGATTTTCAAATGGCTATTTTGCCTTCAGCTTGTTACAGGTGTCACCCCGTGAAGAAAGACAGTTAATTTGCTACCTCCAATTTTACTGGTATTTGAGAATTCCAATCAAATCTCACAGCTTCCATAGGAACACGTTAATTCAGAATTGTTTTAGATGCCTCGAGGCGGAGAATTGAACCTATTTATTACCTAGTTTAACTGAAACATGACAAGTCCCTTCTTGGTTAAAATTACTGCACAAAATTCGATTCCTTCTTAACTGGATTCTGAATTGATCCTAAGCAAATAGTTGGTGTCATAAACAGCTGAGGAATTCCAACCAATGTCCAAATCGGTGCATGTATGTGAATAATGTGATAATGAAAGTGAAAAAGGCTAGTTGTCAGAAACATAATCACTCTGTTTGTGATTCCTTTCAGTGCACATGGCCATGAAAGTGTTAAGCACTCTCTGCTCAGTACCTGTGAGGCTTACCACTGTGCCACAAAAGAAAACTGCTTCAATATATTCCGCCTTTGTCTGCACAAGCTTTTTACTTGTCATTTAGAAGCTTAGAGTTCTCCATCAGCCAATGAATGGACTTCAAGGTATTCTGTGGTAGTTTTCCTCGAGATTAGTTAAACCATGTTGCAGATTCTTTAAAGGTCACAATTCAATCAGACACAAATCGTATTTGACAAGATACATCGTTTTGGTCATCGGTAACAATTATTGATGCACATGCAGTATATCCTTTCATTTCTCTTAAATTCAATTTCCTTTGTTTTCTATCAGATTTTCTGGGGTCCAGTTGATAATTTTCTAGCTTTCACTTTCAAATTTTTTTTTAAATATTTTTTTTATTACAGGCATCTGCATATCATAGTCCAAACCAATACACACTTTGTTTAACGATTACATATTAAATATCCAGGATTCCAGGGACCCAGTTACCAAAGTAGCTGGGGTCCTCCTTTATCGGTTACATATTACCATTGACTTTCAATTTTTTTTTATACAAACGTTCAAATCGGTAACTATCTTTGTTCCAACCAATATTCTTGCAATTGCAGAATAAAGATGTAGTCTTAGAAAGTGGTGAAAATGGACACATTACACCCAAATATTTATTTTGTATATGACATGGGTGATGTCTCCAAACATTTGAATTCCCCAAGATTCATGTGTACCAATTACTTTTGTGGCTGCAGCCTGCTGTGAAGTGATGGACATACAGTTGGAACCCCATCTGTTGCTAACATCCACAGCCCAGCTGCACTGAATCAAGGGGGCACAGAGTGCAAACATTATGTTATGACCATTCTATTGTGTATGTGAGATATGTGCACATGATGGGGTGCGGTGGAGAGACTTGCATGTCTATTTATCTCCAGGACAGCCAAATAAGAGCAATGTTCCCTAATTCCACTCCTGAGCTCTCAATCTATAGCTTTGTAGATCGTGCCATTTAAAAATGCTTGTCTAAGTCTTTTAAATATATGGGGCAACTCTGCATCCACTACCCTTTCACACGTGCCAGCGCTGAACAATAAGATTAGTGTGCTTCAAAGGGAAATGTTTTCTCGATTCATACCGATAGTGTTCTGTTGATATGGACGTTGAGGATCCAGCTGCAAAGAGATGCGCAGAGACATGTCCTTGAGCTTGTTAACCAGTTTGGAAGGGATGATGGTGTTGAACGCTGAGCTGTAGTCTATGAACAACAGTCTGACATTCCAAAATTTATATTTAAACTCACCAATGACACCACCATTCTTGGACAAATTGTGGATAATGATAAGTCAGAGTGTAGGGAGGGAGATCGATCACCAGATTGAATGGTGCCAGAACAACAACATTACTCACAACGTCAATAAAATCAAGGAGCTGATTGTTGTCTTTAGAAGACGAAGGCTGGGCATCCACAAACCTGTCTTTGTCAATGGGTCAGTGGTGGGGAGTCAACAGCTTCAAGTTCCTGGGTGTGCATATCGCAGAAGGTCTGTTCTGGACCCTGCACATTGATGCAATCATAAAGTATGTCCACCAACCCCTGTACTTCCTTAGAAGACTAAGGACATTTGGCATGTCGACAAATACACTTCTACATGTGTATGGTAGAGAGCATGTTGAGTGATTGCATTACAGCTTGGTTTGGCAAATTGAATGCCCAGGAATGAAAGAGATTACAAAAAATGCTGGACACCGCCTGGTTCATCATAGGTACTGACCTCCGCCCCCATCTTTGAAGCAATCTATAGGAAGTGCTGCCTCAAAAAGTTGACTAGCATCATCAAGGACCTACACCACCCTGTCCTCGCTCTCATTTCATTCCTGCCATTGGGAATAAGGTATAGGAGTCCAAAAACCGTGAGCTCCAAGTTCAGGAGCAGCTTCTTCCTTACAACCATCACGATGTTGAACACCACAACTCCAACTAAACTTTGACATACAAACTGTCTTGGTTGCACTAGGGACATTGGGCTTTTTGTTTTGCACTATATTGGGTTTTTTAATTTATATAACTTTTCTGTTTATTTAATATGTCATCCATTGAGTACTGTGTTTACTGCTGCAACTAGAATCCCATTGTCCACTAGACCAAGTGGGACCCGTTGGGTCCCATCACCTCAACACGAGGTGTGGCGGGGGGCGACCCAAGGCATCACACACACACTAACCACCCCCCACACACACAGGGGGGAGGGGGTGAGAGGGAGGTGGAGGGGGCGTGAGAGGGGAGGGGGGAAGTCGGGGAGAGGGGGGGAGACAGAGGAGGGGGAGAGAGGGGGGGACGAAGGGGGAGGGGGCGAGGGAGCAGGCTGCGGGGCCCATGGCGAGCCGGCTGCGTGGCCCACGGCGAGCAGGTGGCGACCAAATGTCTGCGAGTCGGGGGGGGGGGGGGGGGGTGTGACGTAACTCGCAGCGCGTGGAAAACAGTGTGCACGGGTCGTGCGAGCAGACCCATTGTGATGCCATCAGCTCATAAATAACTCTAAATAATGCATGACATTTTCAGATAAGGCGACTTTTGACTTCACAGCGTAAATCTCTATCAGAATATGTAAAAATGTTACCGTTAGCGCATCGTCTTTTCGAGGAGATGTGAAATGCACACGAACATCACACAAATACATACACATCCAAGATTAGAGTTTTATGTATAGAGATTTCAGTACACATAACAATTAAGCTTTCTTGACTCCTGATGCTAATGTACATTTTCATTTTAGTTGATGTTCTTCCTTTTGTTTTTTTAAATTTCCTTAGACTGCACTCTATATGAGGATTCCTTTTTGAATTACTTTGAATTTGACCTCTATAATTGACTTCAGTGGAACCACGTTTTGGAAACTGTTCAGCCAGCTACTGCTGCTTTATTAGCACATTATTTGCATCTGACCAAGGACGCGTTTTTGGAGGGTTGCCTTTGGATAAGATGATACATTAATGTGCACTCAAGTAAAATATCAAATGGCTCTATAATGAAGAAGAGAAGAGTTCTCCCCAGTGTCCTGGGAAATAGTTAGAGTTTATTCAAACAGCAATGCAATAACAACCAAATATTCTTAAGTGTTGGAACCTGGTATAGGTAAATTGGCTACTGACTTATAGATGACAACAGTGACAAGACTTAAAGAAGTACCACAGTGACTATACAGTTTTGGAATTCACTGAAAGGCAATGAAGAAAACTTAACACATCTTTTGGAAATATTTAACTTTTCACATATGAATTGTTGTGATATTATTTTCTCAAGTGTCTGATGGATGCTGAGCATTCTTCTAGCGTGGTAGTAATTGGATGCTGGCTTGTTATAGGTATGTTGCAAAGCCTACCTGAAGCGTCGCTAAAAATCTGTCCCAGCCCGTGTGCGCGATTTTGGCGCTGTTTAGAGGGGGGCGGGTTTAAAATGCAATTTTCCCTTGGCTGTTCAAATCGAGGTTTTTCAGCCTAGTTAATTATTAACGAAAAATCGCTGGAAGATTCCCTCGCTTGAGCTATTATTAGTTTTAAGGGCTTTATTAAATTGTTATAGTAGGTTAAAAATTAACCTCTAAACCCCCGACCGCCGGCAACTGGCCGGATCTCATACAGCGGACAACAGAAGGTAGGCTGTTTATTTTTACATGAAAAAAGGGCTTCTTAAGATCCCTTTATACAAAGTTTAATGTTGCGAGTAGCTAATTTTGGGCCCATTATATCCCGCAGTATTTTTCTGGGCATTTGAGGGCACAAATCTAGCGCAATGTGAATGTTCTAAACCAGCGCGTTCGCAGGATCCCACTAGAAAGCTGATTTAAATGGACTTTAATTTACAGCAATTAATCACTAAATTCCTTCCATTTGGCCTATAAATTAATGTAAATGACTTAAAAATCATGTTTTACTGTGAATTATTTGTGAATATTATTTGGACACTTAGGCTATTTAAAAATGTTAATCATTTATTAAGAAATGGATAGATGTTTAGATCTAGTAATTGAAGTCTGAAATTAGCTACAATTAGGTAACTAACTAATTATATGTTTTTAATTTCAGGTCATCCAAGTAAGATTATGTTATATTTGTTTCAGAATGCTTCAATCTATGATAACTGAAAATTTCATTCAGTTCTCTCAATTTTTAAGAAAGTTATGGGCTTTTGACTGTTATTGTCCATAGAAAATCAATAGGGAACTAGATGCTAATTTCCGAGTATGAAAATGGCCATAACTTTTTAAATACTTGAGATATAAACGTGAATTACGTGTCAAATTAAACTTATTTGTATGCTTTATCTGATGGGATAAATTGCAGACTTGATTATTAAAATCTCAAAATTTTGTAACATTGCTACTTGTTAATTTTTTTCCCAACCTGAGTTCACAACCTGCAGCCTATCACTGAATCTACCGGACTGTGCCACTGGATGTCACCCTGTAATGCTACTGGATAATCCAAAACTCTACACTAATGATGTAGAGACAGAAATGCAATTCCCAAGGCAAATGGTGAAATAGAATTTAAATAGCTAAACAAATCTGCAAGAACAAGCTGGTGTTCGTAATGGTATTATCATGATTGCACAGAATCTGGTTATCCAAAGTGCTTAAGGCAAATAAAGGTTTGCATTGTGCCAGCTACAAATGACTCCAGTGTACCAGGGATGTTGTTCAACAGGGCAAGTGGGCTGAGCAATGGTTAATGGAGTTTAATACAGATAAGTGCAATGTATTGCATTTTTGAAAGTCAACCCAGGGCACTATTTTCACAGTGAATAGCAAAGCCCAGGGGAGAGTTGTAAAGCAGAGGGATTTTGGAGTGCAGGTTAATACTTCATGAAAGTGGTGTCACAGGTAGATAGGATGATTAGGGAGGCTTTCAGTACATTGGCTTTCATCAGTCAGTATAGTGAGTGCAGAAATTGGAATGTTATGTTACAGTTGTGCAAGACATTAATGAGGCCGCATTTGGAGTATTTTGTTCAGCTTTTGTCTGCCTGCTGTAGGAAGAATGTCAGTAAGCTGGAAAGATGTATATGCTGTCAGGACCCGAGATCCTGAGCTATAGGGAGAAGTTGGGCAGGCTAAGACCTTATCTCTTGGAACGCAAGAGCCTGAGGCGTGGTCTTACAGAGGTGAATAAGATCATGAGTGAAATAGATGAAATAGATCATGGGTGAATTCACATTTTGTTTTACACAAAGTAGGGGAATCAAGAACTAGGTTTTTCAAAACACTTTAGATTCTGGAGTAGTTCCTGAGGATTGGAGGGTAGCTAATGTAACCCCACTTTTAAAAAAGGGGGGGAGAGAGAAAACGGGGAATTACAGGCCAGTTAGTCTAACATCGGTAGTGGGAAAATGCTAGTCACTTATTAAAGATGGGATAGCAGCACATTTGGAAAGAGGTGAAATCATTGGACAAAGTCAGCATGGGTTTACGAAAGGTAAATCATGTCTGACGAATCTTATAGAATTCGAGGATGTAACTAGTAGAGTGGATAAGGGAGAACCAGTGGATGTGTTATATCTGGACTTTCAGAAGGCTTTCGACAAGGTCCCACATAAGAGATTAGTATACAAGCACACGGTATTGTGGGTTCAGTATTGATGTGGATAGAGAACTGGCTGGCAGACAGGAAGCAAAGAGTAGGAGTAAACGGGTCCTTTTAAGAATGGCAGGCAGTGACTAGTGGGGCACCACAAGGCTCGGTGCTGGGACCCCAGCTATTTACAATATATATTAATGATTTGGACGAGGGAATTGAATGCAACATCTCAAAGTTTGCGGATGACACAAAGCTGGGGGGCAGTGTTAGCTGTGAGGAGGATGCTAGGAGGCTGCAAGGTGCCTTGGATAGGCTGGGTGCGTGGGCAAATGCATGGCAGATGCAGTATAATGTGGATAAATGTGAGGTTATCCACTTTGGTGGCAAAAACAGGAAAGTAGACTATTATCTCAATGGTGGCCGATTAGGAAAAGGGTAGATGCAACGAGACCTGGGTGTCATGGTACACCAGTCATTGAGAGTAGGCATGCAGGTGCAGCAGGCAGTGAAGAAAGCGAATGGTATGTTAGCATTCATAGCAAAAGGATTTGAGTATAGGTGCAGGGAAGTTCTACTGCAGTTGTACAGGGTATTGGTGAGACCACACCTGGAGTATTGTGTACAGTTTTGGTGTCCAAATCTGAGGAAAGACATTCTTATCATAGAGGGAGTACAGAGAAGGTTCACCAGACTGATTCCTGGGATGTCAGGACTTTCATATGAAGAAAGACTGAATAGACTCGGCTTGTACTCGCTAGAATTTAGAAGATTGTGGGAGGATCTTATAGAAACTTACAAAATTCTTAAGGGGTTGGACAGGCTAGATGCAGGAAGATTGTTCCCGATATTGGGGAAGTCCAGGACAAGGGGCCACAGTTTAAGGATAAAGGGGAAATCGTTTAGGACCGAGATGAGAAAAACATTTTTCACACAGGGAGTAGTAAATCTCTGGAACTCTGCCACAGAAGGTAGTTGAGGTCAGTTCATTGGCTATATTTAAGAGGGAGTTAGATGTGGCCCTTGTGGCTAAAGGGATCAGGGGGTATGGAGAGAAGGCAGGTACAGGATAATGAGTTGGATGATCAGCCAAGAACATATTGAATGGCGGTGCAGGCTCGAAGGGCTGAATGGCCTACTCCTGCACCTATTTTCTATGTTTCCATGCTAGAGGAGAAAGATTTAAGATGAAAGATTTAATAGGAACCTGGGGGAAAACGTTTTTACACTGAGGGTTGTGGGAAGATGGAATGAGCTGCCAGTGGAGATAGTTGAGGGAGGTGCTGTAATATTTAAAAGACATTTGCACAGATACTTGGATTGGAAAAATTTAGAGGGATATGGGCCAAACATGGGCAGGTGGGACTAGTATAGATGGGGCATCTTTTTTGGCATGAGCAAGATGGGCTGAAGGGCCATATTTCCATGCTGTATAGCTCTATAAGTCTGTGTGCATGACTCTTAACTGAAGTGGCAGGTCACACGGCTAAGGAGGAATTCAACAATTGGAATAGTAGTCTTGCCAGTGAAGCCCACCTTGTGAGTGACTAAAAAGGTAGAACTGTAGAAAACAACTTGATAAATTATGCATTGTCCACTGACTAACTGCAGCAAGGGGAACTGGTGTTTGAAAATGCAGAAGTGATGTTATGTATGATGGAAACTTTTTCCAATGCATACAAAGCTAGACAGAATACAGTTTGGGTGCTATGTAAGGATCTGAACTCTACTTTACAGGAAGATCCCATGGAAAATGTTGCTGGGACTGGAAAATTGTAGCTGTGAGGAGAGATTGGGTTAGCTCGTGCAGTTTGTTGTTTTCTTTGGAATAAAGGAGGCTAAAGGAGATGTAACTAAGATACATAAAATTCTTGGGAGTTTTGTATGGAGTATTTTCTGTTTCCTCTTTCCTTGGCAGAAGGTAGATTGTATTTGGCCCTAGCGTGATGGGATCAAGTAAGGGTGCTAAAGGCAGAACCCCTCATAGTTTTGATATTCCAGGACATGTACTTCAAGAGGTTGTTATCTGCAGTGTTACAGAGCAAGTGCTCAAAGGAGTGTGCATACTGGGTGGTTTATTACTGACTATGTAGACAGAATGAGCTGAATGTTCCCTCTTTTCGACATTTGTATAGATGTATAGATAGATGGGGTCGGATTGGGGCTGAGCTAAATTCAGGCAGAATAGTCTAGCCTTGAATGCCAACTTGCTTGGAAACTTTTGCATAGACAAGATGGGTCAAAGGGCCTGTTTTCATGCTGTTTACCACTTTATGACCATGACTTCTGTATCAGAAATGTTCCAACTCAATTCTATAATTCTCCATATGCAGCTTACAGCTTACTGTTATCCTATCAGGTAAGTAACAAATATAAGGAGCAGCTCTGGAGCAATATTAAAATGATGTTCAAGGTCTCTGAAGGACTTGTAACACTCTATGCATAAGCTCATTTTCAGAAAATGGATCAATAATGTTCGGATTTTGGCACAGCTTATGAAGGTTTTATCAGTATTTATTATTTTGCTGTTTTTCTATTGTCAATGTTTGCATGCTGTAACTGAATTAGAAACAACTTGTGCTTGTTTAGTACCTATAATGCTGCACAGCTTCCCATGAGTACCTCAAGCTAGGTTTGACATTAAGCCACATAACAGTATTAGGACAGATAAGAGGTTGAAGGGTCAGGTTTCAAGGACTGGTGCAATGGAGGAAAGAGGGATAGAGAAGAAAAGAGGTTTAAGGAAGGAATTCTAGAGGTTAAGACCCCAACAACTGAAGACATAGATGCAAAGATAGAACCATTAAACTCAGGAATGGACACAGGCCAGAATTGTGGTATCATACATAATATAGTGGCTTGGATGGATGGGAAATATTACAGAGACATGTAGGATTGAGACAATGAGACAATTATAAAATTGCTTAAATGGAAGTGGATACAAGCCATTGAACAGATGGATGAATTTTGTTGATATTATTATCTAAATGGTGGCCGATTGGGAAAGGGGGAGATGCAGCGAGACCTGGGTGTCATGGTACACCAGTCATTGAAGGTAGGCATGCAGGTGCAGCAGGCAGTAAAGAAAGCGAATGGTATGTTAGCTTTCATTGCAAAAGGATTTGAGTATAGGAGCATAGAGGTTCTACTGCAGTTGTACAGGGTCTTGGTGAGACCACACCTGGAGTATTGCGTACAGTTTTGGTCTCCAAATCTGAGGAAGGACATTATTGCCATAGAGGGAGTGCAGAGACAGTTCACCAGACTGATTCCTGGGATGTCAGGACTGTCTTATGAAGAAAGACTGGATAGACTTGGCTTATACTCTCTAGAATTTAGAAGATTGAGAGGGGATCTTATAGAAACTTACAAAATTCTTAAGGGGTTGGACAGGCTAGATGCAGGAAGATTGTTCCCGATGTTAGGGAAGTCCAGGACAAGGGGTCACAGCTTAAGGATAAAGGGGAAATCCTTTAAAACCGAGATGAGAAGAACTTTTTTCACACAGAGAGTGGTGAATCTCTGGAACTCTCTGCCACAGAGGGCAGTTGAGGCCACTTCATTGGCTATATTTAAGAGGGAGTTAGATGTGGCCCTTGTGGCTAAGGGGATCAGGGGGTATGGAGAGAAGGCAGGTACGGGATACTGTGTTGGATGATCAGCCATGATCATATTGAATGGCGGTGCAGGCTCGAAGGGCCGAATGGCCTACTCCTGCACCTAATTTCTATGTTTCTATGTTTCTATGAAGGGAAAATAGGATCTGTTGCAAGTTGGAACATGAGCAACAGTTTTTTGTATTACTTAAGTTCAATAAGAATTAGGAATGCTGGCTTGAAATGTTATTGGAATAGTGAAGACTTTAGGTGATGATATACTTGTGCAACAAAGCAATCGGGGAATATTACAAATCTGGAAATAGGGATGGCACAGATTTATGATCTGTAGGTAGACACAAAATGCTGAAGTAACTTAGCAGGACTGGGAGCATCTCTGGAGAGGAATGGGTGATGTTTCGGTTCGAGACCCAGCTTGGGATTATGTGTAACACTGAGAATATGACAGACAATTTAGTTTCAGAGAAACGTTGCCTGCAAAATATAGTGGCTTCATAATGAAAGACTGAAGTCTTTGTAAATAAGAACTTTGATGATATTCTCTGATGTGCTTTTGCATCCTAACAAGCGTTGGTGATAGAGGGAGGTAGTGCCAATGTTTCCACTGATCAGCTGCGATTAATGTAACTTTGGAGAATGAACTAGTTCATTGACTGTTTTTGTAAGAATGCTTACAAAACTTACAAAACTTACAAAGTTCTTAAGAACTTACAAAATTCTTAAGGGGATTCTTAAGGAGTTAGACAGGCTAGATGCAGGAAGATTGTTCCCGATGTTGGGGAAGTCCAGAACAAGGGATCACAGTTTAAGGATAAGGGGGGAAGTCATTTAGGACCGAGATGAGAAAAACATTTTTCACACAGAGAGTGGTGAATCTGTGGAATTCTCTGCCACAGAAGGTAGTTGAGGCCAGTTCATTGGCTATATTTAAGAGGGAGTTAGATGTGGCCCTTGTGGCTAAGGGGATCAGGGGGTATGGAGAGAAGGCAGGTACGGGATACTGAGTTGGATGATCAGCCATGATCATATTGAATGGCGGTGCAGGCTCGAAGGGCCGAATGGCCTACTCCTGCACCTATTTTCTATGTTTCTATGTTTCATGCTGATGTAGTCTTCATAGATTTTTGTCTGGTATTATGATCCTGCAGCTAAGTCACAAATGCTCTTGCAAGGAATTATTTTCAGTATATTTTCATCGCATACCTGGTTGATTTAATTAATTATACAATGCCGCATATTAATCTAATAGAGAATTTCAAGGGAAAAATATTTATTTTACATGTCCCTCCCATAATGTTGGCTTATTAAAAGTCCCCAATAAAATACTTTATTGATTTTAGAATTACAAAGCATCTGTACAACAGTCTCAGACCCCACCTTGCTGTTGAAAGCCTTTTCTACAGTTAACCAATACCTGAATCCCAACCTTGTTTCCCAGCTTCTCATCCATTGAGACTTTGGCTCATACAATATGTGCTACACTGTCGAAGGATCTTTTGGAACAGATTTTAAACTGCCGCTCAGTGCGCCATTGCAGACATTTTGTAGACGACCCAATGGCAACAACAAAGATCAATGTGTTATACCTGGCTAATCGTTATTTGTCAAACAACATAAATGAAATGAATTGTCTTGTCATGACCACATTGACAGCTGCCTGTGCACTGTTTATCAGCTGCATTCCCTATATTCCAACAGTGGCTACATTTCAAAAGTATTTCATTAACTCAATACTGTGTGCAAACTGATGTACAGATGCATTTATATTCTAGCTCTGGATGGCTGTGTGCTCCTCTTCCATCCACTCTTTGAGATTGGAAGCTTCAAATGCTTATGGCTTCCCTTTCCAATGTCTGTCCTCAGCCCGTTCCCTCACTAAACTCTGAAACCCTTTTCAAGACTCAAGAGTTTTATTGTCAGATGTCCCAGACAGAACAAGATGTCCCAGACAGAACAATGCAATTCTTACTTGTAGCAGCACAACAGAATATGTAAACATAATACTCTGTAAACAATATAATAAATTAAAAACGTTCCGTGTGATGGCTGTGGGGATGAAGCTGAATCAGAACGTTACAGATTTCAGGCTCCTCTATCTTCATCCCAATGGCAGGAGTGAAATGATAGCATAAGCAGGCTGGTGTGTGTCTCTGATGATGCTGGCAGCCACACCTGTAAATCCCTTCTAAGGTTGGGAGGTCAATACCCGTGATGGACTGGGCAGTGTTCACCACTTTTTGCAGTCTTCTTCGCTCCTGAGTATTCAAAGGGCCTGTCCCACTAACGTGACTTTTCAGTGACTGTCTTCGACCTTCAAGCTCGAGGACACTCTCCTGAAAAACCTCTAGCTAACACACACTGACACACACACACACGCACACACACACACACACACACACACACGCTCACGCACACGCACACACACTCACACACACGCACACGCACGCAGACAGACAGACAGAGCGGGGACCAGGGAAAGCGGGGGGTAGCGCGCTGAAATTCACACCAGCGATGAACAGGAAGGCAAAAGACGACTGCCACAGTGTACACTAAGTACTACAGAGAGCGCGAAGGGGAGATAAGAGGGGAGAAGGGAGGGAGAAGGAATGGAGACACTTTTTAAGAAGCCAGACAACTTTTAATAAAGTTTAGCAGGCATTTAACATTACCGGTCGGTTTTCCTTGGTCCTGAAAACTCCAATGAGCCAATTAATATGCCCGGTCAGCAATGGAGATTGCCTACGGCTATCCTCGACTGCCTATAACTAAATAGCGACCCCACTCCACTGCACTACGAGTTCAAATGAACCATGCCAACAAATATATACTCGCGGAAAATTTTTTAGCATGCTGAAAATATTTCTCGACCAAGCTGAGGCCGCGGGAATGCGGGAACCTCCCTCGAGCCTGAAGGAGAGTTCCAGTGACCTCCTAGGACCTCCTAGGACCACGTGCCGACCATGCTGCAAAACTCTTCTAAACTCGCAAATTAGGCCCTTTAGTTACTGAACCAGGCAGTGTGCAACCAGCCAGTATGCTCCCTAATGTATACCTGTAGGCGTTCAAGAGATCTTTCTACTAAGGTTACTGAAACTGAAACTTACAGAAAGGTTCAGTAGCCTGTCTCACTTTTGGGAAGCTCCTTCATTAGATTACACACTTAATGTGGTTAGTTAACACAAATGTATCCTTAGAATGAAATCATAATGGTCAGACCTAATATACATGCTTGACCAAGTGAACAATATATCCTTCATGTAACTTTATCTATGTCCTAACTGTTACTACTCATTTGCAATATATACCTGAGCCATAGGAATACTGGGAATAGGTGGAAGAGGAGGTAAAGTGGCTGCTCAACCTCACTCTCCTTTTCAGTCCAGCACCTCAGCTGCTTAATCCTTATATCATCTGATTCTCTGGGTGTCCGAAATATCCATTATTCCTGGTCTAGAACACACTTGGGCAGTGAGCAAATTTAGCCCTCGGAGGCAGAGAATTCCAAAGATTTGCGTCCCCCGGTTACATAGAAACATAGAAACATAGATCCAGCACCGCCATTCATTGTGATCATGGCTGATCATCTCCTATCAATAACCCGTGCCTGCCTTCTCCCCATATCCCTTGACTCCACTAGCCCCTAGAGCTCTATCTAACTATCTCTTAAATCCATCCAGTGATTTGGTCTCCACTGCCCTCTGTGGCAGGGAATTCCATAAATTCACAACTTTCTGGGTGAAAACGTTTTTTCTCACCTCGGTCTTAAATGACCTCCCCTTTATTCTAAGACTGTGGCCCCTGATTCTGGACTCACCCAACATTGGGAACATTTTTCCTGCATCTAGCTTGTCCAGTCCTTTTATAATTTTATATGTTTCTATAAGATCCCCCTCATCCTTCTAAACTCCAGAGAATACAAGCCTAGTCTTTTCAATCTTTCCTCATATGACAGTCCCACCATCCCAGGGATCAATCTCGAGAACCTACGCTGCACTGCCACAATCACAAGGATGTCCTTCCTCAAATTAGGAGACCAAAACGGTACACAATACTCCAGATGTGGTCTCACCAGAGCCCTATACAACTGCAGTAATATGTACACGTGTCGAGAAACCTACTAATGATGTTTCATTAAGGATATCACAAGCAAATGAAAGGCGGACACAGAAGGCTCTTGGTATTGATCCACCACATCATTATCTTCAAACTGTGTCTGTATAGGTGGAGAGTTGAAAGGCAAACAAAAAGTAAAAGCTTCTCGTGTGTGATTATCATCATCAGGAACCCTCTGGCCTCTCCTTATGTGATCCATAAAAAGGAGGGAGATGCCATGGTGATCTGCACTGTCAGTCCTGATATAATGATCAACATCAAATATCAAAATGTAAAATTAAATTGGTACTCCACAGCTGCACCAACCATAAAAAGTCTAAAAATTTGACTACACCTCAATATATTTCTCCCAGAGGGTTTTTTACCAACCTGTTATCAAGTTTTATCAACTTACCAATGTGAGGTGAACTGCCAAGGGTTATCAGTCCCCAACAACTAAGAATATATTGGACACCTCTGGAAATATGGCTGAGAGAGGGCAGGAACTGTTAGCTCAATGTTTCTGGGTAGAGATGCTACAGGCATGATAGAGATGCAGGTAAACGAGGAGCGAGGGTGTTTTATATATTTAAGCGATACAGTATGGAAACAGGCCCTTTGACCCACCGAGTTCACGCTGAACAACAATCACCCATACATAAATTCTATCCTGCACACAAAGGACAATTTACAGAAGGCAATTAAAACAATACAAACTTGCACGTTTTTGCAGTGTGGGAAGAAACCTAAGCACCTGGAGAAAACTCACGTAGTTACAGGGTGAACGTACAACCTCCATACAGACAACACCCGTAGCCGGAATCGAACCCGGGTCTCTGGCTCTGTCAGGCAGCAACTCTACTGCTGCATGACTATGCTGTCTGTAGATTAACCATTATTAATCCATGCCATTTATAATCTCCACTACACATATATGCATGTTACCCATTACATGGTATTACAGTACTACACTAACAAGGACAGGGAGCTTCGACCAACCACAAGAACATGACTCAAACCTGAAGCGGGTCCTGGATCGTGCCAGAGAAGTAAATCTCAAACTTAACCCCCTCAAGTGCAGGTTTCTAGTCAATGAAGTGACTTACGTGGGCCACGTATTCACCAACAACGGCCTCGGGCCAGACCCTTCTATGATCATTGCCATCAATGAAATGCCAGCACCCACGGAAGTAACAGCTCTACAGCAATTTCTAGGCATGGTAAACTACCTGGCCACGTATACACCAACAATGGCCTCTTTCACCAACAACTGGTCACTCAAGACGGCATTATAATGAAAGGACATGTCAGTTATCCCGACGTCTCTTCGCTGCAGAAATACCCCTCCAACATGCAAAAGGTATGCTTTTCTGGCCTGACATGGCTGACTACATTCTCGAGAAAGTTGCTGCCTGCACGATTTACAACAGCCTGACCCCGCACCAATAGAAACAACCACTTCTCCCGCACCCCACACCAGACTTACCCTGGTCCACAGTAGCAGCCGACATCTTTGAGTGGTGCGGCAAACAATACCTGGTTCTAGTCGATTCCTATTCAGGATGGTTTGAAATCGACCTGCCCAGTAGCCCGACCTCAGCCATGGTTATTCAGAAACTCACTCGCCACTTCTCTGTCCACGGAGCATCCCTAAAGCTACTCTCAGACAACGGAACTCAATTATCCCGTCAGCTCTTCAGGGATTTTGTGAAACGCTGGGATTTTCACCACACCACCAGCAGCGCAGAGTCCAACGGCCTGGCCGAGCGCGCGGTAAGAAGTGCAAAACAACTAATGGAATGCTCACACAGGGCCGGCTCTGATGTCTATCTCGACCTACTCAACCTACGTAACTTTGCCCGTGATCCTCTCCTGGGATCTTCGGCTGAACGACTCATGTCACGGCGAACCCGCTCCAACCTGCTGATGGCCAAGCAACTACTAGAACCACAAGTTTACGCACCGTTGGTGATCCAATCCCAGCTCCAACACTGCCACGACATACAAAGAAAATACTATGATAAAACCAGCTCTCCGCTTCAACCACTCAACAAGGGACAGGTTGTCCGCTTACGGTCATTCAGAGGTATGACCACCTCGCTCTTACCTAGTCAGTGATGACAACGGCATCTACCGATGCAACCGCCAACACCTCCTCCCGGTTAATGAACCGACACCTTCCCGTCACCCTGTCCAGCCTGTCGGTTTTCCCTCATGCTCCACGAATGCCACTCCAGCGATTCCTCTACCGGTGCCAGCGCCATCCCTGCCTTCCCCGTTGCCCCCATCTCCACCGGTGTCTTCTCCTCCGCGTTCACCCAATAAGGGACTTGCTTCCTCAGAGAAGGATGAGGTGCATGTGGGGTACTACCGTACACGTGCAGGTCATGACTTCAAGCCAAACCCGCTGATTCGAAATTTCACCGGCTACACTTGAACTGTGCATGACCCGTTTTGTTTTATGTGCTCATACATGCACAAGCATGTGCAAGTAAAATAAGGAATGCAAACACCTTATACTGGAGTTTTACAGTATATACTCCACTAACCACTCTATATATGCTTTGCTTCTTTAAGAGGAAGGATGTAGATTAACCCTTATTAACCCATGCCATTTATAATCTCCACTACACATATATGCATGCCACCCATTACATGGTATTATGGTACTACACGAACAAGGACACTGAGCTATCAGAAGCCATGCCGAGCTGGGATTGCATGGCTGGCAGTTTGAATGTTCTGTATTACTTAAGGAATGAAGACTAATGTTTCACCATGTATGTTGTCGTGGATCATTCACAAACACTGATGAGAGAGGACATAATTAGAGTGCTCTGAGAAGATATTCTAGGGGGATCGTCCAGTGAGGCTGCATGGGTACAATTTACAAACAGGAAGGGAATTATCACATTGATGAGACTGTATTATAGGATTCCCAATAGTCAGTATGAATTAGAGGTACAGATATGCAGGGTGATCACAGATAGCTGTAAAAATACTTTAGTTTAGTTTATTATTGTCACGTGTACTGAGGTACTGTGAAGAGCTTTCTTTGTTGCGTGCTATTCACTCAGCGAAAAGACTACATAATTATAATCAAGCCGCCCACGTTGTACAGATGCAGGATTAAGGGAATAATATTTGGTGAAAGATAAATTCCAGTAATGTCTGATTAAAGATGGTCTCCAGTGAGGTAGATGAATCAGGAGTTATGTGTTTTAAAATTTCTGTACCTCTTGCCTGATGTGAGAGGGGAGAAGAGAGAGTGACTGGAGTGGGAGTCATCCCTGATGGCCTTGCCAAGCGTAGTCAATGGAAGAGAGGATGGTTTGCGTGATGGTCTGGGCTACGTCTACAACTCTTTGCAATTACTTGCAGTCTTGGATGGAGCTGTTTACAAACCATGCTGTAATAGTTCCCGTGAAAATACTTTCTATGGCACATCTGTAGAAATTGGTGATAGTTGTCGCTGAAATGCCAAACTTCTTAAACTTTCTAAGGAAGTAGAGGCACTTTCTTGGACATTGCTTAGATACAGCTGGATCTGGACAAATTGCTGACATTTATTCCTAAGAACTTGAAACTTTAAACTTACCTCGATGCCATCAATATATACCAGGGTATGTGTGCGGCTATGCTTTCTGATGTCAATCACAATCTCCTTTGTCTTGTTGACATTGAGGGAAAGGTTGTTGACTTGGCACCAGGTTACGAGCTTCTCAATCTCCTTCCTGTACTCTGTTTTGTCATTATTTGATATCTGGTCCACTGCTATCATTTGCAAATTTGTAAATTCATTTGGATTGGTATTTGGCTGCAGTCATGGGTGTACAAGGAGTTAAGAAGGGGGCTGGGGATGCATCCTTTGTGGGGATTCACCAGTGTTGAGGATTATCATAGGTGATGATTTGTCACCTATCCTCACTGATTGTGGTCAGAAAGCAAATGGTCTATGATTTGAAGTCTGACATAGGTGTCTCTCTTATCCAGGTCTGCGGATAGTATTAGTGAGAGCAAAGTGCTGGTCTAACTCAGTGGGTCAGGCAGCATCTCTGGAGAACATGGATAAGTGACATATCGGGTTGAGATTCTTCAACTCTCCAAGTATTATCCTTGAATGGTTAGATTACATTCTTGTTAAGTACAGATGTCAGAGGTTATGGGGAGAAGGCAGGAGAATGGGGGTTAGGAGGGAGAGATAGATCTGCCATGATTGAATGACAGAGTAGACTTGATGGGCCGAATGGCCTAATTCTGCTCCCATTTAAAAAAAAAAAAATTGTTAATTATTGGTCTTCTGAAGTATTTATTGCTCTCAGGTAGTGTCCACATTGGTTTTTATAGTATTTTCTGTCTGCGTTCGTTTTGAATGTGTGGGTTTGTTGGTTGTGGGCTTCTGGACATCTGAATTTCCCTGAGGGGATCAATAAACTATTTATTATTATTATTATTATTATTACTTATGATCTTATGATCTATCCCAATGCTAACCTATCGATCATCCATGAATTCTGTGAGTTAATCCCAGAAGGAGTTAGTTAGAAATAATGGTGTATGTATGATTGATCTAATGCTTTCTTTGGAACTTGGTAATGACATTTTACCTGTATAAAAAGCACAATATAAATAAAAGTTGTTTTGGGAAGGAAGAGATTCATTAAAGATATAGGAATATGTTTATGGTTTTAAAAGCTAGTGTGAATTTTAACTTTTGCTTAGTATAGCAAGGAGGGTAAACGAGTAACCTGGGAGATGTTTGCCACAGGAACCTTTCATTGGGATAATTGACAAATTACCTGTGCTCAGGTATGCACTGGTACAGTGAACTGGCACCTCTTACAGCAGTGAATAGCATCTGCTGTATGCATACCTGGACCTTTATCTCTCCAAATAAAACACTGCTAATTCATAACCATCAGAAAATTTCAGTACTGGTCCTGGTATCTAATTGGTTGAATTCAGTTTTTATTGTAATTCGGTCAAAACATTTCTGGGATATCTGGACCAATTGACTCCATTATTATAGCCCCTTAATGTAAGCTAAAAAATACTGTATACGTATGTGCGGATTGAGGTCGGCACAGTGGCGCAGCTGGTAGAGCTGCTGCCTCACAGCACCAGAAATCCATGTTTGATCCTGATCTCGGGTGCTGTCTGTGCAGAGTTTGCACGTTCTCCTTGTGACTGTGTGGGTTTCCTCCGGGTGCTCCGGTTTCCACCCACATCCCAAAGACCTACGTGCTTATAGGTTAATTGGTCTCTATAAAATTGTCCATATGCATAATGCATAGGGAGTGGTGGAGAAAGTGGGTTAATATGGAACTAGTGTGAACGGGTGATCAAAGGACAATGTGAATTTGTTGGGCTGAAGGGCCTGTTTCCAGGCTGTATCTCTAACAAAAAAAATACGGAAACATTTAATTAATCCACATAGGATCACACAGAGCATAATGAAAACAGGCCATTTGGCCCATTCTAGTATTTATGCTTGACACAAACTTGCACCTACCCGACTTAATCTCGCTTATCAACATATGCCTTCTATGGTTAACTCCCGCTTGAGTCTCTATAGCGTTGCCTTAAATCATTAACACTATTCACGTCAACAACTTCACTGGTCACAGATATGAGGTTTTCTGCTGATTTCATTTTGGATTTATTAGTGACTATCTTTTATTTATGGTCCCTTGTCTGGTCTTGCCCACAATTGCAAATATCTTCCTTGCATTTAAGAATCTCACACTTATCTTTAAATTATGCAAGTTTCTTTCGGCTCCTCATTCACCCTGGACCTATTGTACGCCACTCTTTCTGGGTGTTATATTTTCCATCTTCATCTGTAAAACAGACACAAAATATTTAATAATAAAAAAGAAAAAATGTTGGACAAACACAGCAGTTCAGGCAGTACCTATGGAAGGACATACAATTAATGTTTCAGATTTGCGATCCTTCATTGGAATTGAGAAAGAGAGAAACAAGTTGACCCGGATGGCAGAGAAGGTGGAGGAGGGCAGTGGGCGGAGCAGTGCAAATTTCTTTGATAGGATAAAATAGTGAGGTGTTATACATTGAGCTTGCATTGGGCCTCGTTGTAATAGTGCTAGAGCCACGGGCTGAACACTCAGAGGGGAAGTGGGAAGATGAATTAAGGGCGTTAGATTTTGAAATGTTCAAAATCTTTTGGCGACACTGATATGACGCCGGCAGTCGCCGAAAAAATCGCCAAGTGGGACAGGCCCTTTAAAGTAGCAGGCTATTGGTCACTCCTGCGGACTGAGATCTGGTGCTGTCAAGCCCGTCTTGCATTTGAGAATGATGCATTCTGCACGACTCAATTTCATATTTTCCAGCTTTAGAAAACTAACTTTGTTCTGTTTGTAGTGACTAGTTTTGCTACCATCCTTTTTTTTCCGCCATTTCCATGTTTTCTGCATAATCAACCTACACAACATTACACAGATGGTACCATCTTAATATTATCCTAATATTGCCTGCCCCGTTGTTTCACCCTATCTGAGAAGTCCTCTTGCTCCACCCGTCACTCTCCTCCACCTTCTTGGCTAACCTAAACTTTAAATGATTTTCTTATCATTTTTATGTAGCCAAAGAAACTGTTACAGTCTGTTACAATTATTGGATAACTTAGTGTTCTACTTTTCCTTTCTTTGTCAATTTCTTAATATTTCTTTACTGAATTTTGAGCAATTCTCAGGCTTACTCAAGGCTACATACTTAGCCCCTGCTCTACTCTCTTTACATCCATGACTGTGAGGCTTAATTTGAGCTCCGATGACATCGGTGGTGCAGCAGTAGAGTTGCTGCCTTTCAGCACCAGGGACCTGGGTTCGATCCTGACTTTGGGTGCTGTTGTACGCAGTTTGTATGTTCTTTAATCAGACATTATTGGACTTTATCTTGCACCAAATGTAGTATCCTTTATCCGTGCACTGTAGACAGCCTGGTTATAATAGTGTATTCTCTTTTCTTTGACTGGATAGCAAGCTTTGCACTGTACCTCAGTACGTGTGACAATAATAAACTAAAATAAACTAAATAAAATAAATAAATAATTCATAGTAGAAATTGATACCAAGCAAGACTGGAAAATATTGGTACCTACTACTCCAAAGAAGGTCCCAGTGCCACTTAATCTTTGCAATCGCAATTGGTAACATTGATTCCATTCGCCCTGTCTGCAGTGGTGGTTATTTGGTTTATAAGGAGTTTTACCGTTTGCTTCTGATTATCATTAGGGTTCCAGAGTGTGGGCATCTCTACTCAGGGGAGTAGGCGATAGTTAACAACACTGGGTTAGGATCCTTGGTCCCAAGAGTTATCAGTTGACGAAGTATTGGTGATGGAGTGTGAACTCCATCATCAAGTTCGCCGGCGACACCACTGTTGTGGGACAAATTACAGATGGGGACTAGTCAGAGTATAGAAGTGAGATCGACCGATTGACCAAATGGTGCCAGCACAATAACCTGGCTCTCAACACCAGCAAAACCAAGGAACTGATTGTGGACTTTGGAAGGGGTAGGATAGGGACCCATAATCCTGTTTATATCAACGGGACGATGGTGGTATGGGTTAAAAACATCAAATACCTGGGCGTGCATATTTCCGAAGATCTTTCCTGGTCCCAGCACACTGATGCAATTATAAAGAAAGCACATCAGTGCCTCTACTTCTGAGAAGATTACGGAGAGTCAGTATGTCAAGGAGGACTCTCTCGAACTTCTACAGATGCACAGTAGAGAGCATGCTGACTGGTGGAACTGTGACTTGGATCAGCAAATTGAACGCCCAGGAGCGGAAAAGAATGTAGAAAGTTGTGAACACTGCCCAGTCCATCATCGGCTCTGACCACCCCATCATCGAAGGGATCTATCGCAGTCGCCGCCTCAAAAAGGCCGCCAGCATCATCAAGGACCCACACCATCCTGGCCACACACTCATCTCTCCGCTGCCATCAGGTAGAAGGTACAGGAGCCTGAAATCTGGTACATCCAGGTTCAGGAACAGCTACTTCCCCACAGCCATCAGGCTATTAAACACAACATCAAACAAACTCTGAACTATAACAGCCTATTGCACTCTGTTTATTTAAGTGTGTATATATATGGTCTATGGTATATATACACACTGACCTGCTCTGTATTATGCCTACAATACTCTGTTGTGCTGCAGCAAGCAGGAATTTAATTGTCCTATCTGGACAATAAACTCCCTTGATTTGACGAAGTCATATCACATTCTTGGGACGAATTTTCCTTAAAAAGGACACGAAGTGCTGAAGTAACTGGGCGGATCAGGCAACATACCTGGAGAGTTACTCCAGCATTTTGGATCATATTTTGTAAACTAGCAACTGTAGTTCCTTGTGTCTTCAGACTTCCTTAGTGATTTATTATTGTTACGTGTGGCAAGATACAGCAACATAACTTTGTTTGCGTGTAATCTAGGTAAATCATATCATACATGAGTGTATCAGGGTAGTGAAAAGGAAGCAGAATACAGAATATAGAGTTACAGCTACAGAGAAAGTGCAGATTGAAAACAATTGCAAGGAAGGACTGCAATGAGGTAGATCGGGAAATCAGGAAATCATCCTTAACATTTGAAAGGTCATTGGTTCTGATAGTCTTTCTTACTTCTGGTGGTATGTTCTGCCAAGCTTTTGTATCCAATGTGTGATGGGAAAATGGAGTAGAGAGAATGACTAGGGTTTGAGTGCTCCTTGATTATGTTTGTTGCTTTACTGAGGCAGTGTAAAGTGTAGACCAGTCCATGGGGGGGACACGTTGACAACTTTCCAATTTCTTGCAATCTAATGCTCCTGTCCCACTTAGGAAATCTGAACGGAAATCTCTGGAGACTTTGCGCCCCACCCAAGGTTTCCGTGCGGCTCCCGGAGGTTCCCGGAGGTTTTTGTCAGTCTCCCTACCTGCTTCCACTACCTGCAACCTCCGGCAACCACCTGCAACCTCCGGGAACCGCACGGAAACCTTGGGTGGGGCGCAAAGTCTCCAAGGGTTTCCGTTCAGGTTTCCTAAATGGGACAGGGGCATAAGGCAGAGCAGTGGCCAACCCCAGTTGTGATGCTTCCAGATAGGAAGCTTTCTATGTGCATCTGTAAAAAATTCATAAGAGACATTCCAAATGTACTTAGCCTTGTGAGGAAGTAGAGGAGCTGGTGTGCTTTCTTGGCCAGAGCGTCAATGTGGTTGGACCAGAACAAATTGGTGGTGTTATTTATACCCAGGAACTTGAAGCTCTTGGCCATCTCTGCCTCAGCACTATTGACGCAGACTGGGAAAGAGGTCAATTCTGTGGCGCCAATATAGATCAAGCATCTACTCATCTTGTCACTGATCAATGTTTGGATTCTATAAGCCTCTGTCATTCGTAGTGATGACATTATCAGATAAATGGAGGAAAAAAAACAACTGGTTCAATAAGAAAGTCTTTGTACGTGTGATTCTGTGCACCCAGCAATCTGACTCAGTTAAGGAAAGCAATAGATGATAATCAGCAATACCAATACCCATGAAAGAATAAATAAAATATAGTAAGAAAATGCTGTGTATGGTGCATATTCTTCAATGAAACATCAAGCCTCAAATCAAGCTTCAATCTAGTATTTATTTTTTCTTTACCTGAATTTTAAAAACTTTAAGAGAAATATTCTTGGTTTAACCAACTAATAATGCAAGAAAATGGAGACACAAGAGATTGCAGATGCTATAATGGTAACCAAAGAACCAAAGTGCTGGAGGATCTCTGCAGGCCAGGCAGCATCCATGGAGGAAAATGGACAGATAGGCACGTTACTTCAGAATAAGGATGGATCCTGATCTGAAACATCGCCTGTCCATTTCCCTTGGAATGGTGTAGATCTGGTTTGGGGTGTAGCACGTGATGCTGCCAATCGTGCAGTTGTCCCCCAACTTCAGTGATTTAGGTTCAAGTTGGGGTTCCGATATCCTCTGCATGGAGTCGACATATTCTTCTGTAGACCACGTGGGCTTCCTCCACGTCCTATTGTTTTCCTCCAATATCCCAAGGACATGCTCAGTTTTAACAAAATTGGCTTCTGTAAATTGACTCTGGTTTAGGTGGTTTGTGAAATAATTTAGGGTGGGGGGCGGTGTAAGAGATTGTGGTGTTAATGGACATGTGCGAGAGAATAGGTTACAGAAAATGTGGGAGAAAGGGATTGCTTGAGAGCTGTCAAGTGACCTTCTTGCCAATATAAAATGAGGATAAATATAGGGAAAAGTGTGTAAAATTATCGCATTGAGCACTCACCTCAAGCCATGAGAAATCCTTGCTATTAACTCGTGAAACTGCCTCTTGTGTTAATAGATTCCTTACTATAATATTTTATTGTTTTATTTATTTAATTCTTTATTTCGAACAGAATAAAATAATAAAAAGCAAGTGTGAAACAGCATACAAAAAACAAAACAAGAATATTTATAAAGTGTCATAAACAATATCTATATCAGAAGGAAATCAAATGCAAAACTTGGTGATCTCAATAAGAAACTCTTGGTTTTATGCAGAGGCTAGGCTACTTTCAAAGCTCAGAAGCTATTGCTCAGATCACAACCATTCCTTTCATTTTTGGATATTCTTTGATTGTTAGATGTCTTACCTAAATGGAACATGGTATTGTACCATTGTATTATTGCTGGTGGCAATTATTCTGCCAATATTTTTTACACTTCCTCATGACTTTTTCTATACTTATCTAGGTGCAACCCCTTTTCCTCATCTCAACATCCATCTGTCATTTAATCTCTCCTGCCATCCACACCACCACTGGCTTTTTTTTGTTTCATTCCTTCTTTCTCTCCCCTGCCTCTACACTCATTTCATACACATTCTACCTTAACTTTACCCACTTCTGCCAAAGGGTTATATACTAAGAAAAGTACATGTAGCAAGAAAGATCAAGTTCTATTGGTGCAGAGCATGTATAAGAAATTTTGCTTTTATTGCAAGTGTTTCCCACACTTAGATCTTTAGAGACTAAATGCAGCACTATACCAAGTATGAATTGATGCTAATTTACCCTGAATCCTGAATACCTTTGAACAGCACCAACGTGCAAATCCCTGTGTAATTTGGGAAGTGACCCAAATCAAAACAATATGATCATGAATTTTATTGGGATGGCAGGTCAATGTAACATGATGGACCATGAATCATGATGATCCATCAGACTGGTGATCATTGTTTATAAAAAAAAATCAAAGATGGTATTAGTGCATCAGGTGAACAGTTTTATACGAGTAATGTTGTATGTTTGGTTGATCCCCTGTGAAAGAAGTTTACATATGTGGTTTCTGGTGGATATATATATATATATCTCTCCAGTAATCTGGCGGGCTGAGAGTTTATAATTGTGGCTTTCCATTTCCTTCATAATATAGCAAGGAGAGTCATAGAGTTATACAGCACAAAAACATGCCCTGCGGCCTAACTCATCCATGCTGACCAGAATGCCCCACCCAAGCTAGTTCAATTGTCCTGTGCCTGACCCATATCCCTCTAAATCTTCCCTATCCATGTCCCTGTGTCCAAATGTATTGTGAATTTTGTTATTGTCTTGGCTTCAACTACTCCCTCCGGCAATTATTTCCATATACCCACCATCCTCTGTGTGAAAAATGTGCCCCTTAGTTCCGATTAAATCTTTCTCCTCTCACCGAAGGCTGTGGAGGCTGTTGGTATTGATATTGTAAGGCAGAGATAGATAGATTCTCGATTAGTATAGATGTCAAGGGCTATGGGGGAGAAGGCTGGAAACGGGGTTAAACGGGGAAGATAGATCAGCCATGATAAAATGGCGGAGAAGACATGATGGGCCGAATAGCCTAATTTTGCACTTATGAACCTTAAACCTATGCCCTCCAGTTCTTGATCCCCTATCCTGGGAAAAAAAAACTCTGTGCATTCATCCTATCTATTCCACTCATGCTTTGAAGCACTTCATCAAGATCACCATCAGCCTCCTCTCCAAAGAGTAAAGTCCTCGCGTGCCCTATCTCTCCCTGCAACTCAGGCACACATGTGATCTAATCTTCTGAAACAGTTTACCTTGTGGAGCCATGAAAAGCCATCCATATAGACACATCTTGATGCATCAATGATTTGGATGAGGGGATTGAAGGCTTTGTGGCCAAGTTTGCGGATGATACGATAATAGGTGGAGGCGCAGGTAGTGTAGAGAAAGCAGGGACTCTGCAGAAGGACTTGGACAGGTTGGGGGAGTGGGCAGAGAAGTGGCAGATGGAATATAGTGTAGCAAAGTGTGGATTCATGCATTTCGGTAGTAGGAATAAAGGCGTAGACTATTTTCTAAATGGGGTGAGATTCCAGAAATAGGAGGAGCAAAGGGGCTTTAGAATGCTGGTGCAGGATTACCCAAAAGTTAATCTGCTAGTCGAATTGGTAGTAAAGAAAGCAAACTCAATGCTAGCGTTTATTTCAAAAACAGGGATGTAATGTTGAGGCTCTACAAGGCGCTACTAAGGCTGCATTTGGAATATTATGAACAATTTTGGGCACCATATATGAGGAAGGATGTGCTGGCTCTGGAGAGGGTCCAGAGGATGTTTACACGAATGATTCTAGGAATGAGTAGGTTAACCTAGGATGGTTCCATTAGTGGAAAGGCTTGGAGATGGGGAGGATCCATAGAATTCTAGAGCTAGGGTCATAGCCTCAGAATTAATGGAAGGAGATGAGTAGAAATGTATTTAGTGGGTGGTGAATCTGTGGAATTATTTGCCACAGAAGACTGCAGAGGACAAGTCAGTGGATATTTTCTGCCTTCACAAGCTACAACTTCTCATCCGCGAGGTGAAAACCTTTTCCTTGTCCTCTCCAGACCTTTTATCAAAGAACTTAAATCCATAGCTCTGGTTTATGATTACTGCTAAATGAATTTAGTCTTCCGATTCACCCTACCTAAACCATTTTAAACTTCAACTATATCATCCCTGTTCCAAGCAGAACAGCTCCATGCTAGCAATCTTTCTTTGTAACTAAAGCTCTCCAGGTTGATAACATTATTTTAAATCCCCATATCCCCATAAATCTTTTTTATCCAGGAATCTGTCCAAATGTCAACTGAGCGTTCACGTCGCGGCCCTGTTTTCACCAATCTTTCCACCACCACGTACAAGAAGCACAAGAAGCACAAGGCAGACACCATTGTATGCAGATGCCGAGAAGTGTGTTCAGCTCTGGCTGAACAACTTCTAATCTTGTGTGTGGACTCAATAAGAAAAATAAGTCCTTAAACGTAAGGTGATAGACTTAGTAGACTTAATAGACTTAGATCACGATAGCCTTGGAAAAAGACCGACCATTTACTTCATCCATGCTCCACAGAATTTTCTATACCTCTGTAAGGCCATCCCTCAGCCACCTGCGCTCTAAATAAAAAAGCCACAGCCTATCTGGTCTCTCCATATAATTCATGCCTTCCTGGCCTGGTCATATATTTTTTTACTTTTCCACACCCCTTCCAGGTTAATGACATCCTTTTTGTAGGTGGGTGAGAGTAACTGCACACAATACTCTAAATATGGTCACACCAGTAGCTTGTAGAGATGGACCATGACAACCCAATTCTTGTATTCATTGCCTTGGCCAATGAAGGCAAACATGCTGAATACCTTTCTCACTATCCTGTTCACTTGTGTCATCATTTTCAGGGAACTATGTACCTCTGGTTCTATCTGTTCAACAACACTGTCAATGTCCTGCTATTTACTGTGTGAGTCCTGCACTGGACAACCTTCCAAAATGTAACACTTTGCACTGCGTTCAATTCTATTGGCAACCCTTGCCCCATTATCATGCTGTTCTAGATCTTGCTATAATATTAGATAAACTTCTGCACTGTCCAGTGCACCAACAATTTTGGTATCTCCTGCAAACCTATTAGCCATGCAAATTACATACTCATCCAAATTGTTAATATAGTTGATGAACAATAGTGGACTCCACCAATATATGTGGCACACAGCTGGTCACAGGCCACCAATTTGGATAAACGACTCTCCACCACCACTCCCTGACTCTTACCCTCAAGTTAATTTTGTATGCAAGTTGCTCGCTCACCCTGAATCCCGTGTGATTCTTCCAATAATGACTAGAGCTGTACACAATACTCCAGCTGTGTTCTGATTAGTGTGTTATACAGTTCTCGCATGCCATCCCTGCCCGAGGAATATAAAGCAAGCAAGAAAGAACTCCAGGTAATTAGAAGGGCCCAAAGGAGCCATGAAATGTCATTGGCAAGTTGGATTAATGAAAATGGGAAGGCTTTTTATATCTACATTAAAAGCAAGAGGTTTATCTGGGGAAAAGGTAGGACTGCTCAAGGTTAAAGGAGGGAATTTATGCTTGTAGGCAAAATGTTGGTGAGAAACCGAACAGGTATTTTGCTTCTGTATTTACCAAGAAGGACGTGGAGGATAGTGAAATCAGTGTGTGGTATACTAATATGCTTGGGCAGTTTGAGATCAAGAAAGAGGTGGTGTTGGGTCTCTTGAAAAGCATTAAGGTGGATAAATACCAGGTTAGTGAGTGAGGCAAGAGATGGG